>NW_028280796.1:1267500-1867500 GCF_059751285.1 Brachycentrus maculatus
TAGTAAAAATATGATGGTTATAATTTGTTTGAAAAACAAAAGATTTCAATTGATAAATTTTGCTACTTAAAATTTTGGCTAATACTGAAACTGAATTGTTTTAAAAATAAAACTCACTATCGGTATAAATCTAAAAAAAACTCAAAAATAGCATTTCATTTATTAATAATAATTTTTATCTTTCTCTTGCTATCTGTTGTTAAAATTTAAATAATAACATTTTTTTACTAATTTTTTTGGAATTCCTACATACTTACATCATTAATCTCATGACAATGTGCAAATGAGTTCACAACAGCCATCAATGTTGGATTGATAAAGTTTTTGACACTTTTCTTTAGATGTATGCAAAAACTGAACCGCAGGTTATTTTTACATACTGGGAAAAAATTGAAAATTTTATATTATTTTTTTAGCATATTATAATCTGACTAGTTATTTTATTATTTGAGATGTCAAAAAAGGTAAAAATAAATCCTTAGTGGAAAAAACTTAGATTTGTGATAAAAATGAACACTCAAAATGTTTTAATATTGAGTTATAACAGCTGAAACCTTTTCACAATATACAAAATATTTTCCATGCACTTACACGATATGTGTAAAAAATATTTTTCAAATATTTTTTTGTGTTAAATAAATATTTTTCTTGTTTGTTCCCTAATAGGCCACTACCCCTGTCACTGTGACACTATGCTTGGCATTAAAAAATACATCCTCATCCACCCCTATCACTCATAATTACCTCGGGGATGTTAATTCATAAAGGGGTTTCTTTGTACGGCTTTCACAGCCACGTGATCGCGGCGATTGGGTCGAACCCAATGAACCATACATCGAAGCATAGGATAACAAAATAAATACATAATTTAGTCCATGGTCAAAGGATTTTGAGTGTGTCCAAATACTGGTTTACAAATCTGGGCTTCTCCATACTTATTTTCCTTTGAGAGTTTTTATATATTTTTCCCGGATTATTTTTTACATGCTGGGAAACGCCTTAAAAGAAGATTTTAATTTTTTTATGCAGCCTGAAATTTTCCCAGTTTCAACATTTTGAGTGTGTCCAAATTCTTTTTCACTAATCTGGGTTTTCTCCAAGTAGTTTTTTTTTGACATCTCAATTTTTAACAAAACAATTTGAGGCACATTGGTCTACTTTCTTCCTTTTTTACCAACACCATGCTTCACTTTCATTAATTAAGGTTAGTACCAGGAGTTCACTATTTTTAGATTATATTTAAATAAAGATACATAAACTACGTATTGCATTATAGAATAAATTCAAAGTACCTTACAAAGTACTTTTAATAATATATAGGCTGGTTTAAGTGACTTAAACCAGCCTATGACGGAAGTCAGCCCCGTAAATGCCCAGACTTCCATATTCTTCTTCATCTATGATGAGATATCAAAAAATAGTATGAAAAATACTCCTAAAATTAGAGATAATCTAGATGTGTAAAAAAGTATTTGGACTTACTCAAAATTTTGAAAATAATATATTTATAAAAAAAGAGGAAGTCCTTTTATTATATATTTATAAATCCCAGTTATCAATAAAACTTCTAAGGGCTTGGTGAAATGCACCCCGTTTATTTGGTTCGGAAAATAATCTCTTCTGTGAAAAATAATTTTCAATTAGCGAGCGTCGCTGCTGCGCAAATAAAAGCGCTGATTGTAAACAAAAGTTATTTGTTTGACCCGTACTATTTTTCTCTATTTTCATTTATTTTATTTTATTTTTACTACGCTGCTCTATATTTTTAATAGAAATTTCTATTATATCTGCAGTATTTTACTTCTTGTTTAGATTCTACGAAGGCAGGAAGTGCGGAAAGCATGGCTCTCCAAGGCTTTAGTAAAATGGAAATTCATAGGCTTTGAAGAGATTTTACACACAAAAAAGAAGGAACATACAACTAAAGTTTCGTAATACTTACACAGAAAACAGGTAAAAGCTTTTCTTTCAGGTATGTTTATATGTTATTTTGAAAATAGTTTTCAAATAAAAATCGTTCACATATATGTCAGCCTTCGCAGTGTAAAGTTTAAGTGCATTAACCACTGTACAAAGAACCCCGGGTTCAATTACCAAGGAAATCAAAATAAATATCGATTTGGTCATATCAGTTTTGAATTTCAGCATTGACTTAACGTTTTAAATGAATATTTATTATAAAGTTAAACTTAATTTACTTAGTTATACTTATTGACATGACGGTTTTTTAATTATTTTAAAGTGGAAACCTTTAATTAGAATTTTATTTTTATTTTTCTATTTATTTTGGAAATATGCTGCAAGTTTTCCAATAAATTAATTTAAAAAAATCATGTGATTTTTTACAATGATTTTTATTTATTATTACCCTGATACTTGAAGCAAGAGATTGATCACACTTAATAGTAATACGATGCGGTGTGACCTTTTTACCCTATAGTGAGTACTCATATACACGTTAATGTTGTGAGTGGTAACGCGAATAACATATGCAATCTAGTTTGACTAGATTTTTTAAAAAATTCTTTTATGCAGTAGTTTTTTTCTTTTTCAATGTTATATGGACCTTTTTTTCTTCCTGGGAATTGAACCCGGGTCCTCTATGGAGACAGAAAATAAATAAACTGCAAAATAAATATTTATGAACATCACATCAAAATATGATAAGCTTAACAACGAAGATAATTATTTTTGTATTACAAATGTAAGTTATATGTTATAAAAACAAAAACATTCGACAAACCACATACCGTATGTCAGAAAACGGATTTTTATAAAGACTAAGAAATGTTCTTTACAAAGTATTTTTCACAGAAAATTTGGTAGATACTTAGTTAAAAATTTTTAAACACACGTTTTTTACAGTATTGTATATCCATGCAAAAATAATCTAAAAATGTAAACAAAAAAATTGTGGTTTTGTTCAAGTTTTTGAAAGGGATTTTCTTAATTACGTTGTTTTAGATCTGATAAACTGATGTTCAGAGAGGATTTTGAAAAAAATAATAAATATAATAAAAGAAACGTTTCACTAAAAGGGACGAATGTAAACAATTTTTAATTAATGTTTTCCACAAGCAAAGTGAATTTTTAAAAGGAAATTATAATGTTTAATTTATAACGAAAATATGACCCGCTAAAATCATTTTATCTTGTTTGGATATTTAAAAAATGGCAAAAGAGTTTCATACCATATTTACGGAGCCGTAAATATGTGTATATTATATTCAGGAAGTCGTTGAGCAAGGGGAATACCAACCTTTAAAGCTTTTATTTCTTTTTAATACGGGATGCTGAATAAAGAATGTGCACTCACTTGCATTGGCAATTCTTCACAGCGGAGATAACTTAGCTTCCATGTTTGTTCAAGTCAAAACAAAGAGTTAAACATATTTATAGATAAAAGATAAAAATATTTAACATTCCATACTAAAATATAATAGCGTCGGGTTGTGGTTCCGTGGTTAGTGTCGCGGACACTTGGGTTTCTAGGTTCAAACCCATTCAACACAATTTTATACACATTTTAAATTTCGAGCCGCTTAGGCTCAAAGAAATAGTATATAATTGAAGTATTATTGTAAATAATAATAACACAAATATTTCTCTTACAAAGAAAATTGAGGCTTTAATGGTGCGGAAGTTCTTAAATTCGTACATTTACATGCTTTATATATCATATATTTTTTTAACACGTTGGCGCGTACATCTAACATTTCTCCAGCTTTATATACGCGCTAGGCGCGTATGGTTGACATTGAATAAAATGGCTTAAAAATAGTAATGCATAATTTATAACGTGACAATATATAACGAGGAAAAAAAAAGAGGTGTCATGTATGAATAAATAAATTGCGAGTGTAAAGTCAGCGTTAGTCCCTTCAACGCCTTATGTTTATACTCGCTTTTCCCTAAGCGAGTATAAAAATGAGCCGCACGTGAATGTTACATACGAGGATAACAGGATATATAGGACGTAGTGAAGGTGTTAAACAATGAGTCATGGGTCACTTTTCATAGTTTAAATAATAAAATAGATTTTATTTTTAAGCTGTATTTTAATATTTTTGAATTGTAATTCTAAATACATATCCAGATACACCATGACCCTTTTGACTTGCGGCCTCAAATCGCAAATTGTGCAATAAAATCAAATTTTGTGCAACAAAAAAGCTTGCAAACGTTTCATAGAGGTCTTTGTTAATTAAACAACTTACTCAACTCAACCCTAGATTCTACCGAGAGCTTGTTTATGAAAAATAATTGGTAGAATGGTAAATGTTACATGGGTATAAAGTGATTACTTAAACCAGTCTATAACAGTTAAATACCCAGACTTTTTTGGTAATTTATGTTGGGATATCAATATGAAATAAATGTGTTTATTCTCATATAAAGGTACCGTTTAAAGCTTAAGTTTCAACATAGGCTTTCGATTTTTTTAAACTTAAAAATAATAGCACCTTAAAGTTTAAGCAAATATAAAATTGCTAACAAATATATCAGAACCGATCATCGATAAAGTGTAAATTGACTGATAGAATATTCAGTAAAAACAATCATGATTTCGTTTTGCTTTTGGGTTTGTTTTCGTATGCGATTATTGGTTGAAAGCCCTCGATATATCCACTAGAATTTTCCCATGAGAGTTTTCAAACAAAACGGGTTATTTTAAAATGTCATGTTTTTATTATTATTTTGTTTTCAACAAGACTGGGTAAATCGTAAAAATAACTAGCTACTGGCAGTAACAGGTAATTTTATACTTTATTACTCTCACATATCTTCTATCTTTATCTATGGAGTCTTTTTGATAAATATTCATGTAAAAAATAAAGCATCAATGGTAACATGTTTATTCACAATATAAAGTACTATTATTAGCATAATTGCATTAAAGGGCAGTATTCATTAAGACGCAACTTAATCATTTAATAAATCCATGTAATATTTTACGCTATTAATTTTATTCTTAGAACTAAGTTTTTTTCAAATAATTATATGATTTAGAAAATAAAAGAGTTACCAAAAGGTAAGTACGAATTTTTAAAATTAAAAAAAAAAACTTATATTCTGAAAAACAAAAAAATATCCAATATCACCTTAAAAAATTCGGCGGTTGGCCGGCTAGTGAGTTTTGTCTTTGGAAATATCCCCTTAAGTCATGTTTTAAATTTTCTCCTCAACGCCCATTATTTTTGGTTTTCTTATTAATATATAATACAGTGACATGATATGAATCAGTTTAAAAATATTATTTAATTTTATATACTTATTTATTTATAGATCTTATTAATTTTCAATTGGAATACGCTTTATGTGCATTACTAATTTCTTAACTGATAGCGACACTGTCAATCATACTTACAAATCTATCGAGTAAGAACTAGAATGTGAAGAAATGTACCAACATTAAAAACATTTAAATGTATCTAATAAATTATGGATGTTAAATAATGGACGGAATGATAAACGTTACACACGTGTATAAAGTGATCACTTAAGCCAGCCAAACGCTAGATTGTAAGCACCGAGACGCTCAGATTTCCAATTTCTTTCATTAAAAAATTAAATCTTTATAGACTCAAGTTGAGAGACTTATAACTTTGATATATCATTCGTTGGGTTAATTAAGATCCAGTGTCTGATAAATTTTATAGATAATTAGTTATTTTTATACTTATCTGAATAAAAAAATATTAAAATTGAAAAAATTAAAAAATTAAAAAAAGCTTCAAGTTTTAGATTCATACCTATTTTGTATAGAGAGAAACCCATTGCCGTTTTCTGATAAAACTCAATCGTGTTTCTAGCACAATGTACCTATAGAAAGTGTTTGTTTTGTTCTGTACAAACTATAAACTGTTTCGTTAACAGCACGTCCTGGTGCACTCGTATATATGGTAGTGTAGCGTTAACTTTAACACGTCTAGCCCAATAAATACCGATTAGAGTTTGTAACTAGTTTCTGCCTTGTTCTTTCACATTAAATACCGCTAGTCGAGTTCGACTATTAATTTTTACAGGACAATAGAATATACACGTTGCGACAGTATAGCTTAAAACTTTTACAATTAAAATGCAATTTTAAACAAGTATCTCGTCACTTAAATGTAGAACTATCCTATGTCGCTTTCGCGTCAGTCAATTATGTTTTTAAACTTTATAAAATAAAACGACTTTGTTTTAACCAGTTTTATTAATGAAAGTGGTTAAAACAAAGTTGTTTTATTTTATAAAGTATATAAAATGTGCCACAAAGTATCTTCGAAAAACATTCAAGATATTTTGTTTTTGTTTTAAAGTATTGTTTTCTTTCCATTAACTCATGTTTTACGTACACATAAAATAACGCGTGTACCCTTATTTGATGGGAAGTAATAAGATAGTGGTCTATAAGGTTATGGTCTTGTGGTAGGTGGTAATCTCTTAACACACGCGTAACATTCATCATTCATCCCATGATTGACTACCACATAATTAAAAAAATGGATATCCTACACATATGAAAAATCTCATTCCATGATTGAGTTCACAACAGCCATCTATGATTGGATCAAGGAAGAATTTATTTAGCTTAAACCCTTCTATTTTCATCTATGCAAGATAGTATTAGAGTATTTTATACAGTGGGAGACGCCTAAAAACATGTTTTTCAATTTTTATACAGCTTATAATATCACTTTTTTTTTATTAACAACATTTTTAGGAAGTTTTCAAATACCTACTAGTTTACAAATCTGGGTTCCTCCACTTGTGAGTTATTTTTGAATTTTGATATCTCTTCCTGTAAAAACCCAGACTTCCTTATGTTTTTCTTCATCATAAAATGTAAATATTTCTGTTTTTATTTATTCATTATCAATGTATAAATAAATTGGCAAAATACAGCATTAATTATCGTGTTAAGACTTTATTTAATTCTCGTTTATTGTTAAACCATATGTAATTAAACATCATGTAATGAATAGTGTAACGAAAAAAAGTAAAACATATTTCAATCTACAGATGCATGAGCTGCATCTCAGCAGTGAAATTTTAGAAAAAAAATACCCCAAAAATAGGTCAATTTACCAAGTCAACATACTTAGAGACATAAAAATGTTGGCTAAACTTTTTGTTTGTTGGGTACCGTAATCATTTCTTTGAATGTAACATAAGATATAAAATATGTGGAAAGTTTCTACGTCCTGAGAATAAAAAGACCTGTTTTATATCCTTGAGACTTGAGTCCTGTCAAACCAAACAGGTGCTGCTCTACTTCAACAGAATACGAAATTAAGCACAATATTCTAAAAATAAGGAATATTGTGCGGAAAAACATAATTTCTTACTTAAGTTTTTAGTTGTTATACTTTTGCGAATTTAGTTTTCAGTTTTACTTAGACTGAAACTAAAAATAATCAATAACATTGTAATGCTAATCTAATCTGGCAGAGGAAACTGACATAGTTTAATTTTTTGTGTGTGTCCAAATACTTGTTGACAAAATCTGTATTATCTCCAATTACAGGAGTTATTTTCATATTATTTTTTGACATCTCATCAAAGATGAAGAAGAACATTGAAGTCTGGGCATTTACGGGGCTGACGACCGTCATAGGCTGGTTTAAGTGATCACTTTACACTGGTGTAACATTCACCAATTCTACCCATTATTGACAACCACACTACTCAAATTCTTGGAAGTACTATATATAATATATGAGCTAGAACTTCACTAGAGACATCCATTGGTGAAATGAAAATAAGCTTTTTATTGAGCAGAAACTCGTTTAATTAGTATGCGAGGTTCGAATCCTGGATTATAATCACACCCATGAGAAACGCCAGAAAATATCATTTTCATTTTTATTATTAATGTTGTAAATATAATCGAAGCTTTAAAAAATTTTGCATGCTACTATACATAAACAATTTTTGATGATGACCAAATTACTGAATGAGATACTGTTACAACATACTATTCTATTTGTTATTTTCTTTATCTTCGGTTTAGTTAAAATACAATTATACCTTCTATATTTGTGGGTATTGCAGTATATTTAGATTTTTTGGTTAAAATATTACTGTATTTCTGTTAAAGTTTTCTAATTTATTTTGACTGTAATACTTGCCGACAAACTTTCGCAAAATATTATTCTCTTATGCATAGTGCAAGAGTGCGAAGTGAACGAAAAATATTACAATAAATTACTAACTCCAGTGTACTTTATATGAAACCGGAGAGGCGCAATTAAATAATATGGCTTACATTTTTAATCAATATCATATTTTTTAGCAAGACGTATGATTATTACCTTACATTTTTTATTGTTATTTCTTAAAATTTTATAAATTGAGTAATTTGGTGGAATAATTGCCTCAGATTGAGTAATCAAAACTAAATTCCCATTAAAAAACTGTTATTGGATCCCTAATTTATTCCATTTTATCCTCCCTTATTTAGATTCTCCTCTCCCCCTCAACTTCTTATTGGTTTTCCATGCCTATATTATACCAAAATATCTTATGTTGAATATTTTACAATTACCAGGGTAATTTTAACGAGTGATAAGGAGAGTGTAATATTTTTTCAATTTAATCATTTTTGTCCGCAGCCAATGAAAAATCTAAATAAAAATAAATATTTTTATAAACATAAACATCCAGCAACTGCTAACTAGGCATAACGTAATGAAAGAAAAATAAATATCTCGAATGAATTTTATTCTCTTCAAGTATCCCTCTCATGAACCCCTTCACTACCGCCTACCGTTTATAATATCCGGTTGGTGGCGCCCAGGGATGGGGCGGAAAGTTGCTCAAAGGTAAGGGCGGGCCAAAAGGTGTTAACTTATAGAATGTATGAGTTTATTCTGAAAACTCTTTATCGAGGTATTGTTTTGCAGCTTCGTACGAAATTGGATGCGCAAAGGAGAAGAAACGGGAAATTCAAATGACGCCGTGGAGTGGAAATTTATAGCAGCTGTTTACACAATATTACCGTTTACCAAGCCTTTTTTCAAAATAATATATTTAGTATTTTTATACAAGTTTGGAAGGATCAAGTCCCAATCAAACAAAAATTACGTTTCTATACCACACTTTTTGTCATAATATACTTTATTTTTTTATAGAATTTTGAAAATTTGGATCATGTGACCAAATATAGTTTTTTTACGACATCTTCTGTCAAAATAATATTTTAAATATTGTTTAGTGTTTTTATAGACGTTTGGACAGGTCAAGTGAGAGTAAGATAATAATAATTTTTAACAACGCCTTTTGTCAAAATAATATATTTAGTGTTTGAAAAGAGTTTTGGAGGTATCAAGTGACAAACACACAAAAATAAAAAGCGTGGTATAAAAACTATTTTATACCACGCTTTTTGTCAAAATAACGTGCTTGGTACCTTTTTAGAACTTTGGAGGGTTCAAGTAACAAATAGATTAAAATATAATAAATATGAGAAATTTAAAAATATTATGTTTTCCAGCGCTTGTTGTCAAAATAATATCTTAAGTGTTTTTTTATAGAATTTTGGAGGGATCAAGTGACAAAATGATTAGAATGTTGTTTGCATACCAAGCCTTTAGCCAAAATAATATAATTAATGTTTTTATAGACTTTGGAGGGATCAAATGACAAAATGATTTTTTTTGTTTTCATACCACGCCTTTAGTCAAAATAATATATTAAGTGTTTATACAGAGGTTTGTAAGGATAAAGTGATAAAAAAAAAAACAAAAATATAGTTTGAACAACGCCTTATTTTCAAAATCATATATTTAGTGTTTTCACAGAGTTTTTATGTAAAAAAAAGACAATTGTTCTTAATGAAAAATAGTAATAAGTAATATCCTAAGAGATATTATGTTTTGCAAATAGAAACATGTAATAATTTATTCATTCAACCTTATCTGCTCCATATGTAGATCATACTGAGTCTACAAACTGCCTCCCGGCTCTTCTGTCGTCTACCAGCTCTCTTGTATTCTCCCAAGTCAGGTCCGCGTCCCAAATTTCAGACGAGAGCGTCCGATGAATTTTCTTGAATGAACTTGATTCCTTGTGAAAAGGCAAACATGATTAAGCACTCGAGAGGTATGCGGAGCCAACTGACTCGCATTTTTGACGACAGCTATGATCATGGGTTGCTGCATTTTGGAATCCTATAACTTTTGAGAAAATCGCTTTGCACAGCGTGGGTATAAACTGTGCACTTTCGAGTAAAGCTATGATTCTGATGTTTTTTGCATTAACTTACCATGATATTATATTTGTGTGAAAGCACTTTTTTATTGATTTTAAAATTAATGGTATCTCAACACACTGTTTAAGATAAACTATCATTTTTGTATGACATAATGTGCAAGTTCGAGTATATCAGGGTTTACAACCTAGCATTTGGGTGGCCTAAGTGATCACCTTATACACTTGTGTAAAGTTCATCATTCTGCCCATTAATGAGCATCCATATTTCATTATTTTTTTAAAGTTGTATAAATATGCGATGGGCTTGGATAATTTTTACATGCGATGTGTTATTTATATTTGGAATAACGATTGATTTGGAAGTGTGAATGCCAGTTGAGAAATTGGCAAGGTTGACACACACACACCCACACCTACTTACATATATTTAATATAGTTTAGTACATTAATACATTATCCGTAGGGTGATGAATCCAGTATCTGATAGAATTAATAAAAATCAATGAAAATATCCTCTAAAAGGTACCATATGTACGATACTGAACAATATTCTTGATGAAGATCTGTTAAGGCACCATTCAAAGGCAGTTTTTTCATTCGCTTTTTAACACCCCTATCGATTTCTCACCCCAAAGTTCATAGGTACGTTTTGATCCCATTTCTTAAAAGAATGACTGTGTTCCCCGAACCAAACACCCGCTTACGACTGCTTCTCCTGCCGCCATAAGTTACGGTAAAGGACTTTGAAATCATTTGTTTACATTGGCACAGGATTGAAAATGAAAAAAATGGCTCCGAACCCTTTGCGAAATTTTGGGGTTAGGAAAAAACTTTGACGGTTTCTTTTTACGACTGTTAAGTGTTTTTTCTTGCACGAGTGGCAGGAATATTGAAGTTTAGAAGCGAGTGATAAGAGGAACCGAGACTTTAAGGTGAGCGGTGAATTCGGGGACCAGGTAGGCTAGAACATAAAATATTTTTACATCTCAACAAGAATAATAATACAAAAGTATGTGTTCATGATCATAGACTGGTAAAGTGGCTGGTTAGGTCACTTTACACATGTGTAACCATTCTACCCACCATTGACAACCATATTATTGAAAATTTTGGAACTGTTCATATGGTATATAGTAAACCTAACGACGCCTTATGTTCACGGGAGTTCACGGGAGCCATATATGGTTGGTTTCAGAAAACTTTTACTTAGCAGTGACCCTTTTATTAAGATGTAAGTAAGATCCTAATCTAATTTGACGTACTGGGAGATGCCTAAAATATGATTTTAATTTTTTTAAATTATTTTATTCAAGATGTTTTTGGTGTGTTCAAATCCTCGTTCGCAAATTTGGGTTTTTCGCTTTAAAAAGTTACCGAAAAAATAGGTTAATTTACAAAGTCAACATACTTAGAAACATAAAAAAGCTGGCCAAACTTTTTGTTTGTTGGGTACCGTAATCATTTCTTTGAATGTAACATAAGATTTATGATTTTAATTTTACTTAAATATTTTATTCACGATGTTTTTGGGGGTGTTCAAATCCTCGTTCGCAAATTTGGGTTTTTCGCTCTTGCCAAAAATAACTCTTTGTGGAAAAACCCAGATATGTTTAACAAGGATTTGGACACACCCAACAATGTTGTGAATGGAATATGTGAGACTGATTATAAATAATATTAATAAAAGAACATTAAAATAATCCAATGTTTCTTAAAATCTATTGTGACACGTGTTTCGATAGATTCCGTATCATTTTCAAATGCGGTATTTGAAAATGATGCCGAATGCATCGAAACCTTCCTGATTCTGTTTTGAATATTGAAAGCATTAACTTTATGGATCATATTGATATATTATTTCGAGAAATAAAAATACTTTGTGTTCTGATCCACTCACATTTTTATTAACCAACTAGTTTCGGCAACAACCTGTTGCCCTCCTCAGGGTTTAATTTATTACTAAAACCCTGAAGTATTTTTATTTCTCGAAATAATATACCTTCTTGATTCATTTAAACATTCGAAATCATCATACACTTCAAGTACCAGTCCAGCGCATTGTATTTCGTTTTTATGTCCATGTGTTAAAAATTTTATAAAACACAACATTTAAATATTAAAAATATTTTATTTATATAGATAGGCTAATAAGTTGATAATGATACATTTCTTCACAATATTTTAAAGCATTAAGTTTGCAAGTACCGACCTGTTTTAAAAAATAATCGCAACAAGTCCACATAATTTGATGTCTTTGAAATAAACTGATAAATTGAAAATGGAAAACATCTGAACTTCCTTTGTTTGGATAAGTAAAAAGTGGTTTTGTCTTTGGCTTCGCGGCTGAGAAATGATAAAGTGACAAGCTACACATCTTTCTCTTGTTCTATGGACTTTCTTCAAAACTTTCCCACTAAATAATTATTTTTTTGACTTTCTTCCTTCGTAAATGACAAAGGATTATTTCAAAATGAGCCAATAAAAACCGGTTTTGATACAATACTGGTCTGTTAATTTATTGTATAAAATTTTATGATATTTCAGAAAAATAATGAAGACTTTTATAACCTTTTAATCTATAAAAATGCTGAAATGTCTTTTTAATAATTTATGCCCGCATAATACAAATCTGCTAAAATATTAATTTTTAATCCCTTTAAAATAGCCAGGACTTTTAATACATTCACTGAACGTCTTTTATTTATTTTTATTATTTTTTGTGGGAAAGTCAATGTTGTAGTTTTAAGTGTTTTGATCTTCATGTGATATTTATTGGCCATGAATTAAAAAGAGGTATAAAGATAATAAATAAATGCATTAAACATTTTTTTAAGTAATTGCATTATTATCACACTGTATAATTGTATTTAAAACCTATTTTTTCACCTTTTGATAGATCCAGGTAGAAATAAAATGAAGTGTATTTAAAAATTATATTTACAATTTGTGGACTTACATAATTAATCGAACCTTCATCATCTTCATAACAAGGCAGAATTTAAAAAAATGTGTCTTTACATCGGTTTTTATTATAAAATAAAATAACAAAAATATTGTTTTTTCCACACATGTTTTATATGACCAGTGACCGAATTTCGTCATTACCGACATCATCAGTTTGTTATTTTATTGTTTCACATGGATAAGTAGAAATCGATAATAATTTACTAGTCAAAATGTTGGTTTTAAATGGGTAAGTGAAGGTTTAATTCACCTTCAGTATACTGGATTAAACCTTCAGTATACTGGATTAAATTTTAACATATTTATAGACTATTAAATTTTCAGTAGACAGATAAATTGCTCACTAAATACGTTTGAAAAAATATAGCACCGATTATTAGACGAGTTGAAATTCTTGATGACTGAAAGTTACCCTTGCTCTATGAAATAAGGCTGATAAAAAGGTTTTATATTTTGGGATAACGTCACATCGCGCTATAAAGCAGAAGATGTGCTTTTAGTTACCTGTGGAGTTTTAGAAATTCTTCCCCAGTAGACATTCTCGCTTTGGGGAAGTGATTTTCTAGAGATTTACAAGGCAAACTCACGCGAGATACACTCACTTATACAGGGCTTTCCAAAACTCACTTCAGTGTATTCACAGTATGTAAATACGCCAAAGATCTTCTTTTATTTTTTGATGCCAATCTTCAACCCATATGATGCAATGGATTGATGCTGTGTTAACTAGATCTTTTATTTTATAAGAGAATGTGATTAGTCCAGCAATACTTGATACGATATAAATAACAATAGTAATGAAGCTCACGGTGAAGGATGTTCGTGTTTTATTCAGAAAGAAAAATGCCAGACACAAAATGTACTTCTAATTTAAGGGTATGAAGAGATTTAAAAAACTGGGCATTTTTATATTAAAATGTATACTTTAATGGAGAACAATATAAATGTCAGTGTATTTACCTATTGTAGATAAGTTTAAGTGATTATTTACGTGCAACACCCAGGTTTGACTTCACTACTCAAATTTAGGAAGCTGTATTTTTTCTTTGATTGACACCTTTCACATGCGAATTCTAGGCACCATCTATGATTGAGTTGAGTTAGTTTTTCTCAACTAATCAGAGACCTTAATTTAATGTTTACATGATTCTTCTTTATCTATGTTGAGTATACAAAAACCAAATTTATGGACATAGATAAGCACACACTCAAAATATTGAATAAAAAATATGTCACCTTTTTTAAACAACATTAAAGTGGCTTCTTTAAACGGGGATTAAATTCATATATTATTTTCATTATTTTATAACTTTCTCAGTAAGTCAAGGATACTAAGGTATCTTTTTTATAATTTTGTGTACTTATAATCTTGACTGATTGCCTCTCTCTCCTCAGTAGAAGACACACATCATTCCTTGCCATGACACAACATTTTGGAATAATATTTCTTCTCACGCCTCTCCTAGTAATAGATGTACTCCCTTACATTGAAAGATACTATTCTTTTTTGTTGAAATTGTGAATGAGTTTTGGAAAACCCTGTATGCGTCAGAGATATTCATACACACAACACGTAAGTGGAACCTTTGTAAAGTGGATCCAGAGAAGAGCTGCATTCCTTTGAAATATTATGTTTTTTTTTATTTTCATACAATACAATAAAAATTATTCTTCAGGCCATCTTATCTTAGAGTAGGTTTATATAACCTTAAACTTATTCATACTTCATGGTCTTGAAGCTAAAATAAAAATATTTTTAAACCATTTTGCAAAAATTACTTGGATTTTATCTTAAATTTATATTGCATCATAAAATAAAGAAGATTTGTTATTTTATGGAAATATATATATATATATATATATATATATATATATATATATATATATATATATATATATATATATATATATATATATATATATATATATATATATATATATATATATATATATATATATATATATATATATATATATATATATATATATATATATATATATATATATATAAATATATATACAAATAAATTTATTTAAAAATGTGTTAATAATAATACATTAAATAAAATTATGTACCATATTGCATAATTTACTTTGACTTAATCTAAAATATGTGTTGCATGCCCATTGAGTGAAGATAAGGGATGAAACAAAATATTCTTACTTTCCTAGGACTCTAATCCAGGACCTCTTTCGTAATTTAGTTCAGTATTTTAAGACTCATATAAAATACAATTCCAAAAAACAATATCAAGATTTTAGTTCATATCGCACGCATTAATGAGGGGGTCTCTTGAGGTGGGATAATTTTTCGGCATTTACAGATCTTACGACTTGTCATTGGCTGTTTTAAGTGATTACTTCATATATTGTGCAATATTTAACATTCTTGATACTTGAAGATTGACAACCACACTACTCGAAATTCGGAATGTTGCATTTATGCTTCAATTGGTAAGATGAACTGCATTTTTGTATTTCTTATTAATACTATTTTTTCCATCAGTATAATTATTAAGCATTCTATTAAGTAAATGTAAGATTTTATTTAGGATATCGATAAAGCTCTTTGTTATAATATCAATAAAACTCTTTGTTGAAATATCAATAAAACTCTTTATTGAGTTACCAATAAAACTCTTTGTTGATATATCAATAAAACTCTTTGTTGAAATATCAATAAAACTCTTTATTGAGTTACCAATAAAACTCTTTGTTGATATATCAATAAAACTCTTTGTTGAAATATCAATAAAACTCTTTATTGAGTTACCAATAAAACTCTTTGTTGATATATCAATAAAACTCTTTGTTGAAATATCAATAAAACTCTTTATTGAGTTACCAATAAAACTCTTTGTTGATATATCAATAAAACTCTTTATTGAGTTACCAATAAAACTCTTTGTTGAAATATCAATAAAACTCTTTATTGAGTTACCAATAAAACTCTTTGTTGATATATCAATAAAACTCTTTGTTGAGATACCAATAAAACTCTTTGTAGAGATATTAATAAAACTCTGTTGTGATATATCAATATATTCTGCGTTGAGATATCAATTAGAAAATGTATATATTTAACTCTAAACGAAGCAAATCTAGCTTTTTCAAAAACAAAAATTTGACACCCAGAATATTGTTACTAAATAATAATCATAAATTACCCTTCATAATTTACACGCTTGACGTCCTCATCAATATCATCAAAATTCAAAGAAGGGTCGTGTACTAGCACGTGATTAGTAGTTCCCAAACAACTATAATTATAAGTAAATCATTAACACGAAGACCCTAACAGCTACCCACGCTTCTGTTTTCCTGGTTTCCCCTGTTAACTTGTTTCCTACCCTTTGCAAAGTGAAATCTGAAACAACCCCATATGGTTTTTGAGACGTCGACGGTTTATCTTGTCAGAATTTGATGTAACATAGGTATGTTTCATATTATTTTTGACATCTCATCAAAGATGAAAAAAGCATTTGAGCATTTACCGGGCTGACGATCGTCATCGGCTGGTTTAAGTGATCACTTTACACACGTATAACATTCACATATATATTTAAATATATACCATGAATATGGTATAAACCAATTTTGAAATATTGTTCTTGAATCACTAGAACTTCTTTTGAAACATCTATTGATGAGATGAAAAGAAGCTTCTTATCAAGCAAAAAATCTTTTGTAAATTTTTCTTCCATATTATGCTTCATCTTTGATGACATGTCTAAAAATAATATAAAAAATAACTCATATAATTGGAGATAATCTAGATTTGTTAACAAGTATTTGGACACACAAAAAATGTTGTATACAGGTGCGTTATGAAACTCATTAGCTTACATTAAGTAATTCTATCATAATTAAGTGATTCTATAATAACAATTTATTTTAATAATTTTTTTATTTTTTTATTATTTAAACAATAATTTATTTATTAAATTTATTGCATATTAATTTAATTTATTGCCGGATATACATTCCATAAAACTGTATTTCTTAATGCGCCGTGTATCAGTCAAATGTCTGAAAACCTGTGAATGATCTTTTTCTTATTTCATTCCAAATGATGATTGGTGCCCGATCGAATCGATGCGGTGTTACCTTGTGAATTTGAAAAAAAAGTTTCGTTCAATCCCACAGGGTTGGAAACTTTTGGGCTTTTTTTCATAACCAAACATAACCTTACTGTATTTGATGAAAGGTTAGCAATAATTCCATTTTCCTGGGAGGGAATTTAATTACAAAGATAATTAATACGATGTGGTATAAAAACAATATTATAACAAAGGAATGATAATATGCGAGTAACATGAAATCATAATATTCATCGAGTACCTAATCATTCGTGAATGAATATTTTGTTAAAATACAAATATTTAATTACGATAAATTTTAAGTATCATTTTTACATTTGTATAATTACGTATAAAAGCACGTTTGGCTACAGCGCAGAAGGTACCGAGTTCAATTCCTAAAGGGGTCTAAATAAATTTAAGTATTTTTCCACTCTTATATTTATTTAATATTATCCTAGACTGATAACTAAGACGCAGGGCTGATCACCTTTCTTGGGTGCATTAAAAGATCAAGATAATATACCTTTTATACAATGCAGTGCCCTATGCACCATTTGGTGTGGATAAGGGTAAGAAAAAAATACAATGAAATTTTAATTCTGCATTCCAGTGATGCTTTTAATAACTGATCGTAAAAAGGAATATTATTTAATAAAAATGTTGGGTTTTCTTGATTTTATAAAAAAAAGGTTTATGTATTTTTCAGTAACATAATTTCTAGCAAGTGAACGTAACCTATAAACTGTAGTATTATTTAGTTTTTTCACACGTGTAACATCGCACTACTCAAATTTCCAAATTTCTATATATATAGATCAAACTCATAACACAGTATGGGAGAGGTCACAATAGCTATCTATGGTGGGATTAAGAAATATAGGCTCTGTCATAGGCATAGGTAACCAAGCCTAAAACGGTCGTAAGCCCTTCCATATCTCGTCCAGCCTTCCATATTCTCCTTCATCTAGGTTGAAATGTCAATAAATAAATATACGAACCGTTATCTGCACCCCAATGGTGCAAAGGGCACTGCATCATATAAACGCAATATTATCTTGATCGCTAACACACGAAGGAAAGGTGATCAGCCCTCCACTTCAGGTACCAGTCCAGGGTAATATTGAATACATATTAAAGTGAAAAAATCACTTATATTTACTATGCCCCCCACTGGGAATCGAACCCGGGACCTCCAGAACGGTAACCGAGCGTGCTGACCATTACACTACGGAGGCGGACAAATATTATAAAATATAAATAAATTCCAATAAATAAAAAGGAATATTATATTCCTGACTGTCTGATTTTTAGATTGATTTGATATCAAATAAAGGTTTCTTAATTTCGAATTACAAAGTCAAAATAATTAACCTTCGTCGACATAATCCACTCTCGCGGGGGTGTGAAGCCGGCCCCGTTATCAGACAACTTTCTAGTACTGTACCCCTAAGATAGCGGCGGAATAACTTTTCGCACTTGCCAAGTTTGAAACAGTGTACGAGATATGATTTTAAAAAGGTCCCATTCGGCTGTCATCGGGCTTGCTCGATAATTTCCGCCAGTGGTTCGTAGAGCCTTCAGGTTTCGGCGCCTTAGTTCACTCGGGTGACGTCCGGCTAGGCGGCGCTAGTGTCGAGGGTGCATTCGCGAATTTACCAAATTGGCGCGACGCGAGATGGAAACGTAAAGGGTTTTCAACATTCACGCGATTTCGTGATTTTCGTGTTACTTAAGAAAATAATAACATTAAATGTTAAAGTGTTAAAACAATTTTATAAATGGTTAAAAATATTTTTTAGTTTTTTTTTTACACGTACTATCTACAGTTTAAAATAATTTATTCATTGAAGTGACTCTTAAAAATTACTGCGTACGTTTTTTAATGGCCAATGTTTTTTAAGTGGAAGAAAAAAGGTAGATATGAATTTTTATGTATAACATTTTATTATGAAATAATTTTAATTAATTCATTAGATAAAGTTTATGATTAGATTTACGTAGTCATTTTTGCCATTGAAGCGTTGTGATTAGTTTTGAGCTTTGATTATTTTATTTTTTGTTTGTAATGACATTTTGATTGCAACACTGATTTTTTTGAGTTTAAACTTAAAACATATCTTTTAAATGCTTTTAAATAATTTTCACTTTAACCACCCATTGACTTGTCGAATCACATCTATATTTATCTGAAATATTTATCTCTAATATTTTATTAATTATTCTTGCTCATTTCTGATATTTTTAAAAATAGTTATCACACTTAATTCAATTAAGGGCTCGTGCAAGCCCCTTCGGCTCTCTTAATTCTACCCCTGACTTGTTTTTAAATTTATTTCATTTATTAAGTCTTTCAGGCTTAATAAATGAAATGATTATAAAAATATAGTACAATAGAAAAAAAAAATCCGATTTTTTCTTGAAGGCTTCTGTAATTGTTGTCTTAATTTCATTATGAGGAAATTATAAAACATGGATCAACATAACATTTTCATCGCTATGTACAAGTAAATAAATTGAAAAGCTTTATTTAGTTTCCGTTACTATTTTATCCTCCCCAGTGCAGTGGTTAGCATGCTTGCCTACCTTGAAGGGGGACATGGGTTCGATTCCTGGGCGGGTCAACATAAATATGACTGATATTGTGCTCTTATATTTATTGAATACTCCTTAGATTGGTACTTAAAGCGCAAAACTGTTCACATTGCCTTTACAGAATAAGAGATCACTAAAACATCACGTTTTTATTATGCAGTGCCCTATGCACCATTTGGTGTGTATAAAGGTTAGAAGAAATATTTTTAATTCATCGCATTTTATCGTATAAACTACTCTTGAATGCCTAACTCTTTGTTCACAAATCTAGGATATATTTTAATTGAGATCTCAACATAGATAAAGAAGAAAATGCAAGTCTGGGTATTTACAGTCTCAAGATCTGTCATAGGCTGGTTTATCACTTTATACACGTGTAATATTCAACATTCTACCTGTGATTGACAATCACAGTACTCAAATTTCGGAAGTTGAATATAATGACACCTTTTCACATGCGAGTTCTCAACACCATCAGCAGGTGTCAATTAAAGAATATATAAAACTTTCGAACTTTGAGTAGCGTGGTTGTCAATCATAGTTGTTAATCACTTAAACCAGCTTACGACAGGTCGTAAAGCCTGTAAACACCTTGACATCCATATGATTCTTCATCTTCGTTGAGATGTCAATATATATTACTCCTAAGCGAACTCACCCCGATGATTTGATGATTTGAACACACTAAAAATATTGAATTGAAATGTCCAATTAACATCATTATAACTCTGTATTATAATAATTTTGTCCGCTTCCGTGGTGTAATGGTCAACGTGTTTTGCCACCGTACTGGAGGTCCCGGGTTCGATTCCCAGGGGGGGTGAAAACAAATATTAGTGATTTTACACTGTAATATTTATTTTATATTACCCTAGACTGATTCCTGAAGCGCAAGAGTGATCACCGTGCCTTCATGTAAATAATGATCAAGACAACATTGCGTCGATTTGATTCAGTGCCCTATGCACCATTGGGTGCGGATAAGGGTAATGAGTATGATAATATAGTTCTATACAGTTCTATATGCATTTTTGCCTGAAAATTTAATAAAGTAGAAAGTTTCCCACGCAAATTAAATAATTGAAAAATAGTATGGACATGTTTGCATTCTTTGGCAGTCATACGGAAGAGAATTTTTATGACATTTTACAAAAATACTGCGTTTTATAGTGAAATTGGACGACATGCCATTTATAATTTTTTTTTACGCCTCTGCACTGTAAAGCAATTTGCTCTTTATTTTAAACACGCGATATACGTCATTTGTCAGTAACGTGACTATTTTCCATGAGGTGTCTTTTGTCTTATATATGAATTAATTAATAATTAACTTGTTCATTACACGTCGGCTTAATAAATTAGGAAGAATTCAATAGAATTCATTAAAATGGAACATTGACCTACAAATTTTAATTCACAAGTATGCATAAAAATATTGTAATTATTATTTTTTAAACGTTTTAAATCGAACGTAAAATTCTTAAGGTTCTAATGTGGGAAAATGTGGGTTGTATGTTTTCTAACGAAAGAAAACATACGATCCACATTTTCATTATGAACCATATACAAAATTTAACATTGCTTAAAAAGCATTGAAAATATTGAAAATGTAGAAAACAACAATATTGAAAAGCTTATTTACAGCAGCAGCCAAGAATCATGTTAAGTATTCCAATGATACTTGAATTTAATAAATGGCGCTGCCATTTCAGTAAAAAATACACGTACGTATTCGAATGCAAAGATGTGTTAACATTTTAAAGCAATCGATGAATAACTAAAGGATATTTATGATTTCGAACAAACGAACTTTTTCATTAAAAAAATATTAAATTTCCATGATCAGCAAAAACGTCATTTTTTATTCTTTTTATAAAGAACACATTTTTTAAGTTTTAAATATACCCGACATATTAAAAATACATAATATCCAATACTAAAATATTTAAAAAAATATTCGTATTGGTATGTCTCAATCAAACTTCTTCATCTTTGTTGAAATATCAAGCAATCTTAACACAAATGCCACCCAAATTAAATTAAATAAGGAATTTAGACACATTTTACATATTGTGGTTAATATAAGGTACCTTCTCAAAGAATTAAACCCACCCATAGATTTGCAATTACTTTTTATATTATTGAATGTATGTTTGATATCATTCTCTCGTATTTTCTGTTATGAATCGATTTTGTATAACGAAAATGCATGAAATAAATAAGATTTTTGCGTATATTTTTTCTACAATCGCCCCTCAGGCTTCTATGATATTAAATATATAACCTGAGCATTTTTGATATTTGTACCAGCTCTGATTGTGAAATATGTACAAAAAATATATACATCAACCTTGTCGTATACTCTTATTCATTTAAGTAACAATACGTGAAAAACGTAGCTAAGAATATTATTTTAAAAACACAAAATTATCAAACGTATTTGAGTACTTTTTTGAGTTTATTAATGTAAACACGACTACAACATTTTGAGTGTGTCCAAATACTTGTTCACAAAATCTGGATTATCTCCAATTACAGGAGTTATTTTCATATTATTTTTTGACATCTCATCAAAGATGAAGAAGAATATGGAAGTCTGGGCATTTACGGGGCTGACGACCGTCATAGGCTGGTTTAAGTGATCACTTTACACACGTGTAACATTCACCAATTCTACCCATTATTGACAACCACACTTCTCAAATTCATGGAAGTTCTATATAAATGAACCAATTTAGAAACCTTGTTCTTGAATCACTAGAACTTCACTAGAGACATCTATTGGTGAGATGTAAAGAAGCTTTTTACTAAGCAGAAACTCTTATATTAGTATGTGAGATCCGAATCCTGGATTAAAATCACACACATGAGAAACGCCAGAAAACACCATTTTCATTTTTATTATTTAGCTTATAATTGGACCAGATAATTTATTTACAACATTTTGAGTGTGTCCAAATACTTGTTCACAAAATCTGGATTATCTCCAATTACAGGAGTTATTTTCATATTATTTTTTGACATCTCATCAAAGATGAAGAAGAATATGGAAGTCTGGGCATTTACGGGGCTGACGACCGTCATAGGCTGGTTTAAGTGATCACTTTACACACGTGTGACATTCACCAATTCTACCCATTATTGACAACCACACTACTCAAATTCATGGATGTTCTATATATATGAACCAATTTAGAAACCTTGTTCTTGAATCACTAGAACTTCACTAGAGACATCTATTGGTGAGATGTAAACACGACTAGTTAGTGAACAACAGATAATCTCATCAACAGGTGAAAATACTAACAAGCAGTCAATAATCTACGTAATGAAAGAGGTGGGTGGGGTAATGACTAGGGTTTGTAATAGTCGTACCAGTTCAGATAGTGAAAAATGTGAAATATTGAAATAAATTTTGGTAATATAACGCGGAAAACATTTCTTGAAATATGAAATTAAAAACACATAATAATAAAATGTATTTCACGACTTAAGTTTATTAATCTAAATACGACTAATTTTGAATCTTAGCAATAGGCAAAATAATAAATAAACAGTAAAAAATAGGCTAGGTACGTAGGCAAGTTATAGGGTGGGTTTGAATTAATGGGAATAAAAAAAGCAATGTTGAGGAACATTGGAAAACTGTATTATGAATTAATGTTTTATTTTAAATTTCCTTTATATTTAAAAAAAATCTATGTTGTATATAATTTGGCTTTTACGGTTTGACTGGATGTACTAATTTGAATTTTTGTGAGTTGAAAGAGTGATTAGTGTCCATTATGTTATGACCACGACGATTTTATTTTATTTCTTAATTGTTTTTCACAGATACTTTGTGGCACATTTTTTTCCTTTTTTTAACCACTTTTTTTAAAAAGTAATAAAAAAGTAGTTTTATTTAATAAAGATTTTATTTTATTTAATTAAAAGATTTCTCGTGGTTTGTCTAATATACTTTTTTTGCGTTCCTACAAGAATTGTCAAATACATTGTTTTTTATTATATGCTTACATTTTACTATTTACTTTTGATTTCAAATATTTAAAACAATATGTTTTTCCGCAAAATTGATGCCAAATCAGTAAACAATTTCTAATGTATTTTTCAAAATTATTTGAAAAACATGATAAATCTTTGATGAAAAATGAGTGTTGTTTAACATTAAAAGAGAAATTACGTGAAATCATTCAAAGAATAAAATGGAAATGCGTAAGTATCGTATATCGCATTTCCACATAAAAGTCGGAGCGATAAAATCTCATTGAAAAGTGGTACAGCATGAAAGTATTTTCTGTCACGGGTTGTAAAATATCATATATGAGGGTGCAAATTTACATAAACGAAATTTACTATACAGATGAATAATTGAAAACGTTATTTGGAAATCATTGAATAATTAGATCATAAACTTTTAAAAAAAGTGGTTTAAACAAAGTTGTTTAATTTTATAAAGTTTATAAAATTTGCCACAAAGTATCTGCGAAAAACATTCAAGAAAAAATTTGATCATACTTCAGGGTGAGCTTTAGTAAGTATATATGAGTAAATAGTAAACCATAAGTTTTAAAGTAAACCATAAGTAGATTAAAATAATAAAAAAAAACATGTTACTAGAAATAAGGATAAAATAATACTGCCATTTAAAAAAAATCAGAGTCCCAAAATTGTTTTATGCATGTATAAGGATTTGAAAATGTGTGATGAGATGCCTCAATATATAAAGAATGAAAAGTGTCTAAGAGAATTTTAAAATAAATATTTTATATACTGTTAGTAGATGTAAATATGTATTTTGTAAATCAAGGGTTAATAAAAGCTTGTTTTAAATGTAATATAATCTAAATGAAGTAATAAAAAAAAATACAATTTGTTATGGAGCGATCAAAAATCAAACATCAAATCGCTTATATTAATTCAAGACCATTTCTCGTCGAATATTTAGCGGTCACATCTCGAAATTCAACGATGTCATTTGGCCACTTGGCCACCCAGATCGCTCGAATCGACACCGCCAGACTTTTTTTGTGAAGCCGTTTAAAAAGTAAGGTGGACATCAATCGTTCACAGTCTTTTGCCAATCTGATAGTCAACATTCCAATATTTCGACAGGAATACCGCCTACGTCATACCAATTGCCAAAAACGAGCTGAAGCATGGATCGATACTACAAGTGGCCAATTGCCGGACATATACATTTCATACCTAAGCAAAATTATTACAACCTTCACTTGAGTTATTTAATGAACAAATTGTTAATTCCTTAATTTGTCAACCTTGTATTTATCTAACTAACTAACCATCAAACCGCTTCTCCGCAGGGGTAGGCAGAGAGAATCGAACGCCACAGCACTCTGTCTTTGCAAACATTCTTCGCCTTTTCTACATTCACGCATCTCCTTATACATACCCGGCGATTATACTCCTGACCCGGCCGCTTTTAAGTACTTGACATATCTGATTGTGCCAAGTTTTCCTCGGTCTTCCTCTGCTCCCTTTTCCAACTACATTCGCCTCATATTTTTTTTAACCGTTCTTTCTTCACTCATACGTTCCACATGTCTCAACACACATTTCTTAATTTTATCGATAAAGCTTATCTCAGCCTTGCATTCTTTCCTTATTTCATCATTCAAACATCTATCAAACATCGTTTTGCCACACATTCGTCTGAGGAACGACCTTGTATTTTGTACACTAAAGTATTTTATTTACACTTAAGAGTGTTTTATTTATCCCTTAAGTACTTTGATTAGTCAAAGTATTCATTTAGTTTTAATATATATAGTGAAATAACATGATGATTTAAACATAAAAATACAACACTTATATAAAACCACTTTTGAGTAAAACTACTTCACTTGAGTTATTCAATGAATGAATTATTAATTTCTTATTTCGTCCACATATGTATTAACACCACTTTGAGTAAGTATTTTAGGTTTTAAGCATCGCCTTCACTTCAACTACATTTGAAAAAAAAATTTAAAAAATGTTTCACCCTAAAGATAAGCTCTATAATGACGATCGAAAAGTTTGAAAATAACAAATATGTATACTACAAGGAAGTATAATATCATGAAAGTACCATTATTATTGTTAACTATTAAAATCGTCTAGACAAGATGAGTGAACATATTTAAAATTAATCTTGAATTAGAAAAATTAAACTTGTATAATGCCACTTAAGGACTTTTATTTTGTTACACACGATTAGTTTCGAAAAAATACGGTTGTTTTTATCTAAAGGTAAAAAGTAAAACATACTTTTATACATTATTATAATGGTAAACATTTTATTTACTATTCACATGTGGATGAAAACATCTGTAGTTTTTTAAAAGTTGTATGTAATGAAATAAAATTTAATACGAGGTATTATTACAATTGTATTTTAATAAAAAGGTGTCATTCTACAATGTTAATGTCGAATTAATAAATAAATCAATAAAATATGTGCATAAATAGTGACAGCACATAAAAAAATGGACTTTTGCTTTTCTGTTTATTTCTTCGTGGACTTACACTGATTGACCACGGAATCCTCCATATGTATGGCACATTACAATGTGAGCTAGAGCGAATGAACAATTTAGGTAATGAGTTTATAGTACGTCAGTATAAAGAGATAAATCTCTTCCTTTGTCCATGAAATTTGATGTCTGCTGTTTGCTTAGTGGCTAATTTCGCTCGCATCAATCTTCCTCAGAGAATTCCAGCACGGAATAAATTTAGGCACCCCTATTTACAGACCCTTCTCAGTCTTCTCGCTCGAGTCAGAGAAACACATTCTTAGCCCTCGTATACGGGCGGCGGCTTATTAGATACATCGACACTTTCACCAAATTTAAAGTCAATAATGAATTTAGACCAGGTTATCAGTTTGTCCGCCTCCGTAGTGTAATGGTCAGCACGCTCGGCTACCGTTCTGCAGGTCCCGGGTTCGATTCCAAAGGGGGGTAAAATAAATATAAGTGATTTTTTCACTGTCATATTTATTAAATACTACCCTGGACTGGTACCTGAAGCGGAGGGCTGATCACCTTTCTTTCATGTGTAAACGATCAAAATAACACTGCGTTTGTATTACGCAGTGCCCTATGCACCATTGGGGTGCGGATAGGGGTTTTATTATTTTTATTATTATTATCATGTTGAATTTTTTCCATTATTTTTTGACATCTTAATATAGATGAAGAAAAATATGAATGTCTGAGCATTTACAGGGTTTACGACCGTCTTAAGCTTGGTTAAATGCATACTTTATGATATATTATGTAATATTACATGTAGGTGTCCAACTGAAGATCACACGTATGACATATCAATATTATAGGTGTTCCACATTATATGAAACCTCTATCGTTTTTTACATGACAGAAAATGGAAGTCTGTGCATCGCAGGACTAACGACGTGGCATTTAGCTGGCTTTAGTAATCACTTTATACACTAGTGTAACGTTCACCGTTCAACATTATTTTTGACAACTCAATAAAGATGAAGAAGAAAATACGACCGTATTAGGCTTGGTTAACTGATCATTTTACACTCACTTACATTCTCTTATTCAATCCATGATTGACAACCATACTACTAAATTTTTAACAATATTATTTATTGATTTGAAATAAAGTTTGTGTTATAACATGGTAATTTAAATACAAAACCGAAACATTTGTTCAACCACTTTTGAGTATATTGAGAACATCTTTTTTTGTCGAAATTAGTAGTATTGTTTAAAATTATTAAGGAAACAATTGTTTTTATACCACTTGAGTTTGGTAATGGCAACTAGTTTCGGAAGCTAAACTTCCATCGTCAGGTCTGAATAATAACTTCCGAAACTAGTAGTCATTAACAAACTCAAGTGGTATAAAAACAAGTGTTTCCTTAATAATTTAATTTTTTTATTTTTTATTTTTTATTATTCAGTGGCTATTCAGACCTGACAATGGAAGTTTAGCTTCCGAAACTATTAGTCATTAATAAACTCAAGTGGTATAAAAACGAGTGTTTACTTAATCATTTTAACATGTCTCATCACAAAATAAATGCTGAAACAATAAATAAAATAGTATTGTTTACATTCTCAAAAGTGGTTTGAAACAAATAATAATGTTAAGTATATTACGTTAATTCGGAGACGACATATGAGCGAAATGAGAATAAAATTTGGTACTGCTTATCTAAAAGCCAAATAAAACGATATTTTCAGTGCCTTATATATGATGCTGTGATTCTGAGAATTTTTATTAAGTCACAGATATCAAGCATCAAAAAATTACTTCTCATAAAACCATAAATTTTGTTAAAAAAAAGCGTGAATCAGATCATCAAACCCAACCTTTTTTCCGAGAAATGACAAATTTTAGGTGAGATATCGGAAAAAAGTATTCATTCGCATTTCCGAGAAATTGAAGAGCAGTGTTTCATAATTAATTCATGTTTTATATAATAAATTGATGTAAATAAATTTCTAATATTTATAAAAATATCAAACTAACCATCACGCCGCTTCCTTGTAGGGGTAGGTAGATAGAAAAGATACTTTGTAGTACATTTTATAAATTTTATGAAATAAAACTTAAACTTTGTTTTTAACTTTTATTTTTGGCGCTTTTTCTAACCTGATCACACAAGGTGATTTAATCCTGCATTTACTTATATTTTATATAATTCATATAAATCAAATCTTTATGGACGAATTTCTAAATATTGAATCATATAAAATTGTATTGTTAAAAGAGGTATTATTAAGAGAAATAGTTCTACAGGAAAATAATTAGGAAGGAAAATCGTTGAACGTACTATGAAATCACATTAATTTGTCAATAAGAAGCTAATAAATTAATTTTGATTAAAGATCTTGAACGTACGCACTAAATTTGGGAGGTATTGTTATTAGTATAGGCTCTTAGTATAGATCAGTGTTCCGCAAACGTTTTCAATTCAAGGTACACCAACCAAATTAAGAAATTTCTGAGGTCCATATTTACCAAATTATGGTAATATATCGCTCACTCCTTTCAAGAACGTCATAAATCGAAACACTTGATTTTTCAGGAGAACGTTTTTAAAGTTTAAAAATATAATACAACGAATTAAAAACAAATATCAAGCCACTTATTGAACTTTTTACTGTGCAACACATCTTTTTAGGTGAAACCTGAAGGTTCTTTCTCCATTTGAAAAATATTTATTACATTTCAAAAAAGAATTAAACAATACCCTTTCTTCATAATGCAAGAACAATACTTTCTGCCCTGTAGCGGGTAAATATTAAGTTAAAAATATGCCGCTTTTGCTGGGATATAGTACATTTTCTGGGCATTTCGAAAACACGCACAACTGAAAATTGACGATTTTTGATTTATGACGTTCTTGAAAGGAGTGAGCGATATTTAACATATTATGTTTGTTGCGAAATGTGAGCATACTTAAATTTACTTTGTACTTTTTTCCGCGGCACACCAACTAATCACCACGGTACACCAGTGTGCCGCGAAACACACTTTGTGAAACAAGGGTATAGATCGTGTAGGTACTCGTGTACACCTGTTAATTGTACATAAACAACCAAGGCAGAATATATTATTTAATTCAAGCGGTATTGTTTTTTTTCATAATATTAAATTATACTAAATTTCTATACCTGTGTTTTATATAAAATTTGAAAAAAATAAGAATAAAAATAATTTAATATTAACCAAACGCCCTCGTCTTTTTAACATTTTTGTATCATAGGACTGTTCTTTTCGCTTTCGTGTAATTTCTTGTCGTAGAGTTCTGATACCGACACTGATGTATGGAATCGAAACATGGAACTGGCAAAGGAAGGATGAAAGCAGAGTATACGCTGTTGAAATGCACTCCCTCAGACAAATGTGTGGTAAATCATTGTATGACGGAATTAAAAACGAAGATGTAAGAAAGGAATATAAATTAAAACGAGGGATAATTGATAAGATTAAGAAGAGTTCTTTTAAGAGGACTTCTGAGTTTATTACATTTTTTTTACTATATGTATTATGGCTCTTAAGGCGTGGCCTGTGTTGAGCCGAAATACTACCATATTAATACAATTTTTTTAATTTTAATTTATATTTATTTTTATTTTTTACTATAAGATTAAATATATTACATACAAAAGATACAATAACAATTAACAGTACAAAGGCTTTTCAATAATATAATTACACCTGGACTTTGATTAATTCACTTTCTACCTGGTCCCTACCAACGAGAATACTAGTATGTATATATTTATATTTATATACACACATATATTAAACTTTCAAATAAGAAGTAACTAAGGATATATAGAATGAATTTTGATGACTTAATTCAGCTTAAAGTTGCGAAGGATCTAAAGCGATTTGTTTTCAGTAGAATCCTTTGTTCCTCGGTTAAGACGTCTCAGGAGTAATAAATCTGAAAACAAGTGGCCATCTTGGTATCCTGAAAGGCTCTTGATAAGTTAGTACTACGATAAAAATAACCCGATTCTAGGAAAGGTCAAACGCGAGAAACATTTTGAGTCAAAATCTTTGTTCTTTCACCTACATTACTTTTGTAATAATTCTTTCGACCCTTATTATCACCGGATGGTGCAAAGGGCACCTCATCAAATTGATGGCATGTTAATTGTTAACAAAATTACACTACTTCTACTACCACTACCATTACGCCGTTTCCCCGCAGGGGTAGACAGAGAGGATGGAACACCACTCTCTTCTGTCCTGACATAGACTACTCGCTTCTTTCACATCCATGCATCTAGTCATACATGCCCTCCGATTACGCAGACTTTAGACACCACCAGATTTAAGGTTCTGATTGTGCCAAGTCTGTTTCGGTCGTCCTCGTCCGCTTACATTCAGCACATTAATTTTCTTAGTCATTCTCTCGTTATCCATTCGTTCCACATATCCAAAATAAATTTTACATTTAAATTATTATGTTTTTACACAAAGGTTATCTCAAATCAATTAAAAAATCAAATAAATTCCACATCTACATTTAAAAATTTGGAGTATAAGACTGATCACCTTGCTTTCATGTACTTAGGGATCGCGTTAACTTTGCGTCATTCTTAAGCAGTGCCCTATGCACCACCAGACTGAAATTTTTTATTTTTACTGAGTAATGAGTCCTTTGAGGATAATGTGAAGGTTGCCAGCCGAGTACATTCGGCAGAATGACTTTGTATAATAAAAGTTAATATTAACTATGTTCGTATTTACCTTTATACGTTGAAGGAGTTAAGGATACTGGAAATATTTAATAAGGCTGTTCTAGGGTTTTACTTAGAGAATACTAAGCAAGCCTCGTCTACCGTAATGAATGACTTTACCATTTCTCCGAGCTTTGTTACATCCTTATAATATAATATAAATTCTGTATTTGTGGTAGCATTGCCTTTATGTATACTAATTAGCGAAACCGTCTCGTGTTTATTCATATAACACTTTTGGCCAATTGTTTTTTTTCAATGTGACCATTAATAAAATCATCAAAAACACATGGTTTGGTTTTCTACTGTGAAATAGAGTGTACGATCGCAGCTGCCAATCTTCGAAGTCACAAATTATTATGTTTGCATTGCCTTTATGGATAATATTTGGCAAAACCATGTCATGTTTATCAATAAAACAGTGTTGTCTAATTGATTTTGTTCAATGTGACTATTGGCAACAACAGAAAACAAGGATTTTATTTCTTTGTCATTATAGTAATAAGATATTGATGGCAACCCAATCATTGACGCTACTGATCATTATGTTTGTGGTAGAATCGCCTTTATGTTTAGTAATTGGCCAAACCGTGTCATGTTTATTCATAAAACTGAGTCTTGCAAATTAGTGAATACTTATACGAATATATACATATGTACATAAATTATTAATAACGAATGAAACGAAAGTGCAAACAAAAAAATAAAAATGCCACAGCACAATAAAAGGGTCACAACGGTGTTTATAAGCACACCGTCTACCATGAAAAACTGTGAGTATTGATTGTGTTTCTGTTACGTTCAACAGACGGCGCTGCCATGGCAGTAAAAACAAAAACATGCGCATATTTGAACGCAATGTTGTTTTAAAATTTCAAAGCAATCGGAGAAATATGTACATTAGTAAATTTAAGATTTTGAAGAAATTAACATTTTTATTATTTTTTAAATAAAAATAAATATTTGTGTTTTTATTGTTTACACAAATATTTCAATTTCATACTATTTCTGTAAGCCTAAGCGGCTAATTATTAGAAATAGGTATCAAATTGTGGTAGAGTGGGTTCGAATCGAGAAACTCTGACTTAAGAGTCCGCAACACTAACTTCTGGACCACAACCCGACAAATATTTAATTTTTATTTATAATTTAGGATATATTTTTGTATTTGTATACGTTCATGTCCATACGACATCATTGAATACTGCAATGTAACAAGTAATGTTTGATGATAATTAGAGTTATCAGCATATCTTTTATGACTTGAATATTCAATTGTAGTATTTGTAGTTGTAGTATTCTCAAGCTATGTAGTTTTATTGGGCGGAAATTTCTGAATAGACTTAACAAATCGTGTTTAGTTCTTCTCTTCCAATTATTTTAGTGGAAAACAAGGGTTTAGTCTGAAGATAAAGTTTCTGGATGTTTTTTGGCACTGGAACTCACGACAGATCCCCCATTGAAAAGTTTTCTCCCCTTATTCTCGGCAACATAAGTTAAGTAGTGCGGTCTTGATGATCTTAAACCACAACAAGAGATTAATCTTGGCTTGTTCCAAGAAGGATCGTGCCTTCTAACTAGAAATAAATTAAGTCGGTACACGAGTATCAAAGCTTAACCAATGACTAATTCTAATTTTTTAATAAAACGAAATATAATTCCTAGGGATCATATTATTTACTGATTTGTCATTAACTTTGTAGAATATTATGATATAGAAAAAAAAAACACTCGGTAATACCACATTTTTGAGTTTATTAATGTAATCCCGACTTATTTCGAGAACTAGTGATATTTAGAGTTGTTCGTGAAAACATATTTAGTTCTCAAAACTAGTCGTGTATACATTAACCTCATAAATGTCGTGAAATACAAGATGTTTCTTTTCCTGAGGACAATTCATTTTCAATTCAATAAAATATCTGTTACTAGGTTTTTATTGTTATCTTAACGAAGAAGGATTGAGAAATATGCAAACTTACAGGGTTAACAATCTGTCATCGGCTTGTTTAAGTGATTACTTTATGCACAGTGTAACATTCACCATTCGATTGAGGAGTCTGAGTTTTAAGGTTTGACTGTATCGACTTTAGCACAACTTTTTTTTTAAACGAGCCTCCTAGGACTACAAGAATTGTATGAAATTGTTTTATTTTTGTGTATAAATAAGAGCACAAATATTTATTTTAAAAAATACAGAAAAATTTATTTTTACACAATTTTTTTTATCGGGTTAGGATTTAAAGAAAAACTAAGCATTTAAATAAATTTAATAAATTTTAATAAATCTTTCATCACACACACAATGACAATTTACAATAATATACCTTGATAATAATATGAGTCTTGTAAACCCAGTGGGGGCAGATTTTTGCTATACTCAGTGAAGGCAATTTAAATATTATTTTATTTTTTACTTTGTAGTTATCTGATACTTTCACAGATACTAAAGCAAAAATTAAATTTTGGAATTTAATGAAACAGTTAAATATGAAAGGAAGCTTGTTAACAAAAATATTTTACATTAATCCATTACTTATTCTTCTTCGAAAATAAGTAGATATGAATAGTAAAAATAAATGTAATTTTAATGTAACTTTGTTTTAAAATCACTGTATATATTTTATTATAACTTAATTATAATGTATACCGGATTCGAAGCTAACCGCTTCTTTATCAGTCTTGATAGTTACAACAAAATATTTGAAGTAATTTTAAAACAAAGTTATATTTTAATTATAAAATGGAGAATCACAAATTAGTGCTTCAAATATAAATTATATAATAATAATTAACATTTTTTGATCAATAAATAAGTATCAATATATAAAATATAATTATATATTTTGATCATAAAATAATTTTTCTGCAAATGTCAACAAAAAAGTCTGGATTTGATACGTTTTGATATTCAACTACATAGTTACCCTCACCGCCTACTTCGTTTTATCTTCCTAATTTCAGATTTAACACAATTGAAATGTTTTATTGTGTAGTATAATGAAAAATCTCTACAGAGCATAAAATGGTGGGCGCTTTTTTTGGTTATATTAAAAAATTATGTTAACAACGTTTTAACATCATACAGGGTCATTCATTTTTCGGTTTCGAAATAAAACTAAATAAAACACACACAGCGATACATATTATATGAAAAAATTATTTCAATATAAAGTTTGGACTTTATCATTTAGTGTGAAAAACAATATCATTCAAATGGCACTTCGAAAAGATTCGATGCATGCGATTTATTTTGAGGTTATTTTTAACCACTTTTGCGCACATTTCGGGGGGTTTCTCGGCCATAACTTGAGTAATGTTGGTTTTAAATGCGTCTAGAGCTTTTGTTTTGATTTTTGAGGAAAGCTTGGTGAATTGTCCTGCACCACAAATTTATATAATAAAAACTGGAATATCTCAAACTGGTTGGATAAAATAAACTTATGTTAAATAGCACAAATTAACATACATTTTTGATATATGAGAATGGAAATGTAGGGAGAATACTAGGTAACACTTTCGTTATCATTCATCCTTCGCTTTGTGTAATACCACTTAAAAACGCTACTTCATGACTACCGGTTTCGAAATAACCACTCCATCAACAGGTCAAATGTAGTTTACAATAACCATCTAAGTTCCATTGTAACTGTAAAATAATCCGGGGTTGAAATCTTGCATACAAATAAAAGAGCTTTGATAAATAAAACCTTTTTTCTATCCAACATAGCTGTTATGAACATTCGCTGTTATATGAACTCATATGATCTGTGTTATGAGATTAATCAATATACATATCTAGGAGTTCCGAAAAATTAATAAAGTGTGGTTGCACGTGTGTAATCACTTAACCAGCCTATGACTGGTCATAAACCATATAAATACGCACACTATCATAATCTTCTTCATCTATGTTGGGATGTCAAAATATAAAAATAACTTCCAAGTAAAGAAATACCTGATTTATGAACAAGTAATTGGACACACTCAAAATGTTGTGAACGATATTTAATTCGATGAATTATTTAAGTTTTCAATTATTGCAATTATTAAAAAAAAAGATGTACCGTATACGATATGTATTTGTTAAAAAATACATTTTTAGTAATTTAATTACAAAATTAAAATGATTTGATTATATTACAAAGTTTATAAAAAAAGAATAAATTTTTAAACTATTTAGGTACCAGGAGAACATGATATTATAGAAGGTAGAACCTTTGAGACCAATATTAGTAAAATACATTTTCATTGCGTACTTGATTAAGTTTCCTCATGAATTGTCATTAGTTTCGTCCCATTTCTGTCCTAATAATATTCTCGATTCGAATAATCGCCCATTAGATGTTATTCATCTTTGATAATACACCTTCAATATCAATATCGGATATGTAAACAAAACGAACTAGTTATACAAAATGTGTGTTTAGGACTAAGGAACAATAATATGATTCAAATTAGTATTGAGATTCACATAACTTTGAAAAGAATACAGCCAAAATATTATTCTTAATAAAATCAATATTTTGGTTAACACTATTTTTTCCAGTGCCTATTATGGAAAATTAACTTTGTTCGCTTATGGCAAGTTCAAAATTTGAAGTATCAAAGAATGATACTTCAAATATTTAAGTGATAACTGTTTATAACAAGCAGAAGAAGGCCGAGGAAAAATTGTGATAATCAAGTTTTTCAAATACTTGAAAGTGGTCAGGTCAGGAGTTGGAATAATTGGCGGGTTTTTTTGAGGGATGCATGAATGTGGAAGAGGCGAATATTGTTTGCAAAGAAATATTGGTGTGGCGTTCTATTCTCTCTGCCTACTCCAGCGGGGAAGCTGCGTTATTTAGTATTTAGTTACTTAATCTAAAAAGTTGAAGTAAAAATCAGATTTACATTCCAATACAAAATACATTTCTCTAAGAAAACGTTAACAAGTACGTACTAAAATTTTTATTTTTTACCAAAAACTCAAAATTAAATAAAGGCAGGGTAGTTATTGAAGTTACTTGAGAAATATTTAAGTAATAATTAATTGAAACTTTTTTAAATTCACTATAAATATGTATGTGTAGTGAAATGAAGTAAAGTTATATTTAATTATAAGATAAAAAATCAAAAAGTTAGTGCTTCGTATATAAATTATAAATATTTAAGTACGTAAAAAAAACATAAATTTTTTTTACATTCTGGTATTCAAGTAGTTATTTGTGAAATAAATTTATAAATTGGTTATATATGTAACATCGTGATTAATTCTTTGCTTTTTTCTCCAATATGATTTTCTCAGAATGTATACATACAATCTTTTTGATAAATAATTCAATTCAGTTATTTATTAAAGAATAAATATTTGACAAAAAATGCTTATTATGTGAAGCAACCATTGTACGAAATCGTTTCTTATTTTTAAACGGTTTTTCCAGAATAATCTCTGAAAATGTAACAAAGGTAATGAAGTTAAACTGTCAGAAAACAAATAAAAACGCGTCGTTAGGAATGAAGTGCCCTTTGTATACGTTTTATAACAAAAAATCTTGGTAACGAAAAATGAGCAACTTGATAACGTTTTATTCCCTAGAAATACAATATTAAAAATCTCACAAAACATCTGCTTTGATTTCGAATACAATACCCTTTAAAAAAATTCTCTGAAAATACAGCAATAGTTGAAATGTCAATATTTTTTACATAAAGGGATATCTCAAGCTAATTTAATCCACGTTAGTAACGTAGTGGTAAGCGAGTTTGGTTCAGGCTTCAATTCCCAGTTGATCAAAATAAATTGTGATTTCTTATGAAGCGCAAGGCATGTCTTCACTCAAATAATAACTAAATAACAAAAAAAACATTCCACCGATACGATCAGTTTCCTGACATTGAATTTTCATAAATATATCGCTCACTCCTTTCAAGAACGTCATAAATAAAAAAACTTGATTTTTCAGGAGAAGTTTTTAAAGTTTAAAAATATAACACAATGTATTAAAAATAAATATCAAGCTACTTATTGAACTTTTTACTATGCAACAGATCTTTTTAGGTAAAACCCGAAGGTTATTTCTCCATTTGAAAAATAATTAGTATATATAAAAAATAATAAAACAATACATTTTCTTCAAAATGCAAAAACAACATTTTCTGCCCTGTAGCGGGTAAATATAAAGTTAAAAATATGCCTCTTTTGCTGGGATATAGTACATTTTTTGGGCATTCCGAAAACATCCACAAACTGAAAATTGACAATTTTTGATTTATGACTCTCTTGAAAGGAGTAAGCGATATATGTACTTTAGAAATATCATTCCTTCATGTGTTTTACGACCAAGATAACTCTGCTTCTATACTTCTATATAATCAGTGCCCTATGCATATAATAACATAAAAAAACAATTCTTCTTCTGTGCGTATCATGTCAGGTCTCCCTGACGTCAACTATCACTTGAGAGTAATTGTGCTGCAGCACCTCGACGGTTCTGATCCTCATCCAATCTCATATATTCTAGAGCCAGAAGATCTGTCTTCTACCCATACTTCGTCTACGTTCTATTTTACCTTAACCAAAAAAAATAGCAATAAAATGTAAAAAAAACTTATAAAATATGTGTACAACTGTGTATATGTAAATAAACCATAATAAGTATCAGACTTAAAGGTAAGAATGATTCACTCGAAAGGTGAAAATAACATAAAGAAGTCTTATAATTTATCTGAATTAATTTAAACATAAAATTTTTTAAGTAATTTTAATGACTTTTCATGTTGTATAATACCTACTCCCAAATCAGAAGGTACGTGCGATATGCAAAACGTGAGAACACGAGACCCTTCATATACAATATTCCAGCAATCTGTATAATCCTGATCACAGTGTTAGTAGTAAAGGGAGCAGACATCTTAGTCCTGAGGGACCTAATAAACCAGTAGGCATGTTTGTAGCCACCCCCCGGTTCGTGTATTTACACAAGACAACCCTTCCTAAGGGTCGTGTCTATCCGCAGGTGTAGAACGTAGAACTAACTTATAACACAATAAATCGACCGAAATGATGCCACCGTATTGGATTCTACCCTTAGATTTGTAACGATGAAAATGTTTTATAAAGATTTATTTATTATAAGCACCGTAACTGTCTTAATTTTCCTACTCTGGCCTTATTATTTGATTTGTGTATTTATATAATACACAATACAAATAATAATTTAAAATTACCTTTACATCTTATTTTGTCTCAATCCTGTGAACTGGTCTGCAGCAACAAATGACGTATCTTTCGCCGCTCTGGTCTATTTTGAGAAACCCTCTTCATCTCCTCATACGTCGAACAGCCCATGTCCTTGTATAAGTCACATAGATATTTGCGGCGTGGGCGTCCTCTGGCGTTTGTTCCCTCGATCGTTCTTTCTTTTATCTTTACATAGCAAACAAATAAAGCTCACATCTTCTTCTTAGCTCCATACCAACTTATCGTCTCTGTAGACTGTTGTGGTCAGCTATCCTCGTATTCAGGTTGTAGGTCATTCTATCATGGACAAAGTCACCTAGGTATGGCCCAGGTAATATATATGTATAACTTACATCTCAAATCTAAGCAATTAGCGTTAAATACAGTGCATATAAGTGTGTTGGTTGAATTATCATAAATATTGGAGTAAGTTCTAGTATAAGTAGGTTTGGTGGCAATGAGATATTAAGGAAGTGATGCTGCCTTACTTTTTAAGTGATGAAAGCCGACGCTGGGCAGCTCTATAGTCAGTCGAATAGTGCTGGCAGTTAAAAAAGCTGTCAAACTATAGATCTTCCCAACCCATATATCTTTTCACACATTTTGAAAAAAAATGTCGTTTTTAACGAACACACAGCACGAAAAACAAACCATCTTTTATGGAAAAAATAAAAATCTGAATTTTTCATTCCAAGAAATTGATTTAACAATAATAAATAATACTATGACTAAAATTTAAATGGGCACAGCTTAATCATACATCAATTTGTGATATTGTTGCACTGAAGACACATTAGTGTAGTTTCACAAATGTGAATGTCAGACTCAGTCAAGGTTTAAATAAATAAGGTAAAAATAATAACGTAAAAATACGAACCTTAAAAGGAAGGTTTATTTTCAGCAAAATACTTTCAACAAAATATGATTTTCTTTAAGTTTATAATTATTGACATTTTTTATAAACGGTAATTTGAGTTTAAAGTAATTTTCTTTGTATACATGTTTTTTTGGATAAAAATATAAATAAATTAAAATAATTAGTTAAAATAGTATTCATCTATCATTTGATATTTATTAACCATATCTGCTTAGCTTTTTTTTTACAAAAAAACATAAAAATACTTTGTTTTTACCAGAGAACTGAAAACAATATTAGGATTTTTTCAAAGAAGCTTTAAATTTTGTCTTAGAATTAGTCACGGTTCGGGTTATCTTTTCTGAAATAAAAAACGTAAATCTTGAGCATCTACGAGTTTTTAAGCGCTTCTGATTCTCAAAATTAGTTTAAACTTTGTTAGATCTCTCTTTGTTATATAGAGCATAAAGCTCAAATAATTACTTTGGCTTTCCTCGATAAAATTATTTATTTATTTCTCGCTATAGTTTTAGACCGTATGGTGATATTCATCGTCTATTCACGTTTTTCTTAGAAAATAACTATGTAAAATAATCTCTTTACTTGATCCCAAGTTAGAAAAATGGAAGTCTTTAAAAAAAAAAGTGTTTCCGATCATCTGATTTGGTACGATTAGATATACCTATGGCCATTCTATCTACACTTTACCTTTCAGTTATGTTAACTTATTTACACATCTACATTTAATTTAGATTAAGGTTACCCACCCTTATATATGACGTTTACTTTTAATGCAAATTTTCAACATTATTTCTTACTTTTACCCCCCCTTTGTTAATTTATCTACTGTTTTTCTGCTTCTAAAATAGGTATCAATTTAATAATTAACTGTTTTATCTTATTAATTTTATTCATTGGACAATTTACATAACTCCTGTTATATCTACCTTTCAACAATCGTTAAATTGCCTACCTTCTTTCCTACTTTTTTTCTTCATACCCTTAGGTTTTTTTTAATTCTATCTTCTATTCTATTCTATTTTAATTTTATCTACAGTGAGATAATTTTTATTTCACATACTATTTTCCCCATTCACCTATCCTTACATAAACCTTTACATCTACCATTTACTTACCGTTTAATATAAATCATTATTATTCGTATTTACAAATCTGTTAATATTTGATTTTGTAGGGAAAACCGGTAATTATTCCAGTCCTTACCCACTATATCTTACCCTCATTCAGTTAAATCTGTTTTCACTATTGGCTTTTGACTCATTGACTGTAATTTACTAGAGAATATGATAAATTTTACTGTATAAGGGTAAATACATAGAATAAGGAACCGATTTATTTTTGTTGTTGCTCAGAGTTTTTGTAACTAGGTGAAACATTAATATAATTCATTAAAACGGATACATATCTACCACGTTTGAACTACTAAATCATTTTCTGTTGATTACACAATACGTTTTTTTTTATATACTATTAGATTACTAACCATTTATTAATTTGGCATTAGCTTTATGATATATCAAAATCATTTAGATATTAAAATAAAACACTTGTATAAAAAAAAAACATTTTTAATGTTAACATGACTAGTTTTAAATACAAACTAATAGCTATAAATTATTAGGGTACCTACTCAAAGCGATGGGTGTATTGTTAGTTTAACTAGTCGTGTTTACATTTATAAACTGAATAGTTATCTTATACAAGTGTTTCATTTTATATCTAAATTTATTCACTTTAATATTTTTATTCCAAGTCATATCATCATGTTAACCGTATCAAAAGCTTAACATGACATTAGCCTATCACTATAGGTGATAGGCTAATGTCACCTAGGCTAACCTCACTAGGTTATTTACAATTTTACACCGTATTTTTGTAAAACAAGGTATCTTTGAAAAAAAAACGAAATAATTTATTCATAAACAATACACACTCTTCAAATATTCTGTTTCTACGGTCCCAAAACAAATCCCCCCAACATAAGATAATTTCGCCTTTTCATCGTGTTACAACGGTGTTGTTTTTAAGACTTAGGATAATACGATAACAGAGGCTGTTTTCCCCTGTCACGAATACTTCTAAGAAGCTGTCCTTATAATATAGGTACATAATATTGTCCAACAGAATATCCCCCACGAGTAAGAAGATTATATCCCGAGATTAGGCAGTTCATCTTCTACCATTAATTCTAAAGATTAATTTCTGATTTTGACCATATACAAATTTGTTTGTATAATTTTTTGACATCTCATCAAAAATGAAGAAAAATATGGAAGTCTGGAAATTTACGGGGCTGACGACCGTCATAGGCTGGTTTAAGTGATCCCTTCACATACGTGTAACTTTCACCAATTCTACCCATTATTGAAAACAACACTACTTAAATTCTTGGAAATTCTATACAAATGAACCAATTTTGAAACATTGTCCTTGAATCACTATAACTTCACTAAGGACATCTATAAGTGAGATGAAAATAAGCTTTTTATTGAGCAGAAACTCTTTATTAGTGTGTGAGATCCAAATCCTGGATTGTAATCAATAGATGTCTCTAGTGAGGTTCTAGTGATTCAATATATAGTAATATTAGTATATAACCACACACCGAGACTTTTATGTCTACCGATTTCGAGACGTACCCGTCTCTTCATCAGGACAATCACGATAACAGCATGCAAAAAATACTACACGTTACCACCATAGCACTATTAACACACTTACAACTACACAAAATGTGTTTCGAAACCGGTAGACATAAAAATCTCGGTGAGTATTTATATACTAGTATCTATTACTAACATTTTGTAAAAAAAATATGAAAGTTGAAATATCGCTCACTCCTTTCAAGAACGTCATAAATAAAATAACTTGATTTTTCAGGAGAACGTTTTTAAAGTTTAAAAATATAACACATGTATTAAAAATAAATATCAAGCCACTTACTGAACTTTTTACTATGCAACAGATCTTTTAAGGTAAAACCTGAAGGTTTTTTCTCCATTTTAAAAATATTTAGTAAATATAAAAAAATTATTAAACAGTACCTTTTCTTTAAAATGCAAAAACAACATATTCTCCCTTGTAGCGGGTAAAAATTAAGTTAAAAATATGCCTTTTTTGGTAGCCAACTGAAAATTGACGATTTTTGATTTAGGACGTTCTTGAAAGGCGTGAGCGATATGTTATACCTCCTTATTCCATATATGTATATATTTTAATACCTACACAAGAATCCGAATCAAAGTGGCTCAACAATCCGGGTATAAATCATTCATGTAATATAACGGGTCTTATTAAATTACCTTTTGAAGGCCTTGGCAATCAAATCGATATATGTATTTTCAAGGGTTTCAATCCTTGATGGAAAGAACCCTCACAAAATTCTAACCTTTGACTTTACTATACACAAGAAAATTCCAACCCAAGAGAAAATATTGAATAAAATTTGCATGGCTTAATATTTTAGGCTTATTTTTCCAAATATCAAACATTCCTATTCATTCTTATTTCTTTTCATATACAATTATTTTGATTTCGATTTTCATGAAGTATAATATTATATATTATATGTCCGCCTCCATAGTGTTGTGGTTAGCGTGCTAGGTTACCATGTTGGAGGTCCCAGGTTCGATTCCCAAGAGGGTCAAAAGTTAGTGATTTTTCAGTCTAATATTTATTTAATATGATCCCCGTCTGGTACCTGAAACATATACAAGAATGTATTTGATTTAAAAAAAAAATGTTTCTGAACCCTCCTACCCTATATTTATTACCCTTTCAACCTCTATATATACCACTTAATATTTTTGCTCGTTAGTTTTTTTTTATTTTCACCTGTAGATAAAAACATCTGTAAGTTTTCGAAAAAAAGTGTAAAAGTTTTGTAATAAAAGTATTATGTTTTAAGTTAGTAAAAGTATTAAGTGTTTTGTATGTAAAAGTGTGTAATAAAAATAAAAGTAAGTGGTTTATTACAAGTGTTTAATTTAAAATATATATTTATAAATATATATATATATATATATATATATATATATATATATATATATATATATATATATATATATATATATATATATATATATATATATATATATATATATATATATATATATATATATATATATATATATATATATATATATATATATATATATATATATATATATATATATATATTTTCCAATCTACTCTATAAAAGAGATTGAACTTTTTTGCTCGGATTATTAATGATTTCTTAAAATAACGCATAAAAACAAAAAGTGAGTGAATTAAAATCGTAAGCCTTTAATGGTTTAGACATGTGAAGTGTGATTGATGGGAGACGGAATAAAAGACGACATATTTTATCCTCTGAAGTGTACGAAATTGATGATGTCTTCAAAAATTTTACATCAGTTAAAAAAATATATTTTCTAAATAAACGCTCCTGCTCTTTGCTTCAGTCATCCATCAATACTGACATTACTTTCATCGTTGGATATAAATAAGTTAATACACACACTTTTGATACAAAAGGCAATATTTTCATTGCATCAGCACAAAAAATTTGAAGTTCCTAGTATTGAGATATCTCAAAGCCCCCTTAGACTTAAAAGAACTCTTTATTCATAATAAAATAAATTATATATTGAAGTCTGGGTACACGGCTTATGATTTATCATTAAAAGTGATCACTTTATACACGAAAGACCATTTTGCCAATAATTGACAGCAAAAAATTAATTATTTCAAAATTACCAAAAAAGTAGCTTGTATTTGTTTTCAATTAAAGCTTAAAAATAAAATAACAGCATTAAAATTTTTTCAACATTTAATTTATTTGACCAGTGACCGGGTTACGTTGTTACCGACATCATCTCGCGGGAGGCTAGTGAATTTTGCATTATATACACAACAAGGCAGGGGTAAAATATCATGATTTAAAAAAAATTATCTGACAAAATCAATTTAAATTGAATGAATTTGAGAATTGAATTGAAATTATAATTACTTATTAGTTATAGTAAGGGTTTAAATTTTAATTTTATACAATTTCATTATGGTAATAGATTTTTTTAATGTAAATTAAAATAACATATTCACCTATAAATAAAAAAAAACAAGCGTATTTGATTGCAACAACCTTTATTAAAAATTTCGAAGCTATTGCTTTAGCAGTAGCTTCGGGAGATTTGAAATTTTAAACAAATGACCGTTATACATTTTTATGAATCCTTTATCTAAACAACATTTATAAGAACAATAAATTAATTTTCATTCGAGTTATATAAAAGTAGTTTTAATTGAATGGGTCACTGCTAATAAAAAGGTTTATATTTTTTATTGAAAAGAAATACAATATTTATTTTTCTAATAAAACGGTCCCGAAAACTTGAAAATTATATCCAAAAACCTTGAATCCCTGTTGATAAAAAGATTTCAGCTTCATATGATTCCAACAAAAGGCTTTTCCACTACATAGAATATGACTTGATCCTCATTAGTACGATATGATGTTCAATAAGTGAAATGGCAATACCACTCATGATATAAATAAATATTGGAACTGGGTGATGATAGATCTTAAGCCGTATTAATGCTCAAACTTCCACATAACAATCTTATATATTTAATCGACTACGTGATGACATTTAAGGCATAACTTATAGATAATAATCATAGATAATAATCCCTGAAGAAAATTAAGACGTTTAATACAAAATTAATACCTTATTTAATTATGAAAATGGGTTAATATTTACATTTGTTAGTAAATACACATAAAGAAAAGTACGTATGCCTTAATTTTACTAAAATATTCTACAGATTCCAGACAAGGATGTATTCCTTTACACGTGACGTGAATATATAACTTAATTAGCTGTAAAGCTCCAAGATGATGTATGTACTGTATTTACGTTGTATTTGCCTTGTAATGCTTTTGTATGTTTCGTTCCAATTATATCAAAATACAAATTATACATTTGTGTGTATATATATATATATATATATATATATATATATATATATATATATATATATATATATATATATATATATATATATATATATATATATATATATATATATATATATATATATATATATATATATATATATATATATATATATATATATATATATATATATATATATATATATATATATATATATATATATATATATATATATATATATATATATATATATATATATATATATATATGTATATATATATATATATATATATATATATATATATATATATATATATATATATATATATATATATATATATATATATATATATATATATATATATATATATATATATATATATATATATATATATTTCCCGGGTCCCGGGTTCGATTCCCAAGGGGGGTAAAAATAAATATAAGTAATTTTTTCACTGTAATATTTATTCAATATTACCATGGACTGGTACCTGAAGCGCAGGGCTGATCACCTTTCCTTAATGTGTAAAACGATCATGATAACACGTTTATAAGACACAGTGCTTATGCACCATTGGGGTGCGGATAAGGGTTTTATATTTATATATATATATATAAATAAATATATATATATATATATATATATATATATATATATATATATATATATATATATATATATATATATATATATATATATATATATATATATATATATATATATATATATATATATATATATATATATATATATATATATATATATATATATATATATATATATATATATATATATATATATATATATATATACCGTAAAGTGGGTATACATTGCACCAAAATACTGCATTTTTTCAAAAAATTGTCTATTCAGATCAGGTTTTTTACTTTTTCTGAGGTTTCAACTATTGCAATGTAATAACACATATACCTGTAACATGTCTGATACATTTTTTAATTTTTATCTATTTTGCCTGTATTTTTTTTTATATTTATATTTTGGTGCAAAGTATCCCGGGGTAAAGTACAACTTTGCACCGTGATATTTTCTCTACACTTTTCGTACTAGAATCCAAATGTATGCAAAGTAAAGGCTATCCTACAAGTTTCGTTGCACCTTATGAAGGGTTTTGGCTCACAGTTCGCTAAATGCAGATTATAATATTGTATAATTATGGAAAAATAAGACACTTGATAGAAATTTAAAAAAAAAATTATATTGAAAAATCTAACAAAAATGATCTTTTTTTCCAATACTGAAGGTTTAAAATTATATAAAATAAAAGGTGGATATTAAAACATATCGTACTACATAGGTAATAGGAATTAAAATTTAATTAGGTCTAAATATGGTCAAGTTCCGGGACGGTAAAGAAACCTCTTTTGGATTGCATTTTCGGTTCTTTTATGGAACCCACTACATCCTTCCAAGAATATTGAAGAAAGTCATCCTTCATCGGCCACTTCCACGATTTGAGACTCTCCTGCATGGATTTAACAGCTCTGTCTTTCTTTATTTCCAAAATCTGTCCCGGAAATTTTTCTCCTTCATAATGAAATACAACATATTCTCCCACCTTCTTTTTTACTGGTCCTAATGAAACGGAAGAACAAATACGATAACTGGTTTCAGTCATCGTTTTTGTTCTTCTCCCTCTTCCTCAAAGCTTCCGTGTGAACTATTATCAGTTAATGCTAAATATGCTGGAAGCTTCGATGCGGAAGATGGGATCATTGATGTAGTTGGTTCAGGTAGCATTTGTGTCTCGTCAACGTTCATTTCGACATTTGGATCGTGAGAAATGCTCTTACCTGGTTCTATCGGTATCGTTTTCCTGCGTTTTAAGACTGAATTCTTTGGGTTGAATCTGTTTTCTTCCAAAAACTGTTGAAAACTCTGGCGCACGTCATCGTCATACGCTTTTTATGGCAACCGATTAAGCAACTGACTAGTTTTAGCAACAGTCAAGGTTTTATGTCTTTGCAAAAATGATCTTATCTATTCAGAGCCTGGTACGTTGTTCTTTAATATTAGTATTCTTCTGCCAAATCTATCCAAATAATAAGAATGTAGCGAATGTTAAAAACACTCACTGGGAAACCGTACTCACTCATGTCTACTATGCAGTTTACGAAGGATTGCTCTTCGCCCTTGTCACATATCGGAGGTTTTCCCACAGGTTTTGTGTGCTGACCTTTGAGCTTATAGTTAATCGTCCTTCTGGGGATTTAGAAAATTTCTTCAGCCTTTCTTTGACTGATTGTACCATTTCGAATGGCCTCCAAACACTGCTCCACTCTCTTCGGTGTAAAATCGCAGTATCGTCTGGCATAAGGCCGCTGTTTGTGTGTTCTTGACATTTTTGAAAAAAATATACCATCAGGAATTAAGTAAGTACACAAAACCTATAGATATTTAGCAAAAATGTCAAGTTGTATTAGCCGTTTTAAGACTTTTCATCAAATTAATTAACTATGGCCTTTTGTGGATACTTTGCACCTGGTGCAATGTTACCCCAAATGTGGTCAATACAAGTCAGTTCTTAAAAAAATATTATTTTTACATAAACTTGACAACGTAACTAAAAAATACAGCATTTGAGAAAAGCAGGGCTTACCTACCTACGATTTAGAGACCACTCACTTGTTGTAACTTGTTTCAGTCTACTGATTACACTGGATTTTTTCGGACACAATTTTCAGAAAGAAAACTTTCTTTACATTCGGACAGGAAAAACGCATTGAAGCAATAGCGACCGACTGTTACTTCTGTAAATCAAAAAGTAGATTGAAGTGCCATCTATCAGAAACAAAAGAAAGTAGAATGAAAAATGACATGTATCAGAGATGACCAGCTCCACAATTTCTTTACAGAAGGTGGTGCAAAGTATCACCCATGGTGCAAAGTATACCCACTTTACGGTATATATATATATATATATATATATATATATATATATATATATATATATATATATACATATATATATATATATATATATATATATATATATATATATATATATATATATTTTTATATATATATTTATATATATATATATATATATATATATATATATATATATATATATATATATATATATATATATATATATATATATATATATATATATAAATATATATATATATACAAATATATACAAATATATGTAAATATATTTATTTGCAGCCTTGGTCAAATGTATTAGTCAACCCCTAGAGAATTGGTTTATATCTTAAAATACTACGGTTCTTAAAATTCTTGCATTTTTTTGCATTAAATCGTATTTTGTATTTGTATTTTGTATTGCAAATGAGTGTAATGAATATCCAACAAATAAATTAAAAGTTAATGAATCCCGTTTAATTCATTTTCCCGTGCAATTCAAAATATAATGCTATAAGGAGTTTAAATACGCAATCTTTATGTGAGAACTTAAAATTCAGAGCGTTGCCCGACTGCCGCGGGGGTACAAACACCGAATCCCCAGTCCAGAGCATTAAGAGTTGGACGGATGCTGTCAGGGGTCGGACTGAGGCTGCTTGGAGGGCGAGAGCATGTTTGCTCCTCCGTAATGATTTAATGGTCGCGGGGGATGATAAAAAATCGTGGGGGCGGCTTGATGACGGCTAGGGGAGTATTCCAATAGTTCCCAGCGGGAGACTTAGAAAAGTCACGCCAAGTGGAAAATTTGTTTTGGTAGGCCAAGAAATACAGACAGAAATGTTACATGATATTACTTGAATAAATATTATCGGGATAGCAGATATGAGAGATCTTGTATGAGGAAAGAATATTGAATTAATCGGACTTTTTTTACAAAACTTACTACCTGAAATCGGCTGGCTCAAGTGATAATTATTTTTTTCATTATTTTAATTATTATTTTTATTTAAATCATTAAATAAGTTCCCATTAATGCTGAGACATCTATATTTTTCTTCATCTATGTGAAGATGTCTAAAAAAAGAAAAACAACTCCTATTAAAAAAAGCTAGCATAATTTCTAAAATTTTACAATGAAATAAAATTTCTTATAAAAAATGTGACAGAGGTGGATCGGTGTAGTAGACAAAGAGGAAAAATTAAAATTAAAATGAGTCATCTCCTTAATGCGTTTTTTTTAACCCTTCTCCTTTAATTCTAATTAACTTCTCTCAAGAGAGATACTTCTTTCATTCCCTTAATGATAATTTATTTCCCACCGCTACCTCATCCAAGTAAACATTTTTTTTTCCCCAAATAAAAATTAAATGTCAAAAAGTTCAACTTAGACCCATCTTTTCTAATTATAAATAAGATACTGCTACACTTGAAACACGAATTTACTGCCTGTCAAATTATCCAACTTTTCTCATTCTGGAAATTGGTAAAAAAAAACTTCATTTTAAATCAACCACTTTTTGTAATTCATTACAAAAATTATATTCTATTTATTCATCCCAAACACCGAAATCCTTCAAAATATGAGGGAGAAATATGACAGGTTTGTTTCTTAATATTATATTGTATTTAATAAAATAATTTTATTTTATTAAATACAATATAATATTAAAACGTAGTAACGTGTAGTAACGATCTTACAATATTATATATATATATATATATATATATATATATATATATATATATATATATATATATATATATATATATATATATATATATATATATATATATATATATATATATATATATATATATATATATATATATATATATATATATATATATATATATATATATATATATATATATATATATATATATATATATATATATTATATATATATATGTATATATATATATATATATATATATATATATATATATATATATATATATATATATATATATATATATATATATATATATATATACATATATATATAAATATATTTATATATATATACATATATATATATATATATATATATACATATATATATATATATATATATATATATATATATATATATATATATATATATATATATATATATATATATATATATGTGTATATTTTTATATATAAATATTTGTGTATACATAAATATAATTTATCTTATACAATCAGGTTTTAATTTCATTAAAACCTGAATGTTTTTTCTCCATTTGAAAAAAATTAAGTACATTTAAAAAAAATTAAACGATACCTTTAAGTTAAAAATATGACTCTCTTTTGCTGGAATATAGTACATTTTCTGGGCATTCCGAAAACATGCACAACTGAAAATTGACGATTTCCGATTTATGACGTTCTTGAAAGGAATGAGCGATATGTATACATTTATTTATATATCACAAGAATAGTCTGAATTGATAACAGGGGTTGGATCTACGGAGTTCTGTTGATTTGCTACAGGAAGAACGAGACGATTGCACTGATAAGATAATATCGAATCTTTTGTATGATTGCGCATTTTTTTGGACCCTTTTTTGAATCCGATATAACGAGTCCGAAGGTCGTGCGGGAGGGTTAGGATTAGTTTTGCATAATATGAGAAAACTTTGATTACGCAAACTTTTGGTTTTGATATTTGACAATTTATTCAAGCGAAAATGGTATATTTTATATGAGTTGAAGGTTGATTATGAAAGCTTTCCTTGGAAATTAAATAAAAAACATGAACTTTGATATCTTCAGGGATAGATATGTACATATATATCCCCGAAGATAACAAGGTTCTTGTCGAGTCGAAGGGTGATCGCGAAGTTTTCATCGGAAATTCCTACCGATTTAAAAAATATATATTAACTTATATTTATAAAACTTAATCTTGGGTATCTTCATGGATAGATATGTACATATTTATCCCTTGAGATGAAAAGTACCTTCAATAAAAATGGTTGAAACAAAGTTTTAATTTTATTTTTATAAAGTTTAATCAAATGTGCCACAAAGTATCTGCAAATATTAAGTAATTTAATTTATATTTTGATGAAGAGAATTAACGTTTTCATTTTGAATAAAGCACACAGACGATTTCTTTGAAACTTTTAAGTTTATAAGCTTTTAAGTTGTTATAAAAATCAGCGAAATCCATTAATATAAGAAAAATATTAAAATTAAAACAATAAAAAATATAGGCATTTCACATTACCTTGGTCTTCTTGATTTGTAAAAGCCCAAATAATATTTTATGAATGACATTTTTTAAGTTTTCTTGTCTTTTTTTTGTTTCGGAACAATTTTAGCTTTATATAAGCATCAGCAAAATATTTTAGATTTTTTTAAGGATACTTTTATGTTTACTTGTAACACCTTCATATGATATTTTCCATAAGATGTAAAAATATTTAAAAAAAAGTAATAAGAAAAAGTAATAAGAAAAATTAATAAAAATATTTAAAAAAAGTAAGAAGTTAATTTTAAAGATAATTTTAAAGATAAAAAACACATTGTTTATGAAACTACCTATTCTAAATATCATGTTCAATAAACATGTCGTATGTAGTAAGAAGTAAGTATAATAATTAAGATACTTGACTTATCTAGACTAGAGAAAACTAATTTTTGTATCTAGTGTTTTATAACTTTGACTTTAGTATTAATATTAGGATAAAGTCGATATAGAGCATTTTATTTACATTAATATTAAAATTAAAATCTTGTATTTTACTATTGTAATACTAATATTTAACATAAGCATTAAGATGACATCAAATAATTAGATTTAAAAAAAAGAGTTGAAAAAAATAGGGCAGCTGAGTTAGTCACACCAAAAGTGTGGAGTACGTATTAAAAGTATCGGTGTAAAAAATACATTAATTTTAGAGAATTGTATTAAAACTCAAAGCTTAAATATTTAAAATATAATACATATCAATCAATAAATATGTAAGTTTCACGTATTTTCTTAAGATTGAAAAATGTAAAGAAACGCGTTCTAGGCCATTTTTCTTTGAAAATGTTTCGCTGTTGGTTTAAAAATGATATTTACTATAAGGTTTTATTTTGGTAGCTGAAAATCCTGAAAGCTTTAGTCAGTTAGAGCATTTTGACGCAATAGAGAGCTCTTTTCATAAACTGAAATAAAGTCGGTTGTTCATGAGTTAACTCCTTTATATTTGACTTTGATCGTAAAGGAAGTAGCTTATATTAGAGCAAGGGTGTAATTTGGGTTTTGTTTATAGAGACGTGAAATCTTCCGTTTCGTCGTTTCCTTTGTCTAACCCCCTCTTTCTTTATGTTCCCTCTATATTTTCGCCACTTTTCAATAAACAAATATCTCTGTTTCAGATGCTGTGCGAGAAAATAAAGTAAGAAATAACCGAAGTAACGGGGTTAAACATTTTCCCGAAACCACAAACAATGTGAAAATTGATAAAACGAAAGTGTTTTCAATATATTTTACAATATTTTAGGCAAACAACTCTGACGGGAAAACAAACAGATATGAATGAGAGTAGAGAAGCTTTAAAGTGTTTGAACGAAATTTTTAATGCTAAGGAAAAGGTTTTCGGAAGTAGGCGTCATAAACCTGGGACATAGTTCCAGGAGTTCAGGACAGCCGAGCGGGTAAACTATGCAACGGCTGCCAATGCAAGGCCACCAATTAGACCAACGCGACCACTACTACCAGCAAACCCAAGTCCAGACGCCTTATCGCCAACTGAACCAAACCACACCATCTCCAAGCACTCACAATCCCCCACAAACCCTGAGCGCAACGATAGACAGAAGAACTATAGGCAACTCAACAATCAGTCCGCCGACATTTTATAGGCAGAGGAGCTTTGAAGCTTCTTCAAACTACGGCAGAAGACACGCGGAACCATCAGATATTATCGAAGCTTACCCGAATAGAAGAAACACCCTATCTCCAAGATCCCAAAATCTCTGCAGAGTTTCAAATCTCAATTCTTCTTTTGGTGCATCGGCAACGTCCAGTACGGTTTTGCCTGTTGATTCTAGTCAGATTCTAGCGGGTCTTCCATCCAGCGCAGAACTGGACGCCACAGTCACTTGCCTTTGGATTTTGACGCCTTTGACTGCGACAGTGAGCGCGATAATTGTTATTGTGGCCATCACGACTAATCAGTGGCTTCATACTGAGGAGAAGATGAGTAATCCATCCTACAATGGGACAGGTGATAAAGATTACCTGTCGAAGCTGACTGTATCGGGACTTTGGAAGCTCTGCTATACAAATCGTGAGTGATTATTTTATTATTATTTATGGGCATATTTAATATGAATTATTTATTGATTCGGCATTAACATTGTGGAATGACATGTTGAAATTTTTTTTCAAATCAAACACTTGTAATAAACCACATGATGAGTTTTATTTTTATACACGACTAGTTTCAAAAACGCACAGACGTTTTCATCTACAGGTGAAAATTAAAACTTAGTTTTAATTTTCACACGTAGATGAAAACCTCTGTATGTATTCAAAACTAGTCGCGTATATAAATAAAACTCATTAAGTGGTTTATTACATGTGATTAATTTAAAAAATAATTAATTTAAATTATAAAAAAAAACAATTGCTTCTCAATCAAAGACTGATTTTTAATAAAGTTATAGAAAACATACTTTCAAGTGTAATTTTAAGTATGTAGTATAACTTCAAGAACACGATTATTAATGAATATGGTATGTTCATTGAATTGCGTTAATTTTTTTAATGAAATATTTCTTTATCTTAAATATAAAGGTACCAAAAAAGCTGGAATTTAACAAATTATGACCAAAAAAATAATTTACAGTATCAGTTCATTGTTCAGTCCGACAAATAACGCATGTGCCTATTATTTTGGGTTTTTACAAATTATGTTATGGCATTGGGAAGAGTTCTTTACGATGGTATGAACATGTGGAGCGAATGAATAACGAGAGAATGACTAATAAAATATATGTGGCAAATGTGAGACGGAAAACAGAACGGGGACGACCGAAAAAGTCTTGGCACGATAAGATCAATCAGAACCTTAAATCTGGCGGTGTCAAAAGTCTGCGCAATCGGAGGGCATGTATGACTAGATGTGTGGATGTGGAGGAGGCGAGGAGTGTATTTCAGGACAGAAGAGTGTGGCGTTCCATCCTTCCTGTTTATCCCTGCGGGGAAACGGCGTGATGGTAGTAGTAGTGGTAGTAGGTTATTGCATTTGTGAGTAAAATGAAACTAGCTTCATTGTTTTGTCCTAAAAATTTTGCTTGAATGTATGTTCATTTAGTTTTCTTCGCCATTTTACATAAACATAAATTTATACAACATTTTGAGTGTGTCCAAATACTTGTTCACAAAATCTGGATTATCTCAATAATTATTATTATTATTAATAATAATAATAATAATTATTATATTATTATTATGTCAAAAAATAATATGAAAATAACTCCTGTAATTGGAGATAATCCAGATTTTGTGAACAAGTATTTGGACACACTCAAAATGTTGTAAATAAATTATCTGGTCAAATTATAAGCTTAATAATAAAAATGAAAATGGTATTTTCTGGCGTTTCTCATGTGTGTGATTATAATCCGGGATTCGGATCTCACATACTAATATGAGAGTTTCTGCTTAATAAAAAGCTTCTTTACATCTCACCAATAGATGTCTCTAGTGAAGTTTTAGTGATTCATGAACAAGGTTTCTAAATTGGTTGATATATATATAGAACTTCCAAGAATTTGAGTAGTGTGGTTGTCAATAATGGGTAGAATTGGTGAATGTTACACGTGTGTAAAGTGATCACTCAAACCAGCCTATGACGGTCGTAAGCCCCGTAAATGCCCAGACTTCCATATTCTTCTTCATCTTTGATGAGATGTCAAAAAATAATATAAATTTATACATTTAAAAATCAATTTCATTTCACTTTATTGCTTCAGTGCTTTCGCGAACATCTAGGAAAAAGCTTCAAAAAGTTCTTTATCTTCGATACTCGATAACGAGATTATGGATTCTCCCATTGAATGCCAACCTTCCAACCGCATGCTATAATCTTTTGGGTGATCCTTCCATTCCAGTACATTCCCTTAGTCCCTCCGTGAGCATGCATAATACAAACGTAGACCTTTATTTATTATTAATTCTAATTTTGAAATAGCTAAACGACGTAGCCCTTTTAATTTTATTAAAATAGCAAGAGGCATATACAGATTTATCGTTTCTAAAAACAACACAAATATCGATACATTTTTCATTAATGTAAACACATTGTATAATATTGCATTTTGTCTTGAAGTTTTTTGTTAATGTTAAAGAATGATGAATTTCATATTTTGTTCATTCAGATTCAATATGATGGCAATTTTTGTTTTGTGGTTTTAACATGATATCCTTTTTTGTATTTTTTTTTAAATTAAACTCTTGTACAGTATAAAATAACAAGATAACTCTTGTAAACTATTGAACCTAAACACGACTAGTTTCTCATCAACAGGTGAATATACAAACTTTCAATTGATCCAATTAACCGATCATCATCCCTTTGCTTGCCTCTTTCAGTTATAACTTCACCCACCTGTAAACGTAACTTGATTATTTATTGTTTGTTAGTATTTGTTTTCATCTGTTGATGAGAACATTTGGTTTTGTTTACATAAATTAACTCAAATACGTGATATTTTTAAATATATTTTTCTTCTTCAACCCCTATCCTCACCCCAATGGTGCATAGCGTCATATAAAGGCAGTGTTATCTTGATCGTTAACACAAAAGGAAAGGTGATCAGTTCTCCGCTTTAGGTACCAGTCCAGGGTTAAATTGAATAAATATGAGAGTGAGAAAATATCTTTTATATTTGACCACCGTCCCGGAATCGAACCCGGGACCTCCAGAACGTTAGCCGAGCATGCTGACGATTGCACTGTGGAAGCAGACAAAGTTATTTTTTTATTTATAGAGTTTCATTTTTTATATTTAACCCTCCTTGTGACGCCACAAAACGAATACTAAATTGATAAATAATATCCTTCTTGTCCTACTTATATTATCAATATGTACATGTTTGTATATGTGTATGTGTGAACATCTTCTTTTAAATAACAAGCCTCTTAGGCCTTTAAAATAGTGATCAAAGTAAAATATTTCTGCAAATAACCAGAACACAAATATGTATCATTGAACAACAAGAGTGTGGAAATTTTTGCATTCAAATACTGGAAACAGTTTTTCAACATTTTTGTTGATATTTCAACCGAAGCTGTTATAGATGCCAATGTGGAATACTGGGCAACTGTATTGAGAAAAATCTAATTACTATCATTCATATTTATCCCAAGCTTTATATCCCTTTCTAATATTATTTTTTCACATATATATTGATTTAGCATTATGCTTCTTGAAACTCCTTGCTTTCACTTCCATAAATAAGTGTTAAGAGATGAAATATGTATATGCACTTAAATTCGCGATATTTTTAGATGTTTTAAGCTTTTTACCATCCTGCACGGCTCAACTAAGAGTTCTTAAGTACGGAAATTTACTTCTCTATATTAAACGCTCGGCAAAAATACACAAAGTTTTTACAGCCAATGTGCCCAAACTGCTTCTTTACGATTTCACTTAATCCTGCTCTGTTTTTTATGTCCTTCATAAAATGTATTGAGCAATCCTTGCTCCATCTTCATTGGTTATCCTATTATTATGAAAGTTTTACCGATAGGTGCTCGCGGCTCCGAGCACTTTGGGCCAACGCAATACGTATAAAAAAAATTACCTGAATAGACCTTCTCATAAAAATTACTCCCCAATAAAAAGGTTACTTTTAAACGCACCTACGCGTATACAGTACACAAGTATTACTCATGTTTACACGCACTTATGCGTATAGATAACATACACATTATGAAAGTATTGAACACTCAGGAGTACATGATGCCTAAGCATGACAAATGAAAATTTGGATGTCTAAGGATTAACAGGGTTCAATATTTGTCATAAGCTGGTTTATAAGAACAATAATTATAAAAAAGCATTCACTTTGAATTATTTTCATTATTTCAATCTATTTCAAATTGAATTTTTATAGTGGTATTTACCAAGTAAAACTAAAATTAACATTTACATTAAATAATTACTATTTTTTCGTTAGTGGGCCAAGTTTCCATGTAAACATCTCACATAATAAGTCGATCGATATTTTTTATATTATTCATATAATTTTTGTTTTCCTGAGTATATGACTATTCCTTAATGCTGGTTAAAATTATAACGAGTGTTAAAATTTTCTATCTTAGTTCTAATCTAAATTTTACTTTAGTACTTTACTTATTTTATTTTAAGTCAGCCGACACATAAAAGTTAACCTATAATTTATGGTTTTCAAATTTAATTTAATTTTGAGATAGCACCCGTACCATATCAATATTGTTCAAGACGCGGTAGAAAGTGCTAATGCGTCACGCTTCCATACATTCAGACTAGCCATTTGTATCGCTTGGGAGGCGAATCATAGTACAAACTATGACTCTAAGTACAGTAGTTCCTGCAGATTACGACACATGATTAATTGAATATCTTATATAGATTTTAGAAAACTTAATTGATGCAGGTTTTTTTTCAAATGTGAATCAAATTTACTCTTTTTTTTAATTGTGTCCAACGAAATGATTATTTTTTTTCTGTTGATGATAGTTTCTCTTGAAAATTTTTTTTGATGTATTAAACAAAAAAAAATCAGTGCCTACCTATTTAGTGCCCTTTAGTTTTATGCACCTGTGCGTGGATAAAGGTTGGAAGACAAAAAATGGTCATACGTATTCTATCACACTTTGCTTAAGAATCAATCTAAATACGATTTATTCCCTAAATTCCTTATATTTTCTTATTTCCTCAAAAAACGCATATAAATATGAATATATATATATATATATATATATATATATATATATATATATATATATATATATATATATATATATATATATATATATATATATATATATATATATATATATATATATATATATATATATATATATATATATATAAATATATATATATATATATTTCAAAATATTATGATTTAAAACTAGAAGACATTCGTAATAATATAACCCCATTTTCGGAATAGTCATAAAACATCTCAAAACCAAATATTGGAGATATCGTTATGTAATATTTTTATATGATGGAAACCATTCCAGAGCCACCCTTGAAAAAATATCCAATTTATCTGATTTCATGATATTTCTGTAAATAGCTATTTTCTCGTTCGGTGTTCACGTATTTATCCAACGCAACAGCCTCTGATCGAGTGATCAATATTTTCAATGCATTTATTTTATTAAGGCGTTAATATATATATATTTTTAAAATTATTCATCTGAAAATAAACGACAATTCAAATATTTAATAATAATTGATCCCTCAAAAATGTAATGGCATTTTCACACTGAAGTGATCACTGTATACACGTGTTACATTCACCATTTTAACCATAATTGACAATTCATATATTTATTTGTGAACATAAATTCAGACACACTCAGAATAATGCAAATATTAATATATTTTTAGTATTTTTGTCTAGAATTTTTACTCGTGAAATGACATTAGATCAAAGTTACTTTTTACGTTTTACCTTTAAAAAAAAAACAAAAAAGTAAATCCACTCACTAGTAGGTATACGCTATAAAGCTTATAAAGTTGAAACCTAAGTAGAGCCATGATAAGAGGTGTCACATAAGCTGTGTAGCTAAATTTCAGTCACTTGGGTGTTAGGTTATTTAAAAAAAATCATACTCACTTCCATGAAAAAATATTACAATGATAATATGAATTCCTTCTATCATAGGGAAATTGTGTTTATAATACGTTTTTTATTATTATTTTTTCTATTATTGTTAACATAAATGGTATACATTTATTCAAATCATAATTTTTAACATATTAAAAATATATATTTTGCAGAGACCTACCAAGCCACCTTGTGTGTCTAGTCGGTGGAGTTCTTTTAGAATACATTTTTTTTTGTTTTTAACCATTTTAACCTAATATACACACAAAAAGAGGAAAAAATTAAGAATATATACATTTTACAATTTTCATAAAATTAACTTTTGATCATTTACCCATTCCTTTATTTTACCTTTGTTCCATGTTTTATTTTGACCTCTAACATCCAAGTTAGTCAATATAATTCAGTAACAGGGTCAAAACTTAAGTCCTCTGATGTCTGCTATTTCCTTTAAGCTACGGAGTGTTATCAAAATCGAGAAATTACTAAAAGACTAGATACGCTTCAGGGTGTGACCATTCACTTTGACAATAGAATTTCATTGATTTATTGGTTTGGATGGATAGCTGTCTAGCTTAGTGGATAAAGCCCTTAAACGGATATTAAAAGATTCGGGGTCAAAACATGCGAATTATTTTTCCAGTGAAATATACTTATAGACTCAGACTTCCACATTCTTCTTCATCTTCGATGAGATGTCAAAAAATAATTTGAAATAACTCTTGTAATTGGAGATAATCCAGATTTTGTGAACAAGTATTTGGACACACTCAAAATGTTGTATATTTATAGGATTTGCACAGATTATCCCAGTAATCATTAGAAGGCTTGTTGCTAAGAAGCAATATATTCCATCCAATCAAAAGAGACTAATGAAACCGGTCAAAGTTTAAGCCTAAGTTAGCCGTTGGAAATTAAAAGGCGGATAGAAAAAAAAACATTAATTGTAATAAATCGCTGTATAAATTTACAAACAATTACAACATAATACAAATAATTAAAACTGTTAGTCGATGAAAATAAGGAATCAAAGGCATTACGATCAGGTAAGGAGTTGAGGGGAGAAAGTTAGAGGAAACCAAGAAAAATAATTATGAAGGACATTAAGGGTTCCAAGGCTATGTGGTATTCATATTGTCATAGTAATTTCCCACATTAATTTATAAAAAAAACAGAATTTCTTAAATTACCCAATTTAAAAAAATGTATTGCGTTTTTTTTTTCAAGATGGGAGTTGTATTTATTATTTACCTTGCTAATTATGTACAAGCGTATGGATCAATTAGTGGATTTAAGTTACTCCTAGTTAAAAACACTTTTTCCTTTTTTGTATGTGTTGGTAACTGGAGAGATAATCTTGTTTGGGTCAATCAGGAACTTGGGTGTGGGCATTAGCTTGACGTCGCCCACCTTATCAAGCTGATATACCTTGGGAAATATTAGAAGGAAGGGTAGGGAGATGAATGAAAATTCAGCACAAAAAAATATACTTAAATTAATTTAATTAAAAATATCAAAATTATACGAAGGCGACTTCAACTTAAACCAATCTTAAATTGCTATCTTAAATTAGCTTAAAATTAATTATCCCTATCTTAAATTAAACTTATTCTAACCTTTGGTGGAAAAGATGCGCCGTGATGCTGGGGTGGCCGTGATTCTTTGTGAAAAAAGCTGCGCCGTTGGATGCTGGGATGAGGTTCTTCTTATGACGGGCCGCCGTGCGATGATTCTTGCTTCTTGTCTTCTTCTTCTCCTAATGGAGCTTCAGCTCTTAATTTTGAGGCTTATGACCCGGCGTGGGTTTGCTTTTGATACTCCGGATGAGTAACTCCTTTTTTTCTATCTTCTCTCTCCCTGCGTAGAGCTCCCGCTCTTCTCCTCACTTAAGTCTTAAAACCTGGTGTAGGTATGCTCCTTCTAACTGATTTCTCCCGACTGCTCGATCCCCCTGATCTCTCCCGACTGCTCCTTCCAACTCCTCGATCCCACTGATTTCCCGAAATAATAATGCTCCTTCCAACTCTTCTTCTTCTCTGTGTCTTCTGACTGACCAGCCGTCCGACTGGTCGATCTCCTCTTACGACTTACTCCCTCCAACTGATCCTTCCAATTGTTGGCTTCCAAGTTCCGGCTTCCAAGTCCTCTATTCCGACCAACTGCCGGCTTCCAAGTCCTTACTTCCAAGTCCTGGCTTCTAAGTCCCCGACTTCCAAGTGATTATTCCGACCAGTCCGACTGGTCGGTCTTTCCTTTTACGACTGATTCCTCCCAACTGATCCTTCCAACTGTTGGCTTCCAAGAGAGCGATCCCACTGATTTCTTCCCGTTATATTCGGTTTCTCTCCTTGAAGATCACGCCCTCGAAACCATTTTTCATTGGCTGACGGTGCGCTTGTATCCACCCCCAAAATTTTCAACGTCTAGACATTTCAATTAGCAATAATTTTATTTGCGCTATATAATAATAAAGAACCATCGGCAAATATCTTTAATCCCTTTTTTACAAAGGCCAGCGGGTTGGCGACAGTTTTTTTATGATTCAAACCTTTTAACACATTTTAATTTTACGACAGGTAAATTATAAAAGGTCGGAGCCATAAAAAATATTTGCGCGCACAGAATTTTTTTTTACCTAAGACTAATTAAATTAAACGATTGATAATTGATTATTTTTGCCAGGCTAGAGGAGAAACGTGGTTTTACCACGTCAAGCTCTTTACTAGAAGTAAACCATGTAAAACTTCCTAGGAGAAACCTAATCGCATTGATTAGAAATGACATCAATGTAACTTTTTATGATATTGGTTGTAATTTTTATGCCTTATTTATTTTTTTACTCATTGTTGTGTAATAGAAGTTGTATTAAATATTGGAATAAAGTATGTTTAAAGCTAATTTGAACAATGAGTGTGTTAGTGGGGAGCTAGTACTGTCATACTTATCCACGCGGTCCAATTAAAGCTATTGGTTCAATGATTGCTTCTTTCCCCTATCTCCATCATACTCCCCGCAAATGAATAAATGATAAAATACCCTTTTTCATAGAACTCCCTGCCAATTCTAAGTCATACTTGATGAGTCTAAAACGCTGGTAATTTATTAGTTTAATATCCAATGGAACATTGTTCGATTTACACTGCTCTTTTCAGTCCAAGTACTACTTTCAAAAGCAAACACACTACGTACATAAATGGAATATACAGGGTGGCACCAAAGATATTGTCGGTTTTTAGAGCTTTATTACTGATATCCTAATGAAGCGACCAAGGTCAAAAACGTATAAAAAGAGGTATATGTTAACTTTGCCATAATACTGTATTAAATTTGGTCTTTATGGTATCAAAAAGTCATTGTCTTTCAAAGGTAGCTTTACTAATATAAAAAAAAAAACGAGAGATGGCGCTGATGCATGTTTTCCCCTCAAAACTCTGATTTATAACATTTTTATCCATGTAAACTGAACGTGGCATTTAGTGCATTTTTTTCTTCAATTATTTATGTATATCAGACACTGCATTATTGTCCTGCGCATGATATATCAATATTATAGGTGGCCACTTTTAACTGCAACTTCCATCGTTTTTTGTGCAAAAAAAGATGGATGCCTGAGCATCCCAAGACCTAGCGTTTGGTTGGCTAGTGATCACTTCATACACTTGTGTAATTCTGCCTATTATTAAACATACATTTTGCATAAATTTTTAAAGATATATGTGTAAACGTATATTCTATGTTTGTTGGATTCCTTTCATTTGTTATAATTTAGATAGATTAAATATTGTATTAAGTATTGTATAATGTACGGCACACTGGTGTGCATTATCGAAAATCCATTTGCATTAATTTTTGGAACTCATATGTAAACAATATTTAGGATCCCTGTCACATTTTTATACATAAAATGTAGTTTAAAAAAATACTGTCTTCATTCCAAATTAAGCTTCAAAAACTACAGCATTCAGCAAGAGTTACTATATGGTGTTACAGGGCTGTATTCGGAATTCTAGGACTTTTCCTGCTTCAATTTAAAAATTTTTGTGTATTAAAAATATATTTTTCACCTTGGTCATGTCGTAAGAATATCCAATTTTTTTTTGTTATTGGATAATATCTTTTCAACATCTTTTGCGCCACCCTGTATAATTCGCGAAGAATAATAATATAAGTGGAACATCGTACATAACTCGACAAGCGACGTTCTACCGTGAGTCTGATATACCATATTCCGCATATAATAGCATTAGGCACTCGAATCGTTTTGTATTGAGCATATACAAAATATGTATTTACATACTGCATACATTTGCAAAACAAGCGGCGAATGGTCTAGGGATATATTTGTAACAGAATTGCATGGCTGAACCAAGGTTGTATGAAATTCATCTCAACGCGTTATAGTCCGTTCGCTTTAAATACTGAATTCATACATAATCCGGCTGGTATATTTTTTTGGTAGGCCCTTTTGCGCTAGACGTCAGATTTGAGCTTATCTTGAATTTCGCATGTTTCGAAAAAAATGGCTAAAAAATTTTTAAAAATTACTTATCTTTTTTTATTAACGTTAAACAAACAAATGAGAAGAAAATTATTAAAACTTTGTTGATTAAAATATTTTTTAGCACTTAAATATACTTATTGAAGTATTCTAATTTCTATGTACACTAAGTTTTTTTTATTTATCTACCATTATCTGAAAAGTTTATTTTTTGACTTTTTTTGTGCAAAAACAATAATTGTTTTTGTATTTGTGATATGGTCACAGATAAATAGAAACTAATGAAAGCACAAATTTTTATCAAAAAATATGTAAGTAGCTTAGAAAAGTTTTTTTTAAACCTTCATCTTACAAATAACATGATTTTTTTAATAATTTTTTTAAACTGTTCCAAAAATTCAGTACTGTAAAATTGCACAATATTTACAATACCAATACACACACACACACGCATACACACACACACACACACACACACACACACACACACACACACACACACACACACACACACACACACACACACACACACACACACGCACACACACACACACACACACACACACACACAAACAAACCCGTAAATCAGTATAGAGCTCCAGATTATTAAAAATGACATGAAAAATAACTCCTATAATTGGAGATAATCCAGATTAGTGAACAAGTATTTGGACACAGTCAAAATGTTGTATATTAAGCAATATGTCGGTTTCCTTTGGACGCAGTATACTACCCATTGCAATTTGGACGTCACGTCGTATACCCCAGTCTACGAGAAATGGTGATTCTGTTTGGTATGTAGCATTAACAATACATGCAATGTCCGTCACTACGGACCCCGCATAGTTCTACGTACACGCTTTACTTCCAAATTTTATTCATGAACTCATCTCTACGCTATCAACGTCTAAAAGCTTGAACATATTTTAATATATTCTATTTAAAAAATGAAAAATGCACATGGTATATGAAATAAATTAGAATAAATGTAAATTCTTTGCAAGAAATATAAAATTAACCCAGTAAAAAACAGATTGTAATAAGCAATCTTGGAATTATCCATACAATTGTAAATAGAAATTTTTAATTCCAAAAGAAAAGTTGCATGAAAATATTTATTTCAATTTTAAAAATAATTCCTGATGACAAGGTTCTTGTCGAAACCGGTTGAGTAAAGTGTACCAATAAAAAAGTGGTTAAAAGAAAGTTGTTTAATTTTATAAAGTTTATAAATTAGGTCATAAAGTATCTGCGAAAAACATTCAAGACATGATAATTCAAACTAAATTATAAACCTAGTGTGTTGAAGATACAAAATTAGGCAGATAATTGGCCAAAAATTACCAAAAGGTAAGGTTTTGCAAACTTTGATCTTCTTCTTCGTGGGTTACTTTATGATTATTGGTTTGTTTCTTGAATGTTCTGTCTCCACCCGTTTCTATCCTCCGCTCTTCAACTTGGCGAAATAGTTTGGTCCATGTAAGCGGGTCGACCTCTGTAGTTTGTGCCTTCGCACATGCTTTCCACAATGGTAAGAAGCGAGCCTGGGTGTCTTATATTATGGCCTATCCATTTGTTTACTAAGTTACTTTACTTAGTAAGCATTCAGATTCTGCAGCTTTGCTCAAAACCTCGTTGTTCCATACATGTTCCGGCCAATGAATCCCCAATATGTGCCTGTAGCACCACATCTCAAACGCCTCCAGCCGCCCGGTTCTATGATCTCAAACATATGATTTACAGCTTTAAATCATATTGACTTTAGATATATTTTTTCGTACTTCTCTTTTTCATACTTTTTCATTTTTCTCTCTATTTATTGAACGTTGGATATCAAGATGTTATTAAATATTTTTAATAGGGTAAAGAGGGAAGGAAAATGTAATATGACAAGTGTTTATTCAGGCGGAATATTTTTCCAACACATTCTAGGAAACCTTCCACCTTTTATTATTATTTTTACCACACATTCATGTGTATTTATGGGTCTTTTTTCCCTTATAATAAAGAATATATGTATTGAGGAATTATTATATATGAATGAGTTGTAAGGTGGAGCAAATAATAAATGGAATGTTAAAAAGATTTTTCAATATTAAATCCCTTCTAGTCTTATAAAAAGACCTAATATTTCTATGTATATTAAAATATCTTCGAAATAGGAAGGTAAAGGAGGTGAATTGAGATGGTATGGATGTATAGGAGGTAGAGAACCCGAACATGTAGTTAACCAGGCAATAGAAGTGGATCTTTCCTCAAAAGTTATCTAGAGGGAAACCAAGGAATTCATGGGTTAAGCAGAAAGATAACATGATTCGAAGGGATGACCTAGGTGACGTTATCCAAGACAGAAGAACATATAACCTGAGGACAAAGAGAGCTGACCCCAGCAGTCTACAATAACAATAAGCTGGGATGTAGCCAGGAATAAGAAGATTAAAATATCTTCGAAAAATTGATAAACATTTTTTTTTAAAGATTTTTGCAAAAATAAGTTAAAGAAAAATAAGTCATATTGTTTTTGATGGTTTGGGCATGTGAATCAAATTTTATTTATTTATTTATTTATTTATTTATTTATTTTCATAATACATAGATACATTCAATATACATATTCATTTCATATACACATTTATTATACGTATTACGGCTCTTTAGGCATGGCCTGTGTTGAGCCGAATACTAACATGGTAATACAAAGTTTATATATTTTTTTTTTAATTTTTAATATATATATATATATTTTTTTAATGATTAGATTATAAACATAACATACAGGAGATACAAAAATAATTTATGTTTTAAGGTTTTTCAATGTGATAATTACACCTGGACTTTAATTAATTCACTTTCCACCTTGTCCCTTCCAATGTTAAGTAACCATAGACGGACACTGTTCTTAAAGACCTGTTCTTAAATGAGTAAAGAATGGATGGTTAAAGACCGAGGAAAACTTGGTATGATCAAGTATTTCAAATACTTGAAAGTGGTCAGGCAAGGAGTCGAAATAATTGGCGTGTATGTATGAAGAGATGTATAAATTTGAAGGAAGCGAAGATTGTGTGCGAAGGCAGATTGGTGCGGCGTTCAATTATCTCTACCTATCCCTTCGGGGAAGTAGCGTGATGGTTAGTAAGTTAGTTGGTAAAGTAATATTATTATAAAAGATGATATTGTACATTTACTGTCGAATCATTTATGTTTTGTTTTTATCTTCACTTTTTCCACTATATTTTATAATTTTTTTATGCCAATTGAATTTGCGAAGGTTGCATAATTCGCCTCAAGGTTTAGAATGAATATCAAAATACAAAAAGACAAATCACTAAGTACCTACGTGTTTCATTTCTAAATAATGATATACTTATGTTTTTACAAAAAAACGATATAAAACTCTTGTCATTCTTTAAATATGAACTGTCTTTCTTCTTTTTCTTTCGCTGGGTACCCAGTGAGAGGATGTTTCCGCCAGTGTCAAGTCTTATTTTTATTTAAAAAAAAAAAACAAAATATGTCAAAAATAATGTCTTGAATGTTTGGCTTTTTCATTTTAGAAATTATGAACTCAATTCTAGAATTAGGTTCAGAAAGAAGGGTGGATACTTGGGTGGGGAGTTGGATTCCTGCCTGTGTTAAGCTATTAAGAAAGTTCGAAGAGAACCTCTGCTGTGAGCGGATACTAAAAAAACCTAGGTTTGCATCCCCTATATATTATTCACATTCGCAATTTGGTGATGTGACGCCTTTTATCTTATAGAAATGCTTTTCCTACAGCCCATAAAAAAGGACACGATGTTTTATTTTATTGAAGCTGTTGTTTTTCCCTTACTCACTGTACCAAATGGTGACACTTACATTTGAAAATTAGTGTTTACTATCTACTGAGTGTAGGTAACAACCATTGACGCTCTCTTGTGTTGTCCGAGTTAGGAATGACGTCACATCCGTTACATCTGACACCTGCGGACGTGTTGAAACTGTAAAATGCTTCCGGCTGTCTGAAAACTCGTGATGGACGTGCTGAATTATAAATTTCAGGAAATACTGAACGATTCATGATACATTTCCCACTCTTTACGTTTCAGGTTTTCTAAAGCTTACACATAATACTAGTTACAAATAAGTATAGACTTTGATTTGTGTTGAATAAATTAGAGATAAAAGTATCTAAACAAAGACAAAGCATCTATTTTTATATGTTTGACTGTTATATGAAAGTCCGTTTTAACTTTTCAATTATAATCTACCTTTTTGTTTAGCGCAGATAGTCGAATGAATGACAATCAACCATCATTATTTCAATTATACTCCATTCAAAGTCGAACACGTTGTATTTATTTTATACAAGAGGCAGGTAAAATTTATTGTGAATGCTCACAAATATTCACAGTGATACTTTAAATAATAAATTTTACAAAACACTTAAAAAATATTGAATATTGAAAAATTCGTCGATTGTTGGTGATATTTCAACCCTACCTCTATATCAGTAACTATATACTTCATTTATTATATGCCACGTTAGATGAATATGGTGTTTACATATTTTTTGTTATACAGGATTATGTATATATGTAGTTTTAAAAGGATGGTTAAGAGTCTCACATATATGGACATATTTGAAATACGTTTGAAAAGATAAATATTCCTGAAGTACTTAAAAGTAGAAGAAGTAAGAGCAAAAACAAATCTAATTTTTATTTTCAGTAAAATCAAATGCATAATGCCTCAAATATTGAAAATAAATAAATAAACGTTTTCGGAATTTGATGAACACATTTTGAATAATAATTATTCCTTAAACATTGAAATTCACAAAAAGAATTTAAAAAATTAAAAAATTGCTGAAAGAAAAGTTAATTTTAGTGAATAGTCTATTTTATTACTATTTCTTGAAATAGTTACTCCATGTCTCCAACCCCTCTAACTTCAAACTTCAAACTCTAAATTAAATAATACTCTATCTTCCCTACTCTCTTAACTATCAATATTTTTCTTTTTTCAAGTAAAGTACGTATTGATTTCTGAAGAAGACAAGGCAATTGTCTAGACTAATTGGAAAACAATGCCAAAAATAAACATGGCTAAAAATAAAACCATGTTTAATTTATTTTATAATGTTTTTTAAATGTGCCACAAAATATCAGAATAATGCATTAAAAAATTAGTTTTCATATAATCTGTAGATAATTTAATCACAATTGTATAATTCTTCAGTTAATAACAAAACTTAGTTTACCCATGAAAAAAAAAAGTTAGTGGAAGATTTTGTAGAGTATTTTTGGCAAGGAAAATTCCCCTGGCTATTGGAAAAGTTTGATACCAATGTTCATATCTTGCTTAGTTTTCTTTTTGAAATATAAAAGTTTTGCTGTACATAACTTCCGGTTGTACCTACAAATTAAATACCAGACCCAAGAAAATGACTTCGGTTGCCAAAATATAATATAATATGGAAAGTACCTTGATTTTTTTGTCATGTTTAACAAATATCTTACCTGTTTAGTAAATTTCTTCTTTCAAGTATAATTAGTATAAATGCTGTTTTGCCAATTATATTTTCCCTTCTTTAATTTTGCCTTCCTCTACTTCTAATACCAAATACATTTTTTACCGTTCTATCCTTACTCTTTGGTTTTACACGTCCACACCATTAATATTTAACCATCTTATATTTAATTTTGTTATGATAATTAAAAATAACCAAACTATTGTGAATTTTAGTTTTGGTTAGTATATTTCATACCACATTTTACAACTGAAATTAAATATGGATAGATTTTACCACAAAGTGACTACCGAACCAATTGATAAAATAACTTACCTAATTAGTAAATTTCTTCATTCAAGTATTATAACTATATTGAGCATTTTAATAAAAATTATGTTTCCACGTAAAAATTATGTTGCACAATTTTCGTGTAACACAATTATATAATGAACTTCAGATATAAAATTAAAACTTTAAACAAACTTAAAATTACAACTGAAAACTCGTTTTCATCTTGTCTACGAGATGATTCATGAATAAAATAAAAACTTGTAAAAACAGCACGTTTTTGCTCCAAAACTTGTATTTTCTTACCATCTTTCACCCTACATCATAACAGATAATTTATATTGACACGATAGCCCTTGTCACAGTCAAACGACGTCACACAATGTTGAGAAGGATTTCGGATACAGGAAAGCACTAGAAGGCTCGATTCTGGAAGGCTGTAGTTATATGTGATGGATCGACCTTACTTCCGCTCAAGTTGCTTGCACGTGACACCCAAGACGGATGGTGCAGAAAAGGCTTGGAAGGATAACTTCGACAAACACCATCTAACTGACTAGGAAAATTATTGGATTTTTCCGCTGTAAATGCTTACTAATGAATAAATGCTCATTCAAAGGCAATGAATGATGATTTTATATCGGAAGAAAAGATTTTATATTATATAAATAAATAAATATATATTTATATATTTATATATATATATATATATATATATATATATATATATATATATATATATATATAAAAATATATATGTATAAATATATATATATATATATATATATATATATATATATATATATATATATATATATATATATATATATATATATATATATATATATACATATATATATATATATATATATATATATATATATAATAATTAAAGAAAACACTTCGTTTTTTACCACTTGAGTTTAATTATAGACTACATGTTTCAGAAGCTAAACTTCCATCATTCAGGTCTGTATAATAACTATTATACAGACCTGAATGATGGAAGTTTAGCTTCTGAAACATGTAGTCTATAATTAAACTCAAGTGGTAAAAAACGAAGTGTTTTCTTTAATTATTGTAACATGTCTTACCACAAAGTTAATGCCGAAACAATAAATAAAATATATATATATATATATATATATATATATATATATATATATATATATATATATATATATATATATATATATAAATATATATATATATTTATATATATATATATATATATATCTATATATCTTAGCTTTATGCAAACGTACAATAATGAAATCCAGTAACATTTTTTAAAATTTGGAATAAATATTTCAATCATGTTAATATTTTTTTATTTTATATTCCCAAGTTTGTATGTGGTTGTGGAAGATTCTCTCTGTACAAATATTGATATCAGAATATCAAAGAGAAATGTGAATATCAACGAGATAGTTTGGACGCGTGGAACGAATGTGTGAGGAAATAACGTTAAACCGAATTTATGAGATGAATGTAGTTGGAAAAAGGATCAGGGGAAGACCGAGAAAAGCTAGACATGGTCAAATATTTAAAATAATTTAATGTGATAAGGTCAGGAGTCACAAAAAATTGGCGGGTATGTATGAGGAGATGTATGAATGTGGAACAATAACCGAGTGGTGTAGCATCCTATTTCTCTGCCTACCCCTACTGTGAAGCGGCGTGATGGTAGCATGAATATCAAGATTGTTTGCTAAGTCAAATCTGTGTGGCGTAGCGAAGACGAATTCTCTCTTATGGCATGATGGTTAGTTAGTTGGTTTTAGAACAACAAAAAAAATACTATAAACATATTAATTTGTGGAATAAATATTTTTTTATTATTCACATATTTGTCTTATCATATTATTTATTGACATCTCATCAAAGGTGAAGAAGAATATGGAAGTCTGGGCATTTAAAGGGCTGACGTCATAGGCTGTTTTAATTGGACACACTCAAAATGTTGTGCACTTGTCTCTTGAGTTTTATTTCATTTCACACGACGAGGTTAGATAGAATAAATAAATAAATATTTTTTTTTTGGTACATAAAATAAATAAAAAATTCAATATTGTCGTCGTAAAAAACATTCTTGTTTATTTTTAAAATATCCATTTTCCGAGTCTCGGAGCAGCATTCGTAGCAGAAAGCCTTCGCAAAGTTGGTTATATCAACATGTCAGGTTAGCAAACAGGAAACGATGCAGGATTTTATTCCAAAATAAACTGCTGTTGACGATTTGTTATGAATGTGTAAACGGATTTCGATAGAATACACACTCGCACATATATGACGACCTGTTATGTGATACAGGGCCGAGCACAATAGTTGACAAAATATTACATTCTGTGCAAATATTTTCGTTCCTTATAGAGCAGGTAGCAAACTTACATTTATGTTAATAACTTCCTATATTTTATTTAGTTGACATAAAAGTTCTTGAATACATGTATTGAACTTTTTTATTAAATTACCTTTTAAAATATTACGTTCCTCAGTAAAAACTATTAGTTTTTTAATAAAAAAATCTTGTCAGCTTTTCTATTAAAGTAAGAAAATTATAAGGGAGTTTGGTTTCATTAAGACGTATCTTCGACTGTAGCCTTAATACAATAGAACTTTAGATTTAAAATGAAAGGGGATTCATTTATTTATTTAAAAACAGATTTAAAAAATCAACCCTAATGTTTAGAAATGAAGCATGGAGCTGGCGAAAATGGGATGAAAGTCGACTGAATGCAGTCGGAATGCGTTGTTTTAAATCGATGTGCGTCAAAACGATGTATGATTGATGTTCGAATGGTGATATGAGGAAAGTATGCCAGGCTGAGCAGATAAGCAGATGAACAGCATGAATGTAGAAGAAAGAAAGATTGCAAAGACAGTTCGGTGTAGCATTTTCTTTGCCTATTTCTGCGAAGAATCAGTGTTATAGTTGGTTAGTTTTTAATCTTAATCACCCAGACCAATTAAAAATAGCTAATTTTAAACTCATTAGGATCTAAATAAAGGTAGTAAGATGTGTCCTTGGTACGGGATATGCCAGTAAAGAATTACTAACTAACTAACTTACTAACTAACTAACTAACCATCACGTCGCTTCCCCGCAGGGGTAGGCAGAGAAAATAGAACGCCACACCACTCTGTCTTTGCAAACATTCTTCGCCTCTTCCACGTTCATGCATCCCCATGAGGGGATGCATGAACGTGGAAGAGGCGTGGATGTATGAACATACCCGCCGATTGTTTCGACTCCTAACCTGAACGCTTTCAAGTATTTAGCATACCTGATCGTGCCAAGTTTTTTTCGGTCTTCTTCTGCTCCTTTTTCCAATTACATTCGCCTCATAAATTTGTTTAACCGTTCTTTTCTCACTCGTTCGTTCTACAAGCCCAAACCATCTCAACACACCTTTCTTAAAGAATAACTATAAATATATACCTCCTTAAGAAATAAACATAAAACATTTTATTTTATTTGAATTGTTTTACGTATATATACTATTTTAAGTTTAAAACTTTCAGTATTTAAGATTTTACAATCCAAAAAACCTAATTAATATTTTATGTATGTAGACGGCGATCCAAGCAGTTTCGAATGGCTGCAAAATCAAAGACTTGCAATCAAATATCTCCCCAGCAAAACTTCCACGGCAAAAGCATTCCCACTGGGAAGTTTCCAATAGGAACTGAAAAAGGCGGTAAACTCTTTGATGTCACCGAAGCTAGCATTAGTTTTCCCGCGCAAAAGCTTTGAAAGGAGAATTTCCCATAGGAAACGCCACTGTGGCGCCCCATTCGGCGAATGCATTTAATTAAAACGCGACGACGACTCCATCTATGATCTGCGCAAGCCTTTAAATCTCGCTACTGTAAAGATAGATTCACACCATAAGGAGAGCCATTCAGTAGTATGTGATTTGGTCGTCAAATAACTCAGAAACATGAAGAAAAATTGCTTTTGAAATCTTATACTGGCTTCAATAGCAATTTTAGGCTCGAGTAATTATATGTGAATGACGGTCATCTCTTGTATTGATGAGATTTTCTTCTTTACATCTTTCTTCTTCTTCTTTTTAAAGACCCTCAGGATCTGTCTGTACCTCTGCCTGTCGCTCTTAGGATGTTGACTACCAGCTATCTCTCTACCTTTTTAGAGGTCTGCCTGGGGATCTACATCCTTCAGGGTTTCCTTGATTTTAATTGAAATAAATATAAGAATGTTGGCTTTTATAACCGAAAAATATTGTGGACATTTAATTTGTATTGTATTTTTAAAATAGTTAAGTTTAGAGGGGTGGAATTGGATTATCCGGTGACCAAGTGGCCTTATTATTTACCAATTTTTAGTTCCTTTGCCCTCAAACTATTTTATGCAAAATAATATTTTTGTGGGATTTAAATTGTTGTTATATTTTATCGTACGAGGTTTCATAAATTAAGTCTCAATCTGTAGATATATATTGTATATTATTTAAATAAGGTGTTTTAATATGTTACAATACACAAACACTTATTTTAATTAAACTAAAATTTATGTGGAAAAAACTATATATGTAGTTGTTATTTTATTACATATATACTAGTATATTTGAATTTTTAAATACGAATATTAGAATGAAACTCTAAAGCTTAAATGTTTTTCAAGGTATTTTGGATACCGTAACAAAGACGAATTTGTTAGTCTGAGTATTTACGGGACTGACTTTTTTCCTTAAAATGGGTTATGCGATTACTTCACGCTCTGTATTTACCATTCTGCCTTTAAACTGTATTTTATTTTTATTATTTTTTCCCCTATCCACTCCCGGAAGTGCAGAGGGTATTTATTTTTAATGGGAAGCATTGACTGATGGATGCGACTGTCAACCTTCTTCTTTGTATCTCATGTGATCCTGTTTCCTAGATGGACAAACTCTTTCGCGTTTTTAAATGCAACTTTCGACATATACTTAAGTATGTACATCTGGCGTTCGTCTTTTTCTATGGTTATCACCTTTGTTTTGTCTTTGTTTAATTTCATGAAAAATTAAGTATTTAAGTATTTCCTATAAATTGAGAACTTTTAGGATCGAGCTAATGTATTTGCTAACATGTTGAACTTTTTTTTTGATGATACCTTGTGGCACATTTTTTAAACTTTATAAATTAAATAAAACACAAACATTATTTCAATCAACTTTTATTACTTTAAAAGTTTGTGTTTTATTTATGTTATGTACTAAGGTGGTAACAACTATATAATAATCAGTAATCAGTCTACCTCCGTAGTGTAATGGTCAGCACGCTCAGCTACCGTTCTGGAGGTCCCGGGTTCGATTCCCAGGGGGGATCAAATAAATATAAGTGATTTTTTCACTTTAATATTTATTCAATATCACCCTGGACTGGTACCTGAAGCGGAGGGCTGATCACCTTTCCTTTGTATGTTAACGATCAAGATAACACTGCCTTTATATAATGCACCATTGGGATGCGGATAAGAGTTTGATGATAATTGATAATAACTCACAAGTACTTTGACTTTGTTTATTATAAATAAGTATTACTGGGTAGCTTTACATAAGTAAGTAACTGGTTTCTATAATCAACAAATCTAGAATCCCCTTGCCAGATTATGCGGGTATACACACTATTGTAGCTATTTTACTGTCACCAATGATTCACCAACAAACCCATTTTCCTAACAATTTATTTTGTAAAAAATATTTATTTTTAATGTACCAACAAGTAAGTGTTTTCTTTTCAAACAGTTCAATCAGTCAAATAAGGTCCTTTTAGTGCCAAGACACGGCGCTCATAATGTGGGTACCCGAAGCGTTCGAGCCTTTTTCATTAATCAAAACCGTACTTTAATTTAATTTACGATCGAGAAAACCCAATATTATTCTAATCTAGTGCTCTGTACACCATCGGGTCTGAATGAAGATAAATTACTCACACATATCTTACGTAAACAGTCTCCAGCGAGCAACAGATGTATAAAATAACAATAATTTATACATTATGTAGGAACATTTGTTGCGGAAAAACATCTTTGTTTTCCTTTATTTCGTGTTCTAACAGGGAATAGTGTGATGGGTTGCTTCCAGTATAACTTTATGTGAAGTAGGTATCCGTAATTGAACAAAGGGTTTGTGAAAAAAGCGAAAATACGCGGGAAACAATTTTGTTGATCGACATCGGATAAAAGCATGTGAATTATTGATGTTGACACCATAGAAAGGATATAGTAAGTATAAACATAGATAACAAGATGTTTCTAACATATTTATGTCTTCCAAAACCGATTATTAAAAAAATATATCCTTCAAAATATATTATAAAACTTTTCAATTTCAAACAAATTTTAACAGTCCAGTTATTCCAGTTAAACCAATCTCTCTTAGTACATTGAGATGAAATCAATAGAAGTTATAAAAGATGTGACTAATGAATAACTTTTTTTTTATAAATTAAAAGCAACGTGTACTTTGAGGTATGGTAATAAAACATCCTCCTTATCATTCATCGTTTATTTTGTGTAAATAAAACCAATTAAAACACTATTACATAACTACCGGTGTCAGAATTTTCACAAAGTCAACTGTAGACTAAAGTAAAATAATTACGTTCTTCTTCATATAAAAAGCAAAAAAAAATATTATTTAATTTTTTTCAATGAAAGAGAAAGACGATAAAGAAATCGCAGTGGAAATATTTTCAAAAGCATGACGTCAAATTAAATTGGTAATTTATTTTGGGTAGGTAAGTCATTATTGATTGCTTACCTAGATTATGTTTTTTTTTCAAGACAATCTAAACGAAGATCAGTTTTATTTACATGTAAAATTTCTATGCTCGTTGATATACCTACCAAAATAATATTCTTCAAACATAAAGTGATTGCCAAATTCAATTTTTTTATTATTATTAAGACCCTTAAATGTTCTAAAGCAATTTCACTTTAGACTAAAGTTGACCTGATGATGAAATGGTTATTTCGAAAGCGGTAATCATGAAATAGTATTTTAGAATTGATAAGGAGAGTGTTAATGGATAACATTCATTTGAAAATGCCATAACTAGGCGAAAAAATTGTTACAATATTAATTTTTATGAGTTTTATCTATAAAATTCAACTTAGTAGACTCAAAAAGTCTGTGTTTGATTAAACAATTAATACATACATTAATGAATCACTGTTGCCTTTTAATTTATCCAATAAGGGTGGTATTTGTTTAATTTTCTTGGTTTATTTTTCTTTCTTACTTTGATTGATATCGATTTTCAAGTAATTTAGGTGATATAAATACCCAGTACATTAATGATCGACAATCGATATCAGATACGAGTATTTGAATTATTGATGTTGACATAGTAGAAAGGATGTACTAAGTATCAACTCAGGTAACTAGATGTTTTCTAAATTGATGTCTTCCGAAATCGATTCACTAAAAAAAATCATTCAAGACCTTTCATTTTTACTTTATTTAAAACAATCTGTGATTGTTTCCATATACAGACAGATAAATTTTAATACATATTGTGATAATTTCGATTTTGATTGAAAAATGTTTTTTCCTTAATATTCGGGTCATCCTGGTAATATCTAATAACATTTGTACCGATTTAATTTTTATATAACATTTTTGTTGTTTTTTTTACAGTCTCTTTGATAATCACACTTTGAATTAATAAAAAAACACTTTCTCAAAAAATGGCATGCTCACTGCTTGCCTAATACAATAATTATCTTTATTTGTGGAAAATACGAATAAATCTTGTAGCAATTTATTATTCAAGTCGACAGACTTGTCAATATTTCAATTCCCTTTGTTTTTCGTATTCTGCCCTCTTCATTTATTCAGACATCTTTCTTTTTGTTTTTCTTCTTGTTTGTTGTAATGAAAAGAATTAGGCGAGGTACACGGTTTGATGAATTTCAAACAACGCTCGGAGAGCGTGAGTTATATAGCGTGTTAATGAACATTATAAACTGTGATTTTATATAAAATGATAAACCGAATATTTACAAGAATATTTCATGTTTGAACAAAAGTTCTTCAAATGGCTAAGCAAATAATGCAAAGCTGAGATAAATATTATCTCAACTTTTTTTTTTTTGACATCTCATCAAAGATGAAGAAGAAGATGGAAGTCTGGGCATTTACGACGGTCGTCAGCTCCGTAAATGCCCAGACTTCCATATTCTTCTTCATCTTTGATGAGATGTCAAAAAAAATAATATGAAAATAATACCTGTAATTGAAGATAATCCAGATTTTGTGAACAAGTATTTGGACACACTCAAAATGTTGTAAATTATCTCAACTTTGCATTATTGATATGTAAATGTTATTGAATATTATCTGGAAATAACTAGTCCTTGACCCGAGAGGTCTCCGAAACGCATTAATTAACCTGGAATGTCAATTAATTTTTATTTGGATTTTTTAACTAAGATTAGTTCTATATGAAAAGATGTTGTGTACAAAACGAATAGTATGTAACCATATTCTCATTAAAGAAAAGTCAGTTCAATGCTTATAAATGAATAATGCTAATGACTAAGTTACTTATTTAATCATTCGTTACTGGTACATTATGTATGAGTTATGGTTTCTTATAAAATATTGGAAAATAATTTCTCTTCACAAACAATAAATCACTTTTTCTACTGTTATATAAAATAAATCATCTGAGAAATTTTCATGTGTAGTAAAAAACATTATGATCTTTATTATATGGCGGAAGTTTGAGGTTATAATAATATTTATCTACAAATAATTTTGATTTATTTTAATTCGGATATTCTAACTAGTCCCGATTTCACCAGGAATTGTCTCAAATGAAAAACAATCTAGTGATATTATTTTTTACTTAAAGTGTCAGAGTTATACAAACAAACACATAAGGATTGCCATTAATGTATTTTTCCTACCTTCTATGTAATTCTCTCATTTTTTATATTGCAGAATCATTTAAGATATTTGTATCCCTTCAAATTAACTCTTGCCTTTCATAAGTCTGGAGAGCATCATCTTGTTATTATATACTTAAGGATCAGTTTTACATATTTTGATTAAAGCTGTACCCTTTGCATAATTTGAATGCAGATAGGGGTTGAAAAAAAAGTGTTTTCTTAGCCTTAATTTTTTTATAGGGAAAATCGAATTGATTACAAAATATGTTGTTTTACAATTATAAAATCCTAATTTAAAGCATTATGCTTCAAATTAAGAAAGGCGTGTTGAGATGATGAACAAATGGCTGAAGAAAGAACAGTAAAACAATCTCATGAGGCGCATGTATTTAGAAATAGGAGCAGAGAAGGCTGAGGAAAATATGGCTCGATCAAAGGCGTCTATGTATGAGAGGAGATGCATGAATGTGTAAGAGGTAAAGATTGTTTGCAAAGATGGATTGGAGCGGCATTCAATTCCCTCTGCCTACCCTTCCGGAGAAGCAGTGTGATGGTTGGTTAGTTTTGGAACTAAATAAATATCTTTTTAAAACACCAAACCTGATGATATCGTAAAAATTCTGTTTATTTCAGTTAGAATATACCCTGTTTTTTGTAGTTTTATTAAAAAAAAAACTCCTTTGAAAAATATAATTAGATCCGAAAATTAATTGCCCCGTTTATACGTGCAGCTGAATTATAAATTCAAGACCTGAAAAAGATAATGAAAAAAATTAAATATTCTTACCTCGGATTAAGCGGGTGAATAAAGAGCCTCTCGTTTCTGGAACCAAATCTTCAATTTCTCTGGAATCTCCCGTTTCGCCTTCCCATTTACCTACTTCATTTTACTGAGTTTAATTGTCTTCAACGTGAAATTTTAATTGTTTTGAACGGCACTAATGGAAGATTGGCCGAACCGGAGGGAGATTTTCACATTTTAGCTCAATTTATGATTTCCGTTTGAATTTATTATTAGTTTATGGAGCATAATTAAATCCAAAAGTTTATTGTTCACCTTGTTAAACTGTGGAGATGTTTTAATTATTACATTTATTTCAATTAAATGGGTAATTATTACTTTAAGATTTAAGGTACCCCCTTTTATAAGAATTAAAATAACTCGGAATAATGAAGTATAATGAAATATTGTAATTAAAAATATTTTTACTTTTATAAAATATTAAAAAATAAAAACTTTTTTTTTGTAAGATATACTTTGGTTAAAATATCTCAACACACGAATGAATTTATTTAAGGATGGTTATATGTGAATTTTATACTAACAGGGCTTATTACTTATCATTGACTGGTATTAATGATGATTTTATTCAGTATTATTTTTTTTTAAAGAAATAATCTGAAAAGCCTCTACTTTTAAAGACTTGTCTGCAGGTAGGATAGAAAAGATAGGGAAGGTAAATGTGAAAAATACATCACAAACACCCAGAACAATTGAAAATAAAATTTAATTAAAGTTCACTATTCTGCCAAGGATTGAATTTTTGGAAGGTTTTATTTTTCACAAGGAATTATATGTAAAGCGAGAGGCATGTTAGCAGATATGATACTAAGGATAAAGAAGGTATATATCGCTCACTCCTTTCAAGAACGTCATAAATCAAAATTCGTCAATTTTCAGTTGGGCATTTTTTCGGAATGCCCAGAAAATGTACTATATCCCAGTAAAAGTGGCATATTTTAAACTTAATATTTACCCGCTATAGGGCAAAAAGTGTTGTTTTTGCATTTTGAAGAAAAGGTATTGTTTAATTATTTTTTTAAACATACTAAATATTTTTCAAATGGAGAAAAAACCTTCAGGTTTTACCTAAAAAGATCTGTTGCACAGTAAAAAGTTCAATAAGTGGCTTGATATTTATTTTTAAAACATTGTATTATATTTTTAAACTTTAAAAACGCTCTCCTGAAAAATCAAGTTTTTTGATTTATGACGTTCTTGAAAGGAGTGAGCGATATGACAAACATCCAGTCGGGGTGTGGTCCTGTGGTTAGTGTCGTAGAATTTTAGTCACAGTCTCTTAGTTCGAATCCAATAGAGTTCAATTTTATGCCCATTTTAATAATAAGCCGCTTAGGTATACTAAAAAAGTTTGAAAGTCTAAAATATGTCGCTCACTCCTTTCAAGAACGTCATAAATAAAAAATCTTTATTTATCAGGAGAACGTTTTTAAAGTTTTAAAATAAAATACAATGTGTTAAAAATAAATATCAAGCCTCTTATTGAACTTTTTAGTGTGAAACAGATCTTTTTAGGTGAAACCTAAAGGTTTTTTCTCCATGTAAAAAAATATTTAGTATTTTAAAAAAAATTGTTAAACAATTCCTTTTCTTCAAAATACAAAAACAATACTTTCTGCCCTGTAGCGGGTAAATATGAAGTTAAAAATATGCCTCTTTTGCTAGGATAAATGACATTTTCTGGAAATTCCGAAAACATGCTCAACTGAAAATTGACGATTTTCGATTTAGGACGTTCTTGAAATAATTACAATAAAAATATTAAAAATCTTGAAATCTCATTCATATTCCCTCCACATAAAAATTGATTATTTTTTGTAATAGTTTTGTGATAATCTTGTAAAAATGTAAATATGTTAATTTTTTAATAAAGAAGGAGAGTAACGGTATTTGTTTGAATAAAAATTCAAAATTTAACTCTTTAAAAAGATAAATTATTTATATATATTATAAGATTCAAATTGTATGTCAAAATTAATTATGTATTACAACACCATTTTGATGATGTTTAATTATACCAAAATGGTGTTGTTTAATTATATAAAATTCAGTTCTACCAAGATATTTCAGTACGAAACTTAAATGTAAACAAATTTGAATTTTACATAATTAAACAACACCATTTTGATGATGTTTAATTATATAAAATTCAGTTCTACCAAGATATTTCAGTACGAAACTTAAATGTAAACAAATTTGAATTTTATATAATTAAACAACACCATTTTGATGATGTTTAATTATATAAAATTCAGTTCTACCAAGATATTTCAGTACGAAACTTAAATGTAAACAAATTTGAATTTTTTATAATTAAACAACACCATTTTGATGATGTTTAATTATTTAAAATTCAGTTCTACCAAGATATTTCAGTACGAAACTTAAATGTAAACAAATTTGATTGTTGTCACGTGATCAGTTAAGAATTATAACAATCCTAAGATATCTAGAGTGGTTCTTAGGGAGGTCAGGGAAATTCTCAGGACGCTAAATTCCAGTACAATCCTTTCATTCGAAGTTACAAATACCCCACACAAACTTACACGTATAACGTTTAAAAACTGTCAAATTAAATATTGAATTATTGTTTTATTTTTTCAGCGGGTGACAGCCATTTTCAATGCAGCAAGATAGATTACTTCCCGAAAGAAGAATACTCTCCGGATCCCAATGATTCAACGATGGCGATTCCATGTAAGAAACAATTGGATAAATAATAACTTACATATTAGCTATCACACCGTTTCTCCGTAGAGATAGGCATAGAAATTAGAACGCTACACCACTTTTCTTTGATGAATTTCCACGCTTCTTCCCACATTCATACATCTCTTTGTACAAACCTGCCGATTATTTCGACTCCTAGCCTGACCTTTTTCGAGTATTTAAAATACATGATCATGCCAAGTTCTCCTCGGTCTTCCTTTGTTTCTATTACCAACCACATTTATCTTATATGTTTTCATTTCCTTTTCCATGTATCAGTTATTTCCATCACTTGCATCATCAAAAGCCTTAAAATAAACACCACTCGTGGGCCCAAGTTTTATAAAGGTGACTTTTATTTTTCTTAAGAAATAACATAATTAATATTAAATATATTTAAAAAATGTGTTAAAAAAAAATAAAAAAATAAATATATATATATATATATATATATATATATATATATAATATATATATATATATATATATATATATATATATATATATATATATATATATATATATATATATATATATATATATATATATATATATATATATATATACCATATATGCACAAATTAAGTAATGAAGAGGGGGGTCACAAAAAATCCTTTGTTCTGTAGAGCAAAGGAGAAGATTGAAAATAATAACAAACAAAGGAGTTTTGATAAATCCAGTACACGACTGCTTTCTCTGTATGAAATATAAGCTAGTTTTTCCAGTTCCCACAATGCCTTGTCATAAATAAGAAGCCAAGACTGTAAATAATGACCGGCCACGTGGTACCAAAAGGACACTAGAGTCGTATTTTCAATTAACGTTGTAATGAAATATATTTTTTGTAAAACTCAATGAAACGCTTTTAAGGGCGAAGATAATATCAACCCTTTCTAGGAAAATTATCGTAAACATCTGGATAAGAATTACAATAAAAGATAAAACGTTAATTACGAAGTAAAGATACATTACTTGCAAACTTCAATAAACTATTCTTTGTACATTGTTTCTCCAGTATTATTTATGAACTGTATAATTAATAATACTTGGTTTTTGTTAAAAAGTACTTATCTTGTCATCTGCTTAGCCAAGATTTTTTATCATTATTATTTTAAGATAAATTTTAGGCATTTTTAAATGACTTATTTTAGAAAATTTATGGGTGTATTCATAATTTATGTGAAATGCATCTTAACCTTCATTATTTAGAATTATTTATTAAGACTCACATCATTGGTATAAAATTCATAAAATACATATAGCACACAGTAAGTTTTACTTTTGAACTGATAATACTCGTATTGTACATATTATTACTTCACCTTAGGTATGCAACTACTTTAGAAGTGATAAAATAAAAGTGGTAACCGCGAAGATTAAAAGAATAATAATTACAAATTCACTTTGAAAAACGTGCCTGAGTCGTTCTTTTTAGTGGGGCCCACTGGCCATTTTTTGGCCCGAAAATAAAAGCCTTTGTGAGGGAATGGGGATAACTATTGGAGCTTGCCTTCCCAAGTTTACTCTCGACCAGGCAAAAAGTTGGCCCGGCTGAGGATTGCTGAAAAAATTAACGACCCAGGAAGCGACTTACGACTTAAACCAGACAATCTAGAAATAGGGATATTATATTTGGAAAGATACATTAATAATAATAAACATCCACGGGAAATATTTTTATTGCGAATATCTTTTTTAATCTACAGAGAAATCAGAATTTTACTGGAAAAATGTGAAACGGATATACAATATAATTTTTCATATATTTTTCTGGAAGGTTTTATCAGATTTTTTTACTATCCCCGTTTTTAAGAGGGTAAGTATCCGTGATCATCATAACCATTAAATATTCTTTGCTTTTTATGGAAAATATTCTTTATTTTCCAAAGAAACTAACTTCCAACAAAATATACATTTTACTAATTGAATTCGAAACTACGAGAAAAACTTTTAAATTGACTGAAAGGAAAAAATACCAGATGTTTTAAAAAGTATTAAGATATAAAACCTCTTTAAAAATTGTCAGCAGGTATGAAGAATATAATGGGTAGGAAAATATGGTTAAAGTGATAGTTTTAAAGACTTCTAATCTAAAGTTTTGTGGTAAGATCTCCACTCTATTACAACTTGATTTCAACATTTAGAAACAAGAGTCAAATCAAAATTGAAAGCTACACAAAAAACGACGTATTTACGTACGCAAGATGTCTCGTTACTATAAGACTTTAAACCAAACTTTTTTAATGTTAAATATAAATAAAAATGATTACTCGTTTGATCAAATATGGTTTAATTTCTAACTGTCTGTATAATTATGTAAATTTAAATGAATATAGTCAAATAAACTTTACTTGTAAAAAAAATTCCAAAAAAATGATTGAATGAATAAAATGCACTGTTGGCATGTTGGCAGAATAATGACTATTTTGCCTGTAAAGAAGAATACAATTATTTTTGTGAAGTTCTGAAATAAATTGAAAACGATATGATTTCTTTTTTGTGGTATGAAGGGAATCATATTTATTATGTACTACTAAGATAAATTAACAAAAAAACCTTTTAAAATTTATAAGATTGCAAGGAAACCGCAAAGCGACTTGTACTTTTTCATGATTTTACCCGCTTCTTAAATCAGCTTTGCCTAAACCAGCTTAAACCAGCAATTTTATATGAATTAGAAACAAAATACATATTCATAAAGTAAAAATAATGATTTAAAATCTAAGGAAGGAAACTAGTCCAACATTAACTAGTAAACATTAAATTTGGTTTAATCCTAATCTAGATACGTAGATAATTGATTTTTGCATATTTTATCAAATTTTTATACAATTTCAATTAACTTTTTTCAGATGCTGTAACCAAATCTTCAGTTTTTATTCTATTAGCGACCGCAATCCTGTTTGCGGGATATGTGTGCTGCGCAATAGGACACTGTGGAAAGCACAGAAGGATATACACATTCACTTCCGGTGTCCTATTTATAGTCTCAGGTTAGTATGTTTTAAGTGATTAATAATATGATTAAATTAATCAATGTAATATTAATGTGTTCTTTTGTTGTTTGTACTATACCTGCTTTGTATTATAAGTAATACTGGCAGATTAATAAATAATATATAAACTAGCATATCGTAGTCATACATGAGAAAGTGACCAAGTGCATTTTTTACAAAAACGTGAACATTGACTATTTGATATCTTACGAGCTTAATATTGCCCTGAAAAACATCCCATAGGATTTTATACTTGGAAGTATAGTTAACTTGTTAAAAATGACTAACTGCATTGATGCTTATTTTTTTGCCAAGCAAAAGTGACTTAAATTGCCCTCCTGAACATTTTACGTTTTGTTAGTTGGTCACTTTCTCCTGTACGACTACGATATCTCCTAAAAAATTATAAAAATAAATTTATCTACTCGTATATAAATAAATCCATACATTTAGTCATAGATGTCCTGATTTGGTATTACCAAATCTATTTTGGCTGTCCTTGTTTTGTTCTCTTGTTCACATTTACCAAATATACTTTCTTAGTCATTCTCTCGGTATCTATTCGCTCCATATGTCCATACCAACTCAAATAATTTTTAAAAATCTTTACAATTATCCCTAGTTCAGCCTTACATTACTTTCTAATATCCTCACTTTAAATTCTGTTATACAACAATTTTCCAGAGATTCGTCTGATGGAATATACATGTATAATATATGTACATGTATATGCAGATATACATATACAAACATTTTTTTTGAGGTCAAGGGATCTTGCATCTCTTATGTCACTGCGACCAAATAAGGTCTATTGTGACGTGCCTCTGTATTACAGCTCACTGCAAAGATCTACGTGATCCATGTAACTCACGACCTGTCTTGGTGGTAGGAACTTCACCTTCTCGGAGTCCAGTAAATATACACACATATATATATATATATATATATATATATATATATATATATATATATATATATATATATATATTACGTCCGCCCCCGTAGTGAAAAATCACTTAGTTTAAAGAAAATCATAGTCATAAATTAAACAAACGTATGTTTATTTTGTCCGCCTCCGTAGTGTAATGGTCAGCACGCTCGGCTACCGTTCTGGAGGTCGCGGGCTCGATTCCCAGGGGGGGGGGTCACATAAATATAAGTGATTTTTTCACTGTAATATTTATTCAATATTACCCTGGATTGGTACCTGAAACGGAGGGCTGATCACCTTTTCTTCGTGTGTAAACGATCGAGATAACACTGCGTTTATATGAAGCAGTGCCCTATGCACCATTGGGGTGCGGATAAGGGTTTTATTTTTATTATATTACACAATATGTTTATTGGCAAGAGAGTGGATTATATCGATATGATAATTTAATCATACAGATATTATTTACTGAACTCAAATTTCTTTTATGCCTTCATCTAGATTGTTGGCATTTTAATAATAATCCTATTTCCATCACGCGCTTTCGAATTTTCGTTCGGAAAAGCAATTTTCTTCTCGACATCCTGGTTACATTGGCAAGGGCTTAGGGCTTTTTCACACCTATGTCATTAGCACGTGCTTCTGGAACGAATATTTATCATAATCCGGATTGATTTTTTTTTATAAACTTATAACGTGTTTCTACAAAGACCTTGTGTCTTTATATTTTATATTTATTCGTCATATTTCAAAAGTTCTGTTACAATACGTACGAAGAAACAGGAGTTCACATAGCGATTATATATATGTATATATATATATATATATATATATAAATATATATATATATATATATATATATATATATATATATATATATATATATTTATATATATATATATATATATATATATATATATATATATATAAATATATATATATATATATATATATATATATATATATATATATATATATATATATATATATATATATATATATATATATATATATATATATATATATATATATATATATATATATATATATACATTTATATATATATATATATATATATATATATATATATATATATATATATATAAATATATATATATATATATATATATATATATATATATATATATATATATATATATATATATATATATATATATATATATATATATATATATATATTATATACATATATAAAACCACACATACTATAGATAAGAAGTAATTAGTATGATAGTCCGCAAGAAAGTATTGTTTATCGCTACTAAAAAAGATAATCATATTTGTAATAATAGTGTCGAGTTGTGGTCCCGTGGTTAAGGTCGCGGACTCTTGAGGCAAAATTTCTTGGTTCTAATCCACTTTTCCACAATTTGATACCTGTTTCTAAAAGTGGATTGCTTAGGTTCACATAAATAGTTTGAAATTGAAGTATTACTGTAAATTTAAATAAAATACAAAGTTGACTCATAAAAAATTTAAAAAAATTATTTTACCTCTGAAACTATTAGCTGATTAAATATTTGTTGGAATGAAGATCTTTGAAAAAAAACTTAAATAATAATTATATAAAAATTCAAAGATTTATCTGTCAGAGAAATCAGGTAGCAATATAAAATGTTCAATGAATGAACAAAACGCTGTTTTACGATTGTAAAATTTTATGATCTTTGTTTTAAGAAATTGTCAAAACCAGGTATTGTTGTGAAAGTGGCCACGTGGCCAAGTCTGGATTCACCCTTATCTCGGCCCCTCCCAAGTCATCTCACTTATCTTAATGACTCGCGCGCAATTTCACCCATCTCACACCCTCCTGAGCCACTGTTTCAGGAACAAACTACCCTATCTCACACCAAGAGTAACACTTCTCTTTACCATGCAAAGATACCGGGAAAATCCTTAAAAAAAACTTTTGTTGCGTAGCAAATTAAACGAAAATGAAAGAATTTTTTCTAAGACAATCATGCTAATCTGCATTTAAATTTTGCTAGAATATTTTTTTTTTAAAAGTGGTAAAATACTTAAAATGTGTTGAATAAATTTTATCTGACCAATTTTTTTATGTGTTCATCATGTTTATATTGGCAAGCCTACAACTTGATATTTATTTTTAAATATGTAGGTCTCTTACAAACTTTTACAACGACCTGAAAGATTTTGATTTTGTTAAATACATATATTCAAGCATTTAACTATGGATCGAACAATGATATGAAAAGAACTGGAAATTGCAATATCTTTTGTCGATTCTTTAATATACTATATAACCCTCTAAAATAATACATGCTCAATAATAAAAATCCCCAAAATAATCAAAGACAACCCCTCGCATAAAAATGTTTATTCCTTTTTTAAATTTAAATTTTATTCCATGTAAGTACTTGCTTTAAAATATGCCATATTTAAAAATAAATGTGTTCTGTTATCATTCATTCAGTCATTTATTACAAGCATTCATTATTCATTGGTTATTAACATGATTCATTTACATAAAGGCGTGATATTTTTTGCTGACGATGAAAAAAACATTTTTTTCAAATTTTCGTTTTAAAATCTCTTAACATGTTTTTTTATAATAATGAATAAAATAATCAAATAAATTGTTGCATGCTAATCTTTTTTATTATTATTCGATTATTTAAGAAAAAACCCTCATTCAAATAAAGCTGTTTCACATTTTTGATCCGTGACGTTATATTATCACTTTATTACCAGAAAAACAAAATGATGACTTTTACTCCAATTCTTTTACTCAATCTAATATTGAAAGAGAATTCAATAAAATTTATGTATATTTCAAACAATGAAGATTAAAAAAGATTGATAAGATAAGTTAACATTCAGATTTGGTTCTAGAATTTCATTTTTTTATTTAAAATAAAGATCTCTTTCTTTAAAAATAAAACGTATTTGAAGAAATGCTTATCTTTTATAAATTAAAGCTTTCTTTTATAATATATTTTGGTGCAGAAGCTTCAAAGCCCTCGGCAAACTCAAAAATAATCCTTCAAGCTCTAGGAAAACGAGTCACTGACTTTCATTTTCATCAATTTTTATAATAAACTCTCCACTACGAAATGAAATTCTATCTGCAGATATTAGAGAAATCTATATTGTGTAGATATCTGTGGGTCATTTCTAAAGGGAAGATAATACGTTATTAACATACAGTATATTAAACTTGAAATGATTTTGGCATTTTAAAACCGGTTGTCGATTATTTTTAATACTTTAAACTATTTCGTTAATTTAATTCGGCAGTCACTTTGTGGTAATATTGATTTAAGTTCCACTTGGTTAATACCACTATTTCTTGATATCTATTGCGACACGTATTTCGATACATTTCTGAAAATGATGCAGAATGCATCGAAATACGTGTTACAATAAGAGTTAGTGGTATTTACCAAGTAAAACTTACTTTAAACTATTTCTACTCCATGACATTAAGCATCATATTTATTAACCTTAAGAGGTCAATACTACGTGAATTTTTATTTAAGAATAATATAAAGATATAAAGATAACAAATATTTTTAAACCACTGTTAATAAAAATATTGAAATCAAGAAATCAAATTTTTTCCTCAACAATTTTTTTTATTTGTACATTATTACAAATTACAGTAATGTGCCTTCATTGAGTTTTCCTGTGCCGAGAGCACATTTAACAATATTTTGTTAAAAAACTTTAAGTAAGAAAACTGTTTATGACACACATTAAACTACGATATGGCCGAATAATGTGATCCATTTCAGATCTACCCATCTCCAGTATTCATTTATAATTAGCTCTTTTATACTAAAATTCGTTTTTTAATGACTTTGTGGATAATAGAAGCAGGTTTCACTTCATTGCAAAATATGCGTTAGGATTATTAAATATTTGATTAAAGAAGTATGCAAGTTTAGACATTAACGGGGCTGACGACCGTCGTAGTTGGTTTAAGTGATCACTTTACACACGTGTAAAATTCACCAATTCTACCCAATATTGACAACCACACTACTCAAATTCTTAGAAGTTCTATATATATATATATATATATATATATATGTGAACCAATATTGAAACATTGTTCATGAATCACTAGAACTTCACTAGAGACATCTACTGGTGAGATGAAAAGAAGCTTTTTACTGAGCAGAAACTCTTTTTTGAGTTTGTGACGTCCAAATCCTAGATTATAATCACATACATGATAAAACGCCACAAAATGTCATTTTCAATTTAAATTATTTTAGCTTATAATTTGACCAGTTGATTTATTTACAACATTTTGAGTGTTTTCAAATACTTGTTCACAAATCTGGATTAACTTCAATTAAATGAGTTATTTTTATATAATTTTTTGACATCTTATCAAAGCTTCACCAAACCAATCTTTGATGAAATGTCAAAAAATAATATGAAAAATAACACCTTTGATTGGAGATAGTCCAGATTTGTGAACACGTATTTGGACACACTCAAATATTGTAAAGAAATATGCGTTAGGCTTCTTTTATGTTATAGATCATGCGGGAGTCCGTTTTTTCGATATTACCTTAGAAGGCTTCTCTATAACTTTTCTTAATATTTGATAGAAGGGCAAATCTAATTTAATATTTTTTTTTTTCTGGAACGCGGCTGGAACTAAGAAATTGATCCGTTTGAAGCCTTATTTAGAATAAATAACAATCACAAATTCTGAAAGAAAGCTTTTGTTTTCTGGATGAAAATTAATTAATTAAAATAGATGGATCAATTTCTCTCTCCATTTCATAACTCCATTTTCTTGGAAACCTTTTGTTTAGGAAACTTCAAAATAATTCAAAATGTTTTTTTACGAAAAAATAAATCAACAATCTAAAAGAATTAATATGATACACGAATTAACCTTAAAAATATGACATCTCAACATGGATTAAGAAAAATAAAGTAGTTAAGGTATTACAGGGGTTATGAACTTCCAAATATATATATAAACAATATATATATATATATATATATATATATATATATATATATATATATATATATATATATATATACATGAGAAACGCCGGAAAAAAAACCTTTTCATTTTATTATTTAAGATTATAATTTTACCAGATAATTTATTTACAACATTTTGAGTGTGTCCAGATACTTGTTCACAAATCCAGATTTTTGGAACTCATACATTTATCATGACGCTTTATGTATGAATTCACTGGAGCCAAGACCGAGTATGATCAATTCTTTCAAATACTCAATACACTTGAAGTCGCCTGGTTAGAAGTTGGAATCATCGGCAGGTTAAGTATGAGTAGATGCACGAATATGCTAAGATATATAAGAGAGTTTGTTTGCAAGGAAAGTTCATGTAGCATTCTATTCTCTCTGCCTACCCATGATGGAAAGCGGCGTGATAGGTCAATTAGTCAGGTTTAGTATACATAAAATATATTGTAAAATCGACATTTTTTTCATGGGTGAGTTCTCAGCAGTATCTATGTAAATGTTATTAAAATACTCGTGATATAGTGAAAAAGCCATGGTCTTACAAAATAGTGTATGGAATAAAAAACAAGTTTGTAACTTTTTCCACGAGAATTTTACTTGTCCAGAAATCGGGATTCGTCGTAACCGACATCATCAGACTGGTGATGAATTTATATAATTTTATGAATTTATATAAAATTATGGTGTTCAACTCCTGCCTTGTTGTGTATATAACATACAATTTGTCTAGCCTCAACCAGCCTGATGATGTCGGTCACAACGAAACCCGGTTGCTGGTCAAATAAAACTCATGTTGAAAAAGTTACATGGTTGTTATTTTATTCTATAAAATGCAGTTCCACCAAGAAACGCCAGTATAAAACTTATAAAAAAATATGTACGTACAAATTGCGATTCGTTGTATTGTGAGTATAATCTATCAAAATTAAAAAGTAATATATTTACAAGAATCAGGTTAAGGGAGAAAGAGTTATTCCCTCTTTATTTATTTTCGCTGCTAAATCAGGAATTTCTTTTGTTCGTAAGTTATCTGCAGGCCTATAAATCTCTCGAATACCGCCTACGACCTTATATTTCTGCGAACTTGTTCTTTAAGATGCCTGTATGTGAGGAATAAACGGCTTTTCTCCGATGGGAAAATCCCGAAAGCTTGATATAGAATACCTATTATGCTGTTTAACCTAACCCCGTAACTTCAAGTCGGCATTCAAATGTGCTTTTATTTGAGTTCAGAATATGCAATAGATGTTTAAAAAGACCAACGCTTTAAAGGTGTTTCATTAGTCTTTAAGTGATTTTGATTGATCTTAAAACTTGCCTTCCAATATTAACTTATTTACATATTTGAAAGCTCTTGTTTAATGTCTGACATTTTTGATGTCGTAGCAGTAAAATCAAACGTAAGTGCCAGATTTTAGCAGATTAAAATTGTTATTATATTATAAACGAAAACCATATATCGCTCTCTCCTTTCAAGAACGTCATAAATTAAAAAACTTGATTTTTCAGGAGAACGTTTTTAAAGTTTAAAAATATAATACAATGTATTAAAAATAAATATCAAGCCACTTATTGAACTTTTTACTGTGCAACAAATCTTTTTAGGTAATATCTGAAGGTTTTTTCTCCATTTGAAAAATATTTAGTATATTAAAAAAAAATATTAAACAACACCTTTTCTTCAAAATACAAAAGCAGCACTTTTTACCCGGTAGCGGGTAAATATTAAGTTAAAAATATGCCTTCTTTGCTGGGATGTGGTACATTTTCTGGACATTCTGAAAACATGCATAACTGAAAATTGACGATTTTTTATTTATGACGTTTTTGAAAGGAGTGAGCGATGCTTCAACCATATTTTATGTATTTGATTGTTTAAAATCACAAAAAAATATTAATTGTTTCGCCTAGTTATGGCATTTTCAAACGATTTCAAACATTCGTTTTAAAATGCCATAACTAGGCAAAACAACTGTCACAATATTAATTTTTATGTGTTTTTTTTAAACAATAAAATACAACTCAGTAGACTCAAAAAAATGTATTTGATTTAACATGGATTACGCATGGACTTATTGTGTCTATAAGACATAAAGAATGTCTAATAAAAAAAATTAGAAAAAATCCCGAAAACGAAAGCCTAAAAAAATATTTTAAACTGTATAGAAAAAAACTTTTTTTCTCATCAAAAATACCAAAGAAAAATATTACAAAACAAAAATAGATTTTGCAGAAAATGACAGTAAGAGAATGTGGAATATAATAAATGATATAATCGATAAAAAACACCCCCAGCAAAAAAAAATAATGTACCTCTCAAACGAAAATTCACGAATTCATTGCTTAGAAATGCCTCACAAAACTGCTAATATGTTTAATAATTTTTTTGCCAGTGTTGGTAAAAATTTAGCGCAAAAAATCCCTACTCAAACTAATTCCGATATTTTCAAAACAGATACTCCAACTTCCAATAATATATTAGCATCATTACAAATAACATCCCAGGAGGAAATTGAAGAAATCATAACAAATATGAAAGGAGGATCTGCCCCGGGATACGACGGACACTCTGTTAATACATTAAAATTCATAAAAAAACAAATCTCTAAACCTTTGACACACATCATAAACCTTAGCCTCACAACCGGTATATTCCCTTCAATTTACAAGAAAGCCATTATCATCCCCATCTACAAATCTGGAAATCCAGAATCAGTCACAAATTACCGACCTAAATCTCTCATATCAAACATAGGTAAAATCATTGAAAAAATCATTAAAAAAAGACTGTCCACATATGTAAATAAATTTAATATAATCAATGAAAACCAATATGGATTCATGGAAAAAAGAAGCACACAAGATGCAATTGCCAAACTATCATACATCATCCAAGATTCTCTCGATAAATCACTCAACTGTATAGGAATATTTGTCGACCTAAGAAAAGCTTTCGACAGTATTTCTCATGATAAACTTCTATTAAAACTAAAATCTGTCGGAATTACGGGTAAAGCCTTAAAACTTTTCCAGAGTTATCTTCTCGAAAGAACCCAAATTGTCAAAATCAATGAAGCCTATAGCCAACCCCTTACTAGTAATTTCGGTATACCTCAGGGTACAGTCTTAGGCCCTTTACTATTTATCATCTACGTCAACGACATATTTCACCAAAACATCAGCGGTAACATAATATCCTATGCTGACGACACCGCAATAGTTATAAACGGACCCAACTGGAATACCGTAAATGATCGCGCAAATAAGGACATGAAAATCCTAAAATTCTGGTTTGACAATAATCTATTATCCCTAAATACAGATAAAACATTCTTTATCCCATTTTGTATCCATAAACTCAAAATACCGACAAATATAAAAATTACAATTCACAATGGTGACTGCAGGGATTCAAATTGCAAAAACTTATGTTCTGTTTTATGTCCAAAAAAAGAAATAAAATATCTAGGTGTTATAATAGACCAACATTTGAAATACCATAGTCACATTAATGAACTAGTAAAACGAATAAGAAAATGCATATATATATTCATTAGAATCAGAAACATACTAACCATCGACAACCTAAAAAGAGTTTACTATGCTATCGTTCACTCACTACTACAATATGGCATTATTGCATGGGGAGGCTCATACAACAACATACTGAACTCAGTGAAAATAGTACAGAAAACCATAATTAAAGTCATCTTGAAAAAAAAAACATATTTCCATCAAAATTATTATTTAAAAAATTTCAAGTCCCAAATATAGAATCCATTTATAAAAAAACCGCAGTTTTTCAAATACTAAAGGGTGACAACTATTTAAATTTAACAAAGAATTTATCATCGAGATTCTCAAACGATTTTTCTATTCCAAAATGCAACACCAAGCAATTTCAGCAAAACTTCAAATATTTGGCAATCAAACATTTCAATAAACTCCCTAAAGAAATAAAAAAAATAGATGATATAAAAATCCTCAAGAAAAAAATTAAAGCTCTATACATTTAAATCTTTAAAAAAATATATTAAAAAACTATTATATCTTTTATTATATAACATTAAACCACGAGTGTAAGTCCCTTTCCAAGCACAAGAGCACAGACTCTTTTATGGAGAGGCACAGCGAATCGAAATATAAAAGTTCTACATATGTATAAATGATTCAAATGTTATTATGTTATAAATAAAAATGTAAATATATTAAATGAATAAAAAAAAAAAAAAACAATTAATACATAAAATTATATGGAATTCTAAAAAATTAAATGCCAAATCAATAAATAAAAATCTACCATAATTATTGCAAGACATCATATGTTTTATCCGCTTCCGTAGTATATTGGTCAGCACATTTGGCTACCATACTGGAGTCCCCAGTTTCGATTTGTTTAATATATTTTACGATGAAGATAACACTTCGTATATATGATATATTGCTCTATGCTTCATTAGGGGCGGATAAGGTAGTAAGAATGTATCATAAATTAATATATACATCGTGCGACTTGTGGGTGTGGTGAACTTTATTTTCGATAACTTCTTCGTCTAACCAATGAAATAGTCGTCATTTTTTTCTTTTGGGATGATGAAATTCATCTCACCAATAAATGTCTCTAGTGAAAATGCAATAGTTCTACAATAGTAGTTCATGAAGAATGTCTGTGAAGAGAACCACTAGAATAAGATTACAAAAAGTTTGATCTAAAAATCATATTTTGTTTCATGGGGCCATTACTCGACTCTTTACTAGAACAATTAAAAAAAAAACTTTTCATTTTTCAGGTAAATTCAAGAGTATTTGATTGAATCTTTGTCTATTTGGCACGCCATCAAACTCACACACAATGACACAAATTTAACTTAAAATTGAAAAATATCTCTTTATTCTTTATTACGTTAAAACTAAAACTAACTAACTTACCATCACGCCGCTTCCCCGTAGGGGTAGGCAGAGAGAATCGAACGCCAAACCACTCGGTCTTTGCAAACATTCTTTGCCTCTTCTACATTCATGCATCTCCTCATACATACCCGACGATTATTACGACTCCTGACCCGGCCGCTTTCAAGTATTTGACATACCTGATTGTGCCAAGTTTTCCTCGGTCGTCCTCTGCTTCTTTTTCCAACTCATTCGCCTCATAAATTTGTTTAACCGTTCTTTCTTCACTCATATGCTCCACATGTCCAAACCATCTCAACACACCTTTCTTAATTTTATCGATAATGCTTATCTCAGTCTTACATTCTTTCCTTATTTCATTATTCGAACATCTATCAAACATCGTTTTGCCACACATTCGTCTGAGCGATTGCATTTCGACTGCATTCAGTCTGCTTTCATCCTTCTTTTGCCAACTCCATGCTTCGCTTCCATACATAAGGGTTGGAACCAGAACTCCATTGTGTACTGCCAGTTTACCTTCCGCTGATAGATTTTTATTAAAAATATCTAAAAAAACTATCTCGAATAAAATGGCATGTTATCAAACTGACACAGTTTTAACTACAACTACTACTACTACCATCACGCCGTTTGACCGCTGGGGTAGGCAGAGTGGATGGAACGCCACACTCTTCTGTCCTGACATACACTCCTCGCCTCCTTCACATCCATACATTTAGTCATACATGCCCTCCGATTCCAGATTTTAGGTTCTGATTGATCTGATCATGCCATTTCTTTTTCGGTCGTCCTCGTTCTGTTTTTCTTCTCACATTCGCCATATATATTCAGTTTTAACTGAATAATAAATAAAATATCTTTGTTTACAAATCGCAATCTTAAATAATATGAATTAAATATTGAATGAAAAAAAATTATGATTTTTTTCATCTATTGATATCTATCAAATGAAAAATATCTGAGGTCTGCTATGTATACCTTAAATTGAGTGTGGAAAGAATACAAATAACGTGAAGGAAGCAGAAAAAAATATTTATGACATATAATGTTTGAAAATAAACGACTCATTTTTAGTGCTTTCGAATTATTAAATATCGAAATGAAATCGCTATCGAGCACGTGCCTCACAAAATATGATATTATAATAGGACCTTTTTGTAGAGTTATTTATTTTGTCTGGGGCATATGCTCTACGTATACGTTCCAAGCCTTAAAAAAACACCGGAATTCTTAGTACTTAATTTCTGCTCCATTTCCCCGAGTTATTTATTGTTTTCCCTGTAATTTAAAAATAATAAAACAGAAACAAAATTGTTTCGTGTACTTAGGAAAATTGCGAGATTTTTCGCTCAATATATAGGTGCAGGTACTCAAGAAATACTCAACGGTTTATTGGGGAATAAATTCTGGTAAAACAAATTTAATAAGAATTCGTGCACCCCAATCCACTCATAAACCCTTATTTTTGTGCTCTTCGTTTATTTATATCCGGTTTATCGAAAAAGTAGCAATATTTTTTGTTATTTATTCTCGTGAGTATTTTTTTCAATACACGATGTACAATAACCATATTAAATTACTTTTAAATTGTTAGGCTATAAACTTTTAAAAAAATTACGAACAATTTGTTAAATCATGTTTTATACCTTAAATATTATACATTTTACCTAAATGCATCATATTGTTTGTTATAATTTTAATAAAATTATAATCTACGAAATTAAGTTAATTTTTGCTTTGTTATTAGATTTATGTTTAGTACTGACATCTCTTTTTATACAATAAAACTTTTATCTGTAAAACTGTCATCATTTAGTTTTTTCCACATATATTATATCTGACCAGTATCCAGATTTTTTCGTAATCGACGTCATAAATCTGTCAAAATTGGTTACTATGAAACTCGGTCACTTGCCAAATAAAATATGTAGAAAAATACTATAAAGTTATTTCATTACACTTACATAATTTGATTATTTACATTAATACTCAAATTTTAATTTTAGTGTTAAAATACTCGCATTTTCAGTAATTAAACGTAAGAGTATACCTTTTACTCGTACATATATGTGTGTACATATATATAATAATAATGTAAAAGTTGCACCTTACAAAATTTTTTGCTTATTAAATATAATAATATTAAACAAATAAATAGTTTGTTAAAACAATGTTTTCTCGTTACATTTTATTGAGAAAAAAAAGTTACTTACCTCGAGATGCTGTTCGTAGATCGGCTTTATATTCAAGATCAAACACGCTGTGAATCGGTTGAAGCAAATAAATCACATTTTCAATGCATTGTCTGGCGTCTTCCATGGGAAAACCTCAAATATAAAGCACATCATTTTACCTCTAGGGGCTGAATTTCATCGAAAAACTTCAAGATTTTCTGAAGTGGAGACAGTCTCTTTAAAAGTGTGACATTTATACCCCTATCTACAACAGCCTTAAAATACCACGGCCCAACCACAGACGCAGCCTTTCACAATCTCGAGGAATAAATTTAATGTTTCAAAGGACACAATGGAGGAGATCCTTATCCGAAATACCAAAGTTATTTTTTCGTCTTTGAATCAATCCCCGATTCAGGAAGGTTTCCAAAAAAGGATTTTTCATTGTGAATAGGCTTAAACTATACAATGAAATGTTTCAGAAGTTCAACACAATAAGGAAATATGTGCATTATATAAATTTGTGGTTAAAAACAGATTTTGAGCAATCCTTAGATTTGCTTGTGTTGCTGTTATATTCAACAAACAGATGGAACTGCCATTGCGGTCAAATACTACTACTACCATTACGCCGTTTCTCTGCAGGGGCAGGCAGAGAGGATAGAACGCCACACACTTCTGTCCCGACATACACTCCTAGATTATTTCACGTCCATACATCTAGTCATACATGCCCTTCGATTAAGTAGACTTTTAATACTCTTTTGCGATCAAACACGATGTTTAAAAAAAACATGAGACTGGCGCCGTGGCGTAGTTGGGTAGACAAACAACTGCGAAACTGGCGTCGCTAGTTCGATTCCCGCCAATTGCAAAATAAATTCAAGAAATATTTATTTTTAATTGGTCTGTGTGTTTGTGATGTATTTTTCACATTTTCTTAATTTTCATATCTGCAGACAAGGCTCTAAAAATAGAGGCTTTGCGGGTTATTCCTTTATAAATGATAATTATGAAAATTGTGAAACTATTTATCTAATCCTTTTTTTTTCAATAATACGATTTTACAATTACACGTTGCTATGAGTTAATGTTATTCGAAACGATCTTATTTTGGAAAATAAAATATTTAAAAAACCTATCTCTAGTTTAAACACCAGTCACAGATATAAATTCTCGCATATTTAATTGCAACGCTGTCAAAATTTCAAAGCAGTATGATTTACATTTTCAATTTCATAAAAATTTTAACATTTTGGTATGACCAAAACATAGGGCATAAGTCTTACATTTTTTTCGACATCTCGTCAAAGATGAAGAAGAGTATGGAAGTCTGGATATTTACGGGGCTGACGACCGTCATAGGTTGGTTTAAATGTTCACTTTACACACGTGTAACATCAACCCATTCTACCCATTATTGACAACCATACTACCCAAATTCTTGAAAGTTCTATGTATATGATCCAATTTCGAAACATTTTTCATGAATCACTAGAACTTCACTAGAGACATCTATTTGTGAAATGAAAAATAACTCATATTTTATGAAAAATAACTCAGATAGTTGGAGATAATCCAGATTTATGAACATGTATTTGGACTCACTCAAAAATTTGCAAATGGAAGGTGAGTTGAGATGATTTGGGCATGTGACAACGTATGAGTAAAGAAAGAATGGTTATTTGAAAGAACATTATTCTTGAATCACTAGAACTTCACTAGAGACAGCTATTGGTAAAATGAAAATGCCCCGTAAATGCCCATACTTCCATATTTTTCTTTATCTTTGATGAGACGTCAAAAATCATATGAAAAATGACTCCTATAATTGGAGATAATTCAGGTTTGTAAACAAGTATTTGGACACACTCAAAATGTGGTAGATAAGTCTTACTTTCGATTCGCGTCACGTGGTCAGTCCGGCTATTAAGGCTTTAGACCGTATGCTTCCCAAAAAGTTTAAAGCTGCAATATCTTCGCGTTACTAACGATGCAGGTCTATTTAAGAGAGCTGTAGCTATAACACAATCGTGACCAAACAGTTTGGCGAAAAGCCAGTTTGAAATTTGCTGCAATTTGTGCTAAGGCTTTTGTAAAATCCTCCCCCAACCCTTATGCTCTAGGAAGGAAGTAGATTCAAAATACCGCTGTTTCTACCATTGGAAATGTCTCGATCTTTGTAATAAATGTAATCTTAGAAACGAATCATTATAATAACTTTTGAATGCTTTATTATGAATGAAAAATTAAATTTTTCCGAATTATAATGTACTCATACCAAGTTTCGGCATGATTTTATGATTTTGATCAAGTATTTTTAAAATGCAAAATTAATTATTTGCCTTGCTTAAAAATCCACTTAATGATCTATTCGATATAAGAACTGTGTTTCGAATTGATTCAAAATATTCAATATATAGAAGTTGCAAGAATTTGAATTGTGTGGTTGTCAATCATGGGTAGAATGAGTGAATGTTACACGTATGTAAAGTGATGACTTCAACCAGCCTATGTCGGTTATAAGCCCTGTAAACGCTCAGCCTATTAATATTTTTCTTCATATATGTTGAGATGTAAAAAAATAATGAATAAAATAACTTCGTATTGGAGATGATCCAGATTTGTGTTCAAGTATTTGGACACACTCAAAATGTTGTAATAAAAAACCATTTTTTTTTTATGTCTTTTAATCACTTTGTGGTAATGGTACTTCACATAGGGATTTTGAATTACGTGTTCAAATAGATTGTTATAAATAATGGTATTAACCGTGTAAAACTCATTAATTTATTTTTCGAAACATATCACAAACATTAGTCATATATATTATATAATATTCCAGATGAGTAATTTATATTTCTCATTTTGGGACTTGGGATTTAGGTTAACAAGACTGGAACACAAATAATAAAGTTTTAAAAAAATAAATTAAATAACCAAAACTTGGCGAAATTTCATAACAAAATTACATAAATAAAAACATAGAAAATGTCGTCACAAATGTCAGCATATTTTCTTTCTTTGGAGGCTGCAGCCTACCAAATTGGCCACTAAATGTACCCAAGAAATATGCTCTGCGGACCATCGTACAGAACAAATGGCTTTCAAGAATGGAGAGATGGTGGTAACGTTGATCTCAAATTTATCCGATCCAGATCCCCGGAGAGCATTGATGCTAGTCTGATAGTTCGTACTTTAACGTTATTACCGGGAGAGATTCTCAAACATCTCGAGACTCAACATTAAAAATATACTCTTTTCTTTTGTTCCGTAATAACAAAGAAAATCTAGGCTTTAGCATTGGAAATGAAAAAAAGAGGATTTTTTTATCTACTTAGGACCAGCTCCGTTCTACCAAAACATGTTTCAAACTAAAATATTGAATTATTTTCGTTCTACTATTACAACACATACCTCGCTAGTTTTTTTTTAAATCATTCAATTTCTTTAAGTCGATATGATTTTTTACGAGATTTTAAATGTGTTCAAATTTTCGTTCTTATATGTATATATATATTTTTGATATTTCAACATAGATGAAACAATGTGGATGCTTAGTATTTACAGGGTTTACGACCAGAGATTATAAGAGGCATTTAGTATATGGTTTCAAACATGCGTAAAACGGTGGATGTCATAATGTTTAAACATGCGTATAAAGTGATTACTTACACCAACTTTTGACTGGTTGTAAGGCCTGGACTTCCATATTCTTTTTTATCTTTGTTGGTAAAAAAATATTATTAACTTTTTTTATTTGACCTCTCGTTGCAGTTAATCTTCTAACTGAAGCATAATAATAACTTATGTATGATATTTTATTTAAAAATAATACTTGCGTGGTTGTTAATCATTACAACAACATATATAAAAAAACTTGATTTTTCAGGAGATCGTTTTTAAAGTTTAAAAATATATTAAAATGTTTTAAAAATAAATATCAAGCCACTTATTGATTTTTTTATTGTGCAACAGATCTTTTTAAGTAAAGTCTGAATGTTTTTTCTCCATATCAAAAATATTTAATAAATTTAACAAAACAATTCAACAATACTCTGTCTTCACATTCCATAAACAACACTTTCTGCCCTGTAGCGGGTAAATATTAAGTTAAAAATATGCCGCTTTTGCTGGGATATAGTACATTTTCTAGACATTCCGAAAACATGCACAACTAAAAATTTACGATTTTTGATATATGACGTTGTTGAAAGGAGTGAGCGATATGTTAAAATATCATCTCTGTTGAGTAGCTATAAAAAAAATCTTTTTATAAATAACCCATATCGAAATACAGGAAAAAAATAAACCCTTGCATTGATTAGCGTGATTGACGGCAATCAGTCAACACATTTGGTTATATTACATATATATTTATTAAACTTGAAAGATCGAATCCAGTAATTGATTTAAAAAGTGACTTCTTTAAAAGAACTAGGTGTTTGCTTACATTTTTTTTTCATAAAGATAATGTTCTGTGTTTTTCAATGTTTTAGGCATAGGGATGAAGTTCTAAAAACAAGTACCGCTAAAGTGTATTCCACTCTTTTTATTAGATATAAATATCTAGAGTTAAGTATTGGTTAAAGTTTAACTCATAGTAGCTACAAGTATTATACACGTGTTACATACATTATTTTGAAAATCGTGTGCCGTCTTGGTGAAAACACATTTTTGAAAAGACGTTTTTGTTGATAAAGTTCAAGAGACGAGTCCAAAAAGAAAAATGTTGGTTTACTTTAAAATGCATCCGCAGCACACCATCCCTTAGAGATTCGATATCTTCTGCTTAAACTGATGCGCTCCGTGCATTGTTGCGGAAAGATACTAGCAGCACCAACGAGGAATACCGAACTGGCAGTCAATATGATCCAAGATAGATAAACAAAGTGCAGGCAGAATGTGTCTGCAATATAAAATACATACATTATGTTTATACTGTGGAATGTTTTGTGCAAACTTTCCTTCTAGATTTTTTTCCTTCATCTTTGTATTTTATGTACTGGGGTTAAAAATAAACAGAAAGTATAACAAGTTTTTGAAAAGAGATTAACAAACTCTGGGCGTTTACAGGGCTTACAACCTGCCATCGGTTCAAGTAATGTCGTTGTAAACTGAGTAATTACATTGATTTCTCAACATGTTTAAATTATTATCTTTATATATATTTATATGTATATATATATATATATATATATATATATATATATATATATATATATATATATATATATATATATATATATATATATATATATATATATATATATATATATATATATATATATATATATATATATATATATATATATATATATATATATATATATATATATATATATATATATATATATATATATATATATATATATATATATATATATATATATATATATATTCATATATATGTGTATATATATATATATATATATATATATATATATATATATATATATATATATATATATATATATATATATATATATATATATATATAAATATATATATATATATTTAAATATATATATAAATGTATATATATATATATATATATATATATATATATATATATATATATATATATATATATATATATATATATATATATATATATATATATATAATATATATACATATATATATGTATATATATATATATATATATATATATATATATATATATATATATATATATATATATATATATATATATATATATATATATATATATATATAAATATATATACATATATATATGTATATATATATATATATATATATATATATATATATATATATATATATATATATATATATATATATATATATATATATATATATATATATATATATATATATATATATATATATATATATATAACGTGGTAATATTTTCCTTTTGAAAATTAAGTGTAAATAATATGTAAAGTGGGTGTATAATAATAAAATAAACAATGTGTTGCTTTGTAATTAAAGAAACGACAATATAAGTTTATTCTTAATTAATCTTTACAATAATTTTTATATCTATCTATCTATCTATCTATCTGATTCTGACAGTTAATAATATTATCGTAAGTCTTTTGTTTTCTCCTGAGCGACGCATGCGGCATCTGGTGGTTGAACTGTTTTATGTAGGTACTTTTTGTAAGTACTTAATAAAATGTATAGGTAGGTACCTAGTTATTTTATTACATCTCCCCCCTTGGGGATGAAAATTCATAGTAAAATTTTCACTCGTCCTCCGGATCATCTTCTTGTATAAGTTTAGTGATATAATAAAGTTTTTTTTTTTTTTCGTTCTTTTTTTTTTCTTTCTTTTTTTTTTTCTTCTTGACCCTTTTAAAGTAGACACAGTTTTTTTTCAATCCATTTGTTTTTTTCTTTTGAATTGCTTCATTTTTATTCTGATCTCTTAAATTATCTTCTAATTTAACTAAATTTACAACTTTTAATTGTTCATCTGCATTTTCATTCGAGTTTAATACTGAATTCCTGCTTGGACAATCTACTTCTAAATTCTTCTTTCCTGGAGAATATTTTATTTTATCTTTCGTAGAAGTTTTTTCTACTTTATTTTTATTTTCATTTTTCAAGCACTGTTTCTGTGTTATTTGTATGTCTTTATTTTTATTCTGATCTTTTAAATTATCTTGTAATTTAACCAAATTTACAACTTTTAATTGTTCATCTGCATTTTCCTTCGATTCTAATACTGGATTCCTGCTCATACAATCTGCTTCGAAATTTTTCTTTTCTGGAGTATATTTTATTTTATATTTTGTAGAAATTTTTTCCACATTATTTTTATTTTCATTCTTCAAGCACTGTTTCTGTGTAATTTGTAAATCTTCATTTTTATTATTAATCTTATCATCCTCTTTTGTTTTAAACCAGCACGTTGCTTCAGAGTGATATCGAGTTCCCTTATTTAAATTTTCACAAATCTTACATGGACTTTTATCTTTAATTTTATCACTAGTTCTTAGATTTCCACGTCTTCTTTGATTATCTTCTAATCGTTTTCTTTGATCATCTTCTAATTTTTCTCTCTCACTCCGAACATATTGTAGTAATTGTTTTAATACATCTAATGTTTCATCATCCATTTCCAATTAACAAAATTGTCGTTTTATAACGTGGTAATATTTTCCTTTTGAAAATTAAGTGTAAATAATATGTAAAGTGGGTGTATAATAATAAAATAAACAATGTGTTGCTTTGTAATTAAAGAAACGACAATATAAGTTTATTCTTAATTAATCTTTACAATAATTTTTATATCTATCTATCTATCTATCTATCTGATTCTGACAGTTAATAATATTATCGTAAGTCTTTTGTTTTCTCCTGAGCGACGCATGCGGCATCTGGTGGTTGAACTGTTTTATGTAGGTACTTTTTGTAAGTACTTAATAAAATGTATAGGTAGGTACCTAGTTATTTTATTACATATATATATATATATATATAATACTCAAATAAAAATATCATTTAGATAAAAATAATATTCAATCAATTGACTTTAAGATAAGGTATCAGCTTGCAAACAGCGCATAATTTTTCCCATCCTATCTTCGTGCTCATTCATTATACGATATCATTCTCATCATACGATAAGCACCATATACTCGTATCTCGATATATGGTACTTGTCCACATGTCAATTCACGAATCGTTTCAAAACGAGTGAATCATTTAAATATTTAAAAAAAATCATCTATTGATATTTATTTATGATACTGTAGTAGTTTTTCTTGTTCTGTATATTTATTTATTTAAAGTTTCTAGTTTACTTTTGTTCTTATTTTGTTCTTTTTTTATCAGCAATCAATTTACTTAGACTATGTAAATACATCAAAAAGGAGCTTTTTCAATGCAAATTTATTCAATTAAATTCATTAAAACATCGCTCATTGTTCTTGTTTTTTGTATCTTGGTTTTTGTTTTCGATTAATTTACTTATCGTTTTAGTTTTTTAAAAAGACATTGACTACTTTGTTTTTTATTAAATTTTTGTTTTCGTGAAGAACTTACAAAGTGTCTCGATATAATACTTAATTAATGACGTAGCAATAAAAAGGATAGGGAAAAACGCATTTTCAATGAAAAAATAAATGTTTTGGAAAAAAACTTTAAAAAAATAAAATACTTAAAAGAATTGGTCCGTGGAGGATTCGAACCTCCAACCTCCAAATTTCAATTTGAGCTTGGTGCTCTAACCTATTGAGCTAACGGACCCGATGGTGCGATTGCCATAAAATAGTATCATTACTTGCGATGATGATTCACCAAATTGCTGTGAACACTGTGAATCGTTTACTCCCACTCTGCGGACACGGTCACGGACAAAAATTACGGGTTGTATCGGATATTTTATTTTTGCGTAGTAACGTGAAGTAGTCAGGCATATTTTATCATTCTTGTACAACATGAATTTGTATGTTTGACGTTATTTAAAAGATATATGTATGAACTTTAGAAATCCCGTTTTTTCTTCTTAACCTTTTCTGTCCTATTAATTAAGGCTGTAGTAAAAAAAAGTAATGAGAAACTTTATGAGGTCTTCATAAAATAATTATTTAATCATAGGTATATTCAATTAAAAAAATAATAGATTTTTTTAATAATCGGTAAAAAACAAAAACCAAAAATACTTCATAATTAATGATAGTGGGAAAAATTTCCATAAAATTTAAAATGTGAAAAGTATGGTACACGTAATAAATAATTTAGAATTTTATATTTAAAACAAAGAAACACAATATGTGAATTGATTTGAACGTATTACATACAAAAGTTACCCATATATTATTCCCGATAAGTATTTTCTATGACTCATTTTGGGATATTGGATTAAGGTTATATCGATATACATTTTTTATTCAATCCGTTAAACCCCTATTCAAAACAAGAAATCTATAAAAATATGTCTAAATGATTGAAGTTGAGACAATTCCCGTAAATAAAGTTGTATTTTATTTCCTGAAAATCCATTCAGTAAATGATTTCCTTGAGTCGTCTTCAGCTCAAAGTTTTATGTTGCATCAATACGGTAAGAAATGGATAGCACTTTTCGGGAATAAATCACATACGGTGACGGATCCTAAAATCGAGATACTGTTTGATCTCATTTATTAATTTAGTTAGCATTAATTTAGTTCTCATTATTTACGAAAAAAATAACAAAATTAAATGAATGCAATAAATAATGCAGTTACCTGAAGCGGAAGGCTGATCACATTTCTTTCATGTGTTAACGATCAAGATAACACTGCGTTTATATGATGCAGTGCCCTATACACCACCGGGTGCAGATGAGGGTTTGAATGAACGAAATGCAATAAAACAGTATCTTTATTATAGGATCTGTCACCGTATGTAATTTGTTATAGGTTAAACTTTAAAAAAACTTTTGGCTAAAGTTTTTCTTGGTACACTTGAAGCGTCCTTAAAAGTCCCTACTCCTAGTGTATCTACTCCACTTACCCTTAAAATATCAGCCTATTAAGTTTTTTTCTTCCTTTTTTATAGTTAAATTGTTAACATATATTTTTTTCCTCAAATGGGTTAAAGCTAGAAGAAAACTGTGAATGCAAACATAATCACCATTTAATTATCATAACAACCATACTCGTTTCATTGATCAACTGATACTTTTAACATCGCTTATATGTACTTATTATTATATTACTCCGACTCCTGACCTGACTTTCAAAATCGATACGATATATCTTAAAAATTATATTTTACACACGATATTATGAACCTATTTATAATAAGGACTATAGCGTTAATAAATTGAATTGACCGTGAAAATGGTCGTTCATATTTAATTATGATACGTTTATCATACAGCAATAAATAAATTGACTTTAATTGATTTTTTTACATTAAAAATAATATTTCATTAGAGTAAGTAAATGAAATATTTGTACTGTGTTATTTCTGTCGATCATTGGATTCTTCGCCTTTTTTTCAGTGGAAGCTTTCAACATAACCCCTTATAAATGGTTCTTGTATACGTTATATGCTCTAAAAAAGAGTTCGGAGCTTTCTTTTGAGTAAGTAACACAAAGACGGAAAAAGTTTGAATATAAATAATTTAGAATTCAATGAAGGAAAAAGTTTTTTTCTTTCACTTTGAAAATACAAGGAAATTTTAGCTTGTGATAGCATTTCTAAGGAAAATTTCGCACAATAAGCGTTTTCTAACTTTTTATTTCCATAAAAAATCTCTCGTTCCTTGAAAATTTTCATATTTTATCGTCATAGTTTATGTCGTTTGTTTATGTTACATGAAGCAGTGCTTTTTAATGATCTCAGTGTTTGTTGAATAACATATGTGCTCAAATTTACAAAACCTGTAACAAGTTCAACCATATAGAGAAAAAGCGTTTTTTCCTATATTAGGCTGTATTCTCACCCCTCATTCAGTAAAAATCATAATATTTTTTAGTAAACTACCAGTGCTCAGAACTCATGTGCCAAGATACACAAAGCTAATCGACTCTGTACGTTATCTATTAAGATAACGATTATTAAGTATCTAATTTGAGCCTCTATCATGTTTTTTTTGGTTTAATTACTAATAAACCTAAACGATGTATGATAGATCTGCGAATAGTGAAATAGGAAGCGAATAGTGAAATAAGGAAGAAATGCAAAGCTGAGATAAGCATTATCGATAAAATTAAGAAAGATGTGTTGAGATGGTTTGGACATGTAGAACGAATGAGTGAAGAAAGAACGGTAAAACAAATTTATGAGGCGAATGTAAGTGGAATAAAAGAGCAGAGGAAGACTGGAAAAAAACATGGCACGATCAGGTATGCCAAATACTTGAAAGTGGTCAGGTTAGGAGTCGTAACAATCGGCGGGTATGTATGAAGAGATGCATGAACGTGGAAGAGTCGAAGAATGTTTGCAAAGACAGAGTGGTGTGGCGTTCTATTCTCTCTGCCTACCCCTGCGGGGTAGCGGCGTGGTGGTTGGTTAGTTTTTTTTTTTTTAACCTTAATATAATCAAGAAAGATGAATGAATCAATTATGGCAAAGACCACTAGAGATATCCACAGGGATAGTTCGGAGTCAACAGGAGGAATCATATTCTTGAAAAACAGATCTTCACATCTAATAAAAGAAAAAAGAAAAAGAAGAACTTGATTTTAAATCATCTAGTTCTACTATCAAACACGTATGAAATAAAACGTTGATCAAATATTTTATTATTTGTTTCGGCATTAACTTTGTGGTAAGACATGTTACAATGATTGAAGAAAACACTTGTTTTTTACCACTTGAGTTTTATTATAGACTACATGTTTCAGAAGCTAAACTTCCATCATTCAGGTCTGTATAATAACATATTATTATACAGACCTGAATGATGGAAGTTTAACTTCTGAAACATGTAGTCTATAATAAAACTCAAGTGGTAAAAAACAAGTGTTTTCTTTAATCATTATTGATCAAATGTTGGTAAACGTTGATCAATTATGAATAATGATAACAAAGGTAAATTATTACTAAATGTGATTGTAGGGATGTCTTTAGCAAACTTTTCTATGTTCAATGCAATGTGGTGTTAAGTTTATGGTAACCGCGTAGAATTTTCGTTAATTACGATGCTTCTCTCTGTACGATGGTATCATCCACTGACCGCCGCACTAAAGTACCCGGTGTTCGTGATATCGTGTACTCTTGGTGATCACGTTCTAACAGTGTACTCCTCGGCAGTGTACCGGATACGTGTGGGGTGTAGGTTGCCTGTAACTACATTACTACCAGTCCCCGAGGGCAAAACCCATCCAGGTGTATTAAACTTTAGAATTGAAACTATTAATTCTAAGCGTGATTGCGGAACCGCCACGGGAATTCATATTTGAACAATAATAGTAAATATTAATTGGGAATGATAATTTGACAACCGATTCTGCGCCGCAGTATGGTAGAATTGTAATTAAGAAGGTAAATCGTAGTAAAATAAGCGCCAATTACGGATATGTTATTTCATTCTGCTGATAGTAAACAACTTCCTGCTTTAGTTTAATTTTGCTCAATATATGTGTGTTTATACATTTACACTTATAAAAATATATAATCTTCTTCCTTGCTCCATCCCAACATATCATGCTTGTGGACTGATACGGTCAGCTCTCCTCGTCCTCAGGTTGTAGGTCTTTCTATCATATACAACGTCACCTAGATCATACCTTCGAATCATGTTATCTTTCTGTAGCATCCATGAAGTTTTTGGTCTTTCTCTAGATGTCTTTCAAGGAAGATCCATGGCGATCGCCTGTTTTTCAATACGTCGAGGTTCTCTACGCACTATCTGCCCATTATACCATCTCAATTGCCTTTGCTCTACCTTACTATTTATATCATTTACACCCAGGTTTTCACGAATGCGTGAGCTCTTTATTAAAGAAAAGATAAATCTATTTTTAAAAATATATATCGGGGATTAATGACATTAAATATATCAATCATTTTAGGTATAAGTTGAAGTTGACGTAAATTTAATGAAAATAACGTGGAAATCTATTATTCCTTAAAAATGATCGATTTAATGATTCGATGCGAAATTTATTCCCTTTACGTTAAAATAAAGCAGAAAAAAGAGGACAAAATAAATATTATTTCAGTATTTATTATACCAGCTTGACTCCTTTCTCAACGCCATGTTTCATCCACAATAATCAGTTAAGCCCATTCAGGCAAGTTCCATTAATCCACTGGGTTTCGGGGGGTTGATAATGTTCGCGAGAAATCCCGCGCAAATCGGTACATTTCCGGTGAATTATTGAGGGTGGTTATGAAGGCTGGCAACAAAGCTACGTTATTGTCTCCACTTCCGCTGAAGCAAGGCATTGCATGGCCGCCTCCGCATTCCACCCGTATTGTTTAAAATTCTGTTGCACTTTCAGCGTTTTACTGAAAACTGCATATCGATCAATCATTTTGGATTATTTAATATAATTATTGTATTTTTTGTATTATATGTATAACAATGAAGGCTAGTGAAATTTCTTAGAAACATTTATACAAACCGCGAAAGTTATGTATATCTTACACAAAATCCATGAAATGGGTAAAGTGAAATAAGTCAATACATTTTATGGGGATCTCCCAGCAATTTCGTATGTTTCACGCAGTATGGTGCCTGCTCGTAAAAATACTTCGTTACAATTATTTCTAGACTATTGCATAAATAATGCAACTGTTTGCCAATTTTATGGATTTAGTAACATAGATGTATGTAGATATACTTAAAACAAAGCGGAAATAAAATATAAAGCTACTAGTTATTGTTTTTCACTCTAATATTTATTCAATATTATCCTGGACTGGTACCTAAAGCGGAGGACTGATCACCTTTCCTTCGTGTGTTAACGATCAAGATAACACTGTGTTTATATGATGCAGTGCCCCATGAACTATCGGTTGCGGATAAGGGTTTGAAGAAGAAGTAGTTGTTACATACCAGAAGTTCCTAATTTTTTCTCCTTTCTTCTTTTTATATAATATATAATTTCTTCTCAATTTTTTATTAAACGAAGAATAATTATTCTTATAATATTGAAAAAATTCAATTAATTTACAGGTAGAACATATTGTTTACAATTTCTGTGAGTACATACGTAATTTAAACTTTTTTAATATATATAGATATTAAAAAAGTTTAAATGCGTGTGAAATTACGTATGTACTCACAAAAATTGTAAACAATGTGTTCTACCTGTAAATTACAAATATAACTACGCATATGAGTCGTAAGTTCAGATATACATACTGGTGCAAATGTACGAATATATTTTTATATATATTTCTTTATTTGTATGAAGTAACTAATGATAAGTCTAGACATAACGTTGTAACACATTCATTGCTTTGTAGATACAAGGAAATGGCATTATTATATGGAGATAAAAGCTCTTTAGCGAGGCATGTTCTTACGAAACCACTCCGCTGTCATAATTTATTTAACGGCATGCTTACCCTACTTTTCGCTACCTCCTTTTTCCCCGTTCTTGAACAGATGACGTTGAACGACACGATACTTTTTTCGATGAAATTGTCATTCTCGTAATATTAACACATTATATGTAAATATAATACTAGAGTTATTTTTTATTACAAATATTTTTATAGCGTCATGTTTTCTTTTTGTTTAGCTATAATTAAAACACTTTAAATAGTCAGTCTTAATAAGTCGGATGCTTTTTTATTGCTTACTTGAATTATTTTATACTATCCCCAACATTTTTAGTGTGTCCAAATCTTTGTTCACAAATCTGGGTTTGTCCACTTAGGAGTTATTTTTACATTTTGGCATCTCAATTAAATGGAGAAGAATATGGAGATCTGGGTATTTACAGGGCTTACGACATGTCATAGACTGATTTAAGAGATCACTTTATGCACGTATAACATTCATCATTCTACTTATGATTGACAACCAACAAAAAAACTTATACCTATAAAAAAATCTCATTTATCATGAGTTTTTTTCCAAATAATACTAATCACTCATTGGTTAATATAAACCAGTGAGTTCTTTACTCATTGGTCAATAAAGTAATATTCACCAGTGAGTTATTCACACAATTAATTAAATGAAAACTTACGTATAAGTTTTTTTCAATCATCTACGTCAAATCTTATAAATATAAATATTTACCACAAATTTAAGCAAAAAAGCATATCTAAAAAACTACGTGAAAAATGTTATATTACTGGAGGCAAAAATAGTTCCTATGATAAATGTCAATTTAAAAAAAGGGACATGCCATAATACAACCCATCATAATCATTTTATGGTATAAACTGTCACTTGAGTTTGTATGAATATCATAAACAACAAATTCTTTTGTTCCAGGTTTACTGATGCTCATCGGATTGGTAATGTACATCTCCGTATTCAAAGCGGAAGTCGGGTCCAAACTACGCCAGCCTCCTTTCATGCAGCCCCCCATTTTCTCTTATCGCTACGGATACTCCTTCATCCTCTACGTCAGCGGTTTTATGACCATAGAGCTAGCTGGCACCTGCGCCATATTCCTATTCATCAACTGGTACCAAAAAGACTGGCTGATCAAGCTAACAGAGAAAGCTTTTGAGAAATACAGCAGCGAGTCCAACATCAGCTACACAAATCTTGAACAGAGTTCTGTATACCCGTGCAAGAGGCATCCCCAAGCCTTCACAGCCCAAAGATCACAACCAATCGGGTGTGAACCTTCCACATCAAGTGGTTATATCAGCCCATCAAAACAAAGAAGATTCTTCTTCGACAAAGATGGTCTTCCTCCTGTTTCTCCTTCTTGTAGTCTTCATAGGAATAAAAATTACGTGTCTTCATCACTAAGAGACGTTTCGACGTCTAATCGATATGAATTTCCACTGCCTCCCCCTCCATTGACAGACACATCGTTCGGAGAACCCTACAGTATTGATTATCCAGAGGTGCCCAGAAGTGTCAGCGGTTATAGGAACAACTCAACATTCTTGAACAATGTTGGGAGTACGAAGTCCTTGCATCTGGTAGGTGGAAATACTATGCCAAGAGATGCAACAACCAACACAGTGTCGACCACAGCTGACATTGTTAATCCAAGTGACGAGTTTGGTTACAATGACGCCGCGATGGGTCCAGCATTCGATGACTTCTCGCCGAGTGTTCAGCATGAAAGAGACTTTGTCACTTTTGAAATGGACCGTCAGATGGAACTTAGACCAACAAATTCAGTTGCTATAGCTCTACAAACAAATAGGAAAGATTTTAGTGGTGGTACTGACACGCTTAGACGAACAACACCAGTTTGAAACACAACACTAGATAAATAAAATATTGAATTTTATTTGTTTCAATCTAAAAGTGGAATAATAAATATATAAAAACAGAGATAAAAATAACTTTCTCACAAACTAAAAACATTATATCCTCTTTTTTTCTAACCATACATATTTTTTTAAACTTTTTTGTGAAAAATTGGCCTGAATTAATTATTCTTATCGCATTTTAATTTTAATGCATTTTTTGCGACTTGGAAATTAATTACTTTTAAGTTCCTATCTTAATTTTTTTAAATCACTTTCAAACAATATAGTGATCTATTAAAAATGTCCTTTAGATTTTTCAAACACAAAAATAAACACATGAGACTGCATGATCCTCAATACCTTTTTATTAATCATGCTGTTTCTGTACAAAATATATAAAAATGTTTTAATTTTACTTGTAAACATTATTCTATTCCTACCCATTCGATTTGAAAAAGGCGTATTAACTAATTCAAGGGATAACTTAAATTCTATTAATTACTCACATATTTTGTCAATTATTAAAATGTAAGTCTGTAATTATGATTTGAAACGCATTTACTTTGTCCGTTTAACTACTAAATCAATGTCATTACTATCACGATATATTATGATGAGAGTTTTCAAAATGAAAATGATTATTTCAATACTAATTAAAACATATTCTTTTGAATATGATTTTATTCATAATATGAATTAATTTATACTATAATACTCTTCTGAATACAGGGCATACATAAGCCTGTGCGAGGGTTTACAAAACAATTTATTACATAAGATACATATCGATGGTAATAAAAAATACAAATCCAATCAATTAAAATAAAACTTAAAGATAATTAAATGTTTACAATATAAAAAAGTAAGAGAACGTAAAAATTTGTTAAAAGAATACAAACTAAGTTTTAACAAAATATTCAAACTGTACAAAATTTTATAAATAATAGTAATATAATTATTTAACATTATATTATAAAATATTAAAATAAAAATTAACATGAAAAAACAAAAGAATAAATGTAAAAAGCGATCAATATGTAAAAGTACATTTAAAAAAATAGAAAAAAAATTCAGAGTAGTATAAATCAATATAATCTAAAGAAAAACGAATTTTCGGAGAAAAGAGCCTTACCTATCCGTCCCTGCCAAGTCTTTTGAAAAAGATTAATACCAACAGTGCTATGGTAGTGACGTGTAGTATTGTTTGCATGCTGGTGTAGTGATTGTCCTGGCGAAGATACTGTTACGATTCAAAACCGGCAAACTAAAATCTCGGTGATGGTTATATACTAACATTACTAAAATTTTGTTAAAATAACAGATCACAAAGTTAATGCAATAAATGTTTTGCCCAGACTTCATATTCTTCTTCATCTATGTTGAATTAATATGAAATAGTAAACCTTTTGATAATAAGAGTTAAACCGTTTAGTGGCAATGAAATTATCGGTTCCCTGACTAAGTTTTAATTTACAATTTATATTAGTATCTCCAGCAATAAATTTGTTTACTGTACTGGTTTCGATTAATTAAGTAATAATGCTTCTTTAAAACAAGCACTTAATGCTTGCGTTTAACAAGACATTTTTACACACACGGAATATTCGTCGTCTGACGATATCGCTGACTCTTTCTACAAAATTGAGAATGATATCAGTAATCATTATATCAATTGCGGATATCAAAGCATGATCCAATATTGAATCAAATCCATATTATTGAAATAATCATTTTCAATGCGAACGCTACTAAAATATAAAATTAACATTTAATAATTCAAGAAATATTGTGTTAGAAAAACCATTTTTTTACATGATTTGAATCATTGTAAATATTTTTTATGGTCACTTGTCACTTTATTTATGTATACCCTGTTCTATGAGGTAAAAAAGCTTCTATTAATATACTCAAAATAGTATTGTCGTATCTACCCAGATCTATTATGAATTGTTCACAAAAAGTTAAATTATAAGTGGTCATATGTTCTTTCGTTTTTTTATTCCTTAAATTCTCATCCCTATACACAGAGGATGAATTTATGTTCCTCTATTTTTAATATATACATTTTGTCATCAGATCGTGACATTTTTTGGGTCGCCAGGATACAATAATGATGACATGTCCCGACTTATGGAAACGAAAGGCAATCCTGACGTTTCGGCTTAATTGAAAAAGCGTTTTTAACTCATACGATGGTGCATTTATTGAATCTTCATACCGCAATACAACAATAATTTGTTATTTTATTTTTCTCTCTTTTATTCTTCTCTTTCTTCTAACTCCACTTACTGACCTTTACAGAAGGTTTTGTGAGTTATATGAACGTAAATACAAAATATACACATTAACAATTTTATACAATTAATATATTTGGTTACCACATAGACAAGAAAATGTTATTTTGTAAATATGTAAAATAAAAAGAATTGTAGGTTTTAACTCTCAAATATATGTGAATTCAAAATATTTACAAAAATGGATATCTCACCGATGAAAAATTATATACTGTATTTAGACTTTCAATCAAATCAATCAAACCCTTATCCGCACCCCAATGGTGCATAGGGCACTGCATCATATAAACGCAGTGTTATCTTGATCGTTAACACATGAAGGAAAGGTGATCAGCCCTCCGCTTCAGTTACCAGTCCAGGATAATATTGAATAAATATTAGAATTAAAAAATCACTAATATTTATTTAACCCTTCCCTGGGAATCGAACATGGGACCTCCAGAACGGTAGCCGAGCGTGCTGACCATTACACTACGGAGGCGAACAACGAACGATTTAGACTTTAGTTGAACTTTAATCTTGATCTATAAAACCATCCTTCCATCTCAATAAATTTCTTCTAATTGAATACATTGATAAAAGAAAATTTGTTATTGTTTTGTTTAAATTAATATAAAATAATTTGTACTGATTTTTTTAGATAGAAATCTTAAGCATTTTTTATCATTTAATTAACATATGATAAATTAAAACATACAGGGATATATCAATTATCAGCTTTGTATGGATAAATATTCGTTTGTACATATTCATTATTAAAAATTCATCCTTAGGATTATACTCGTATCAATCTCGTTCTACTGTATTAGGTGACATAACTGAATTAATTTTATAAGCAAATTGGTTTTTATGAAATATTTATTAAAGTGTTTCGACATTATTAATTGCATAAATAAACATATATCCAAATGATATTGACATGTCGCTCACTCCTTTCAAGAACGTCATAAATCAAAAAACTTGATTTTTCAGGAGAACGTTTTTAATGTTTAAAAATATAACACAATGTATTAAAAATAAACATCAAGCCACTTATTGAACTTTTTACTGTGTAACAGATCTTTTAAGGTAAAACCTGAAGGTTTTTTCTCCATTTGAAAAATATTCAATATATTAAAAAAAATAATTAAACAATACCTTTTCTTCAAAATGCAAAAACAACACTTTCTACCCTGTAGCGGGTAAATAATAAATTAAAAACATGCCTCTTTTGCTGGGATAAAGTACATTTTCTGGGCATTCCGAAAACATGCAGAACTGAAAATTGACAATTTTTTATTTATGACGCTCTTGAAAGGAGTCAGCGATGTGTCATTGACAAATTAAACAAAGTAGATTTGTTAAACGTAAATATTGACTTTGAATCAATCCGATAGATTGCTCCAAATTGTCGTCAGATTATGTGATGAAAATTTATAATTTTATTCCTTTTGTTCTCATTTTTTTACATATCATCTTATAGGTAAATATTTCGGAATATGACAAATGTATGTTGAATATTAAATGTAAGTTTGTAAATATAGCAGTTTTAAACTTTATATTCAGTAAGGTATTATCCAAAGTGATCGTGTTTGCTTATTATTGTAACACACTTTTGTATAAAAAAACCCCTAAAATAGAAATTAATTTGTTGAATCAATTTTGTTATAATTTTTTACAAGTGTTGTATAATAAAGAAAATTTAATATTATTATTGATAATTTAATTTGTTTGTATGATGTTATATGTATAAATTTATTAAAATAAATTCAATTTATAATAAACAAGTTTTTATTATTATTACCTTAACTATTCAAAGGGTAATTTTAATTTTAAATCATCTTTAAAGGGTTATTATTAGACATATATTTCGATGGAAAGAATAAATGAAAAATGTATTTTTCAGTGATTTTTAACAACAGCAAAAAAAACTGTTACTTATTCGAATAATTCAATAATAAAATACAACAATTTACATATCGGGTGTTTTTTTTAGAAGTTTGGTTTTTATACTGGCAACATTGTTTTTACAGACTGTCAATTTGACAATTGACAGATTTGTAGTCAGAACGTTTTGCCATTTTACCATGAATAGACTGAACGACCATTATGCGCGTCGTAGATTCGGTAAATGGGCCGAAAACAATATTCAGCTTGATCCTCTTTTTCAACGCAAAATTGTATTCACCGATGAGGCACATTTTTGGTTAAATGGCTATACCAATAAGCAGAATTCTGAATTTGGAGTGGATCAAATCCAGAAACCTTTCTCGAGACTTCCTTACATCTATTAAAAGTCACTGTTTGGTGTGCTTTATGGGCAGGTGGAATCATTGGCTTAAAATTTTTTTTAGACGATGTCGGTCAGAATGTTACGGTCAATGAAGAACGCTACAGAACGGCATTTATGTGATAGAGCTGTGGTTTCAACAGGATGGCGCAACATGCCACACGGCGGGTGCAACCATCAGTTTACTGCGGGAAATTTGAATTTGCATACCTATGAAAAATAACGACCTATACAATTAAATGATAATTCATTAGCAGTTCTTGTCTCAACTATGAAATAGAAAATAGCATAGAATGGTGCAAAAAATATGGGTATTGAGAATGTGAGTGATCAAAATATGTAAAAAATAGTTTTTTTACATTTATTAATTGAACCTGTTTATTCATAACAAAAAAGTGTGAATATTGGTAGAATTATTATTTCATGGAATATTGCTTCACAGTAATATCATCCAAACAATCTCGTATGAATTGTAATGGTTTGAATCGTATAAAGTTGTTTGAATCAGCAGCCAGTGAGGACTTGTGCAGATTCAACATATTTACATATAAGCAAGCATAGAAAGTTGGATAAAGAAAAGGGGAGGAGTTGAGGAAGAATGGAAGAGAATCAAAGGAAGGGATGTTATGATGAAATGTTAGTGCTCCAAAGACACATAATACTTTTGAGGATGTTACTTAAGGGTTGTAAAAGGGTGCATTTTTCACCAAGAGACGTATACAATTCGTTACGTAGTCTGTCAGCTTTGACACAAATTATGGTAGTTTATAAAAATGGTGTCAAGATTTTAAAAGTTTTATTTTAATTAAAGATTTTTCATTGCATTACTTAAAAAAACAACTTTTTCGACATTACTTTATTACTTTTATGATGCCAACCAATACATAAACATATGCTAAACTATAATTAATAAAAAATGTTTGAGACTTTTTCGCGGAACTCAATTTTAAATATTATAATAATAACAGCTTTATAGTTTTTGCACATTTACTTTATATGACCAGTAACTGGGTTTTTTCGGTACCTACATCATATTTGATGATTCAGTCTGATGAGATCGGTAACGGCGAAACCTGGTCACTAGTCAAAGAAAATAAAAGTGGAAAAAGCTATTTAGTTGTTATTTTATTATATAAGTACTGTCTTATTTTGAAATGTTGGCGGTTAGAAGGTTTGGTTAAGAATCTACAATCTATTTTGTGTTGATCAGCAGCTATGCACAAAGGAATAAAAGATCGTCTACAAGAGTAAACATATTTAATAATGGACTTGAAATAAAAATCATTAATTAATTTGGCAGTCACATTTTGGCAATTATCTATCCATTTACTTGATAACTACCAATATTTCTTAAAATCTGTTGTGATATGAAAATGATGCATTCCGCATCATTTTCAATATCCTTGTGATGTAAATGATGCGGAACCCATCAAAACAAGTGTCACTTGGATTTTAAGAAAAAGTTGTATTTACCAAGAAAAACATAAATTAAAATTGAATATCTATTACCGCAAAGTGATTGGCGAATGAATTAATGAAAAGATTAAAATTGTTTAAAATATTTTCCTTACTGTTGAATGAATGAGTCGTAAATGCACGTATGTGGCGAGCTTTATTTGAACTAGGTGCGTCCACACAGTTCATCTCTCAGAAAGTTTCGTTTCAAGCCGCACATTCCCCTATGGTCACATCGCAGACCCTTTGCAAACGTGTTTTATTCCACAGCAAACAAAACTATGGCGGATGTTATCTAAACGTAAACTAACCCGTTTTCCGCTCAGATATATAACTGTTTTTTATTTCTTCTGGAAATCACTTGACCTGGAAATATTTCTAGTGTCAGAACTTGACGCCAATTTTAGTAAGAATAACATGTGATCAGTACTTATTTACGTGAAATTATTTATTTATTTATCATTATTCTAAACCGTCAGGTGAAGTGTGCAAACCTCTAAGATTCATATGACAAATACATTATAAAACATACATTTTACTCTTATGTTAATCTTAAAAATGCTAAAAGAAATATCACACAAGTATATAAACATGAATTTATATACGTGTGTGTGATATTCGTTTTCATCATTTGTCTATGAAAACAACTGTATAGGTCAAAACTAGTCGTGTGTAATGAAATAAAAGTCAATAATTGGTATTCCACAAGTGTTTAATTTTAACATTTGTTAAAATGATAATATTTTTTTTCCAGTTAAGCCAAGTGGTAGGTATATTATTTGGTCAGATTCATTTTGTTAACACACTACAATATTTAAAAAAAAATTAAATAAAACAATGTAACAATATCTTTTTTTGTTGTAAACAACATACCGAAAATTCTATGAATATGGACTCTTTGTAAGGATCGCCTCCATTCCTCATATTTCCTGTGACTTCGCCTCTTCCACATTCATGCACCTCATACATACTCACCGATATCTAAGCCTTGCATTCTTTCGAACATCTATCATATATCAATTTGCCGCACATTTATCTGTGTACATATATATAGGGTCCGCCATCTAAAGTTTTTTTTTTCAACTAGTGCTTATTTCGTGAATGGTAACACTTAGCTCATGTCTGATTTAACAGATAATTAGTTTTATCCTTCCGCTGAGCGAATATGGTTGTGTATACGCTTAAATACGGAAAATATTGCGACATTACTTTGAAAATCAAGGGTCCGCCAAATAACTTTTTTTTTTTGAAAATGCTATAAAAAACATCGAGTGTAGCTTCGGCTGTGTGGCACGTAGCGCCGTCTTGTTGAAACCAAATGTTGCCAATATCCTCTTCTTCAATTTTTGTGAACAAAAATCCGTTCAACATATTTTATTGGTGCGGATTTTGGTCCAGAGGCATAATTGGGCCATTTTTCTTTGAAAATGAGCAAGGAGTGGCCGTTACAGTCAATGGCGATCGTTATCGGGCCATGTTGAACGGATTTTTGTTCACAAAAATTGAAGAGGGGGATATTGGCAACATTTGATTTCAACAGGACGGCGCTACGTGCCACACAACCGAAGCTACACTCGATGTTTTTTATAGCATTTTCAAAAAAAAAAAGTTATTTGGCGGACCCTTTATATATATATATATATATATATATATATATATATATATATATATATATATATATATATATATATATTCATATATATATATATATATATATATATATATATATATATATATATATATATATATATTTATATATATATATAACGTGGTAATATTTTCCTTTTGAAAATTAAGTGTAAATAATATGTAAAGTGGGTGTATAATAATAAAATAAACAATGTGTTGCTTTGTAATTAAAGTTTATTCTTAATTTATCTTTATAATAATTTTTATATCTATCTATCTATCTATCTATCTGATTCTGACAGTTAACAATATTATCGGAAGTCTTTTGTTTTATTCTGAGCGACGCATGCGACATCTAGTGGTAGAACTGTTTTGTGTAGGTACTATTTGTAAGTACTTAATAAAATGTATAGGTAGGTACCTAGTTATTTTATTACATCTCCCCCCTTGGGGATGAAAATTCATAGTAAAATTTTCACTCGTCCTCCGGATCATCTTCTTGTAGTGAAGGGACTGGTATAAGTTTAGTGATATGATAAAGTTTTTTTTTTTTTTTCTTTCTTTCTTTTTTCCTTCTTTTTTTCTTTCTTTTTTTTTCTTTCTTGTTTTTTTTCTTTCTTTCTTTTTTTTTTCTTTTTTCCGTTCTTTTTTTTCTTTCTTTTTTTTTGTATTTTTTTTTCTTCTTGACCCTTTTAAAGTAGACACAGTTTTTTTTCAATCCATTTGTTTTTTTCTTTTGAATTCCTTCATTTTTATTCTGATCTCTTAAAGTATCTTCTAATTTAACCAAATTTACAACTTTTGATTGTTCATCTGCATTTTCATTCGAGTTTAATACTGGATTCCTGCTTAGACAATCTACTTCTAAATTCTTCTTTCCTGGAGTATATTTTATTTTATCTTTCGTAGAAGTTTTTTCTACTTTATTTTTATTTTCATTTTTCAAGCACTGTTTCTGTGTTATTTGTATGTCTTCATTTTTATTCTGATCTTTTAAAATATCTTCTAATTTAACCAAATTTACAACTTTTGATTGTTCATTTGCATTTTCCTTCGATTCTAATACTGGATTCCTGCTCACACAATCTGCTACGAAATTCTTCTTTTCTGGAGTATATTTTATTTTATATTTTGTAGAAATTTTTTTCACATGATTTTTATTTTTAATTTTATCACTAGTTCTTAAATTTCCACGTCTTCTTTGATTATCTTCTAATCGTTTTCTTTGATCATCTTCTGATTTTTCTCTCTCACTCCGAACATATTGTAGTAATTGTTTTAATACATCTAATGTTTCATAATCCATTTCCAATTAACAAAATTGTCGTTTTATAACGTGGTAATATTTTCCTTTTGAAAATTAAGTGTAAATAATATGTAAAGTGGGTGTATAATAATAAAATAAACAATGTGTTGCTTTGTAATTAAAGTTTATTCTTAATTTATCTTTATAATAATTTTTATATCTATCTATCTATCTATCTATCTGATTCTGACAGTTAACAATATTATCGGAAGTCTTTTGTTTTATTCTGAGCGACGCATGCGACATCTAGTGGTAGAACTGTTTTGTGTAGGTACTATTTGTAAGTACTTAATAAAATGTATAGGTAGGTACCTAGTTATTTTATTACATATATATATATATGTATATATATATATTTATATATATATATATATATATATATATATATATATATATATATATATATATATATATATATATATATATATATATATATATATATATATATATATATATATATATATATATATTTATATATATATATATATATATATATATATATATATATATATATATATATATATATATATATATATATATATATATATATATATATATATATATATATATATATATATATATATATATATATATATATATATATATATATATATATATATATATATATATATATATATATATATATATATATATATATATATATATATATATATATATAAAAATATTGTATTTCTCAGCATTTTCTTAAGGCTGGCGTCCTTTGTGTACAAATAATCTACAGAAAACATTAGGCGGATTCATTAAATTGGGAATTTTATCAGCGGTCCCAGTCTCATTAATGAACGTCACTTTTGTTGAACGCGTTTATTGGAAGAAGAAATTTATGTTCTCCAAACGAAACAAGAACAAAAGAGGAGATGAATAGGAAAGGAAAGAAACAAAATCCGGTATTTTCCTTAAAAAAAACAACAAACAAACAACCAAGCGATGCGGTGTAATCCTCACTTTTGAACTTACGACAAAGTTGGAAGTTAAACTTCACTCCATTAGCAAAACGTCTATCTAGTTTATATAATACAGTTAAACATAGTGAGCTTTCGAATCACCTTTTTGACTTTTCTTTGTCAATAAAATGTTCATGTACGTTCGTAAAAGCGCACTACTATTATAGAATTTAAAAAAAACCTTTTTAAATATATTGATAAATGTTACTTTATATACTTTTTTGTGAAATCTTTTATTAACAATAAAAATATTTAAATATATTTTTTAAACAAAACATCCTCCAATGAAGATTTGATAAAACAAAAATAAAAAAAATTGTGTTACTTGTTGACATCAAAAATAAAAATAAAATAGTTGTTTGTACATTATTATAATTTTTTAAAAATAAACTAAGCAAAAATTTTAATAAATATATATACTTGAATTTATTTTCAACTAAACTTCCTCCAACAACGATTTTGAAAAACACAACTGATTTTTTTAATTTTAAATCCATTCGGCAGTCACTTTATGTTTCTCGTTAATATTTTTAAATTTCACATGTTTACCACTATTTGCATTAACAAAAACCGTTAAATGGCTTTTAATAACAATGTTGAATGCATTGAAACACGTGCCACAACAGTTTTTTTGAAAAGTGGTATTTTACAATTAAAATAGAAATAAAATAGAAAATGAGTATTTTTTGCCTGACTATTTTTTTTATAATCTTGTATTATCTGAATTTGAAAATTTCAGATATTAAATGTAAGGTTAAAAAAAGCTCTATAAAAAGTATAAGAAGGAAAACAATATAATTTCGACAAGGGAGAGAATTAATCAACGGAAAGGGAATTAATTTCCATCTGGTAATAAAAATAATTCCGTTCCCCACGGAATGCGGCCCGATCCTAAATCCTTTTGATTTGTGGTACTTTCAGTCGCTTCCACGAAATCATTTTTCACAATTAAGCTGATGAAAAATTCCTAAAAGCAATAATAGGAATATTGAAAACGTATTTTTAATATCCGCCATTTATTTCCTTTTTTTCTTCAGTTTTCATTGACAAATGTTGATCTCGAAAATTGTGCATATATCACATAAAATTTGATATGCTTATTAAAATTTTGCGGATTATATGCACATTCTGAGAACCACATTTATTGAATAAGTATTTTGATACATTCAAAATGTTGTAATGTTCAATTCAACTTGTTAAATACTACTTTTTTCTTTCTTAAAATCTATTGTGACACGGTTCCGATGCAATTCGCGTCATTATCCAACACATTATCACAATAGATTTTTAGGAAAAGTGGTATTTACCAAGTAAAAAAATAATGGCTAGATATTACCACAAAAGCTATTCCTGGATCAATAAATGAAAAATTAATATCGCTTTGCATCTTTCGCCATTAGAAAATTTTCAATTTTTATCACATGTGTTTGTGGCGTGGCGTTTTAACGTAAAGCGACCCATTTCTCCTCGCTATTTGCCATCGTTCTTTTCTTCCAACATCGTCTTTATTGCTTTCCGACCATTTTACACGCTGCATAATAATAATATTACAATACAGTTCGTAGTACTCCCCTATTGTTGGCAAGACATCGCGTTTTCGAGTCAACTGGAATTTCTAAATTATTTCCTAGCCACCAGCCTTCATACAGTAGTGCACAAGGTTTTACACCAAAAAAACCGCAGAGATAATTCGATCGTTAATACGCTCCACATTGTTAGATCTAGGAGTAAAATATATTTGATGGGATGCAGATAACGTAAGTGATATATGTAGCTTAAGATGCATGTATTACTCTTTTATGAAAAAGAAATGAAGGATTAAAATTAGGTACTGTCTTTTAAGAAGTGGAAAAGGAGACGAACAGGAATGGCTAGGGGGACTTTAAGTAAGAATATATTTATATAATTTGAAAGTTTAATTAAATTTAAAATTACATTTTTTTGCCGTTTTATTACATTTAGAAATACTCCAAAATTTTGTATTTTATTTATTTTCTAAACTTAACCTTAATTTAAAATAAATTTAATCAAGAAAAACACATATCATTGGTTTTAATAATATTTAATCGTTGTTGCGTAAAGACAGGGCTATCCGTTTTAGGATTCAGGTTCCAGTCATTGATAATATGCATAAAATAAAAGAATTATTTATTTATTGTTTAGGGATTAACTTTATAGAATAACATAATGATTTCAATTTAAAAATAAATCAATTGCACACTCGTTATACCAGTTTTTGATTTCTTAAATGTAAACAGGACTAGTTTTGAGAACATTTATATTTCTCGAAACAAGTCGTGTTAACATAAATAAACTCAAAATTGATATTTTACAAGTGTTTTATTTTTGTATTTAAGTCATCATGTTGTTGCACAAATTTGATTTTGATCAACAAATAACATCTGTAGTTCTAGAAATTAGTGGTGTTGACATCATCAAAGTCAAGTGTTCTTTACCATCAATATTTCTTTATATAAATCATCTGTAAATGAACCTGAGACCGAATGGTGCCGTAAAGTTTCAAACCACTACACTACACTACCGAGGCAGAAATTCTCAAACCGAGAGGCGGACGAAATATGAAATTTTCAGGAGAACCAAATCCGGTTTATGTATATCATTCCGTTTCAGAGGAATTCAAGATCGTATATATTCTCTTTTACCGTTTTTTTTGTATATTTACTTTTTATGATAGGTATATGTCATTATATGGAACGTGATGGTATTCATATTATAGGCCTGTTGCATGAAAATTCAGCCGCCCTCCGGGTGTCTTAACTGAGTAAACAAGAAACTCGTTATTTCGACAGGAAAAATAGCGCCACTTATAAAAAAGGGTGGGGTGGAAAAGGAAAGAACAGGGAAATGCTCTTAACTTTTCTACTGTTTGGCGTTGTGCTTGAGCCGAGTTTAAGCGGAACATGTAATAAGCTAGATATCGTAGTGTTCAATTTAGGAACAAAACAGTATGGCGGGAAATGTTCGTAAAAACTGGTCGTGTTGATCAAAATGTCAGTATGAATTTGCGTCAATTTGAGATTTGAATATCGTGCTTGTTGAATTTAGATTATTGTTTAAACTTTTAGTTTGAAGTTGAGATTGTTTTGACTTATTTTTACCATTGTTTTGGCAGTTGAAACTGACTTTTTGAAAACGGGTTAAAGTTTTCATTTTTGTAAGGTTACAATAACGTTTTATTTTAAAAGTTATGCAATGCGTTTTTGATGCGATAGAATTGTTTGGTAAGTAATTTAGTTTTTATATTTCATCATAATATTTATATATTGTGTAATACTACTTCATCCTCATTGCATAATAAAGAGTGTATTACGTGAATATTTTATCCAAATAAATCGTTATTAAACAATTTAAATTATTTACACACGTATTTTATATACGGTAATAACAACCTCTTTGGTTTTTTAGTAATAGATTTTAAATCCATTTTGGTTATAATATTTGTACACGTGTTAAAAACAAAACGTCAAACGTTGGTTTAAAGTTTTTTTGCTCTTAGTTTTAAGGAAGCAAACACATACCGAAATTGTTGATTATAATATTGTTATATTTAATAACATTGCTTTCTAAAAACTAGTAGTAAAATATTATAAAAAGTATATTTTAATTGGTCTTCACAAAACATTATACGTTTTAGACACACGGTTGTTTACCTCGGACCTACTGATATTGCATAAAATGTCTATTTTAGGTTAGAATTCAAATCACTGTGATCGTAAGCGATGGACGTACCCGTTCATGAATTAAATAAGAGTGATTAGTGAACAACAGTTAAAGTCACTGAATTAATTTACAGAACTGTTTCAATGCAGTCTGTCAATTGAAAAGGTAGTGACTTACAGTTAAATCGCTCTGTGAGCAATTTAGTCACACTGATCATTGTGTATCGGTATAGTTGTATATCTCGACCTTTTTTTGGGTAGTGCATTTGTTTCATCGAACAAATTGAAGTGTCGGGTTGTGGTCCCGTGGTTAGCGTCGCGAACAATTGAGTCACAGTTTCTGGGTTTTAACCCACTCTGTCACAATGTGATACCTTTTTCATAATGAGCCGCTTAGGCACATAGAAATAATATAAAATATCAAGTATTTTTATTAATAATAATAATAAAAAATTCCTCTTAAAAAAATATACTTAACACATAATGCAATCTTTGGAAAAATGGTTGTTACAGCTGTTTTTCATAGCCGCGGAAAAGAAATTAATCCTTCAGGGTGGATTTTCTAAGCAGTGGCATTGACGGGCAGGGGTACATCATTTTACTTTGAATTAATGTGATTTGTGGAAAAACTTAGTTATTACATACTTCAATACAGAGGTGCGGCCAATCTGCCTCAAAAACAGACAAAAATGAGTGTTGCTGTTTACCTTTTCGAAAAAATCAAATAAATTCACTTATAAACGTATGCGTCCATTGCTTCGTCGACAACTGAAATTATACCTAAATGTGTTTTAGGTTTAACACAAATCATTTGAGGGTTGCGAGTATTTACAAAAGTTTAAATTGAGATTCACGGTAATAGTAATAATTGTTATCCATCTTTTTGGATTCAATGTTGTGAGATAAGCATTCATATCAAAGAGTTATAGTAAATAAAATGTCTGTATAAATACTTTACCGAGATGACCTTTGACTTTCTAATATAAAAAGACCATTTAAAGGTATTTATAAAAAAGAGGACTGTGAAATTTTGAATCGTTTAATAAACATACGTTTGTTTAATTTCTGACTACGATTTTTTTTAATTATGGAGGCAGACAATATAAATCTGTAACATCAAGAAGCAATAACTCATAATAAGGGTAATTTAAAATCTTGCGTTTACAATTTTTAAGGTCTTAATAAAAGCACGTTTACCCTCTTAGATATCGATGAACGCAATGAAACGAAGGGTGCGAAATGCGCAAAATAGCGGAGTAATAAAATGGTTTTTGCAATTCACCGTCAACCCCATCTGGCGACCCGATATCAAACTATCGATTTCACGTATTGACAACACGTGATTGATACGTGTAGTCTTTTAGGTTCTTCTAGGGTAAGTCCATATTAAATAGAGTCAATATTATTGTCCGATTCTATATTAAATAGAGTCAATATTATTGTCCGATATCGCTCACTCCTTTCAAGAACGTCATAAATCAAAAATCGTCATTTTTCAGTTTTAACCAAATGTGTTGACTGATTGCGTCAATCATGATAATCAATGCAAACGTTTTTTTTTTTAATTTTTCTGTATTTAGATATGTGTTATTTACATAAAGTTTTTTTTTATAGCTATTCAACAAAGATGACTTCTCAACATATCGCTCACTCCTTAGAAGAACGTCATATATCAAAAATAGTAAATTCAGTTGTGCATGTTTTCGGAATGCTCAGAAAATGTACTATTTTCCAGCAAAAGAGGCATATTTTTAACTTAATATTTACCCGCTACATGGCAGAAAGTTATTTTTGCATTTTGAAGAAATGGAATTCTTTAATTTTTTTTTAATAAACTTAATATTTTTCAAATGGAGAAAAAACCTTCAGGTTTTACCTAAAAAGATCTGTTGCACAGTAAAAAGTTCAATAAGTGGCTAGTAATTTATTTTTAATACATTGTATTACATTTTTAAACATTGAAAACGTTCTCCTGAAAAATCAAGTTTTTTGATTTATGACATTCTTGAAAGGAGTGAGCAATATGACGTCCTGAAAACCGTTGATGTGAGAATTTTTTGTATTTTTGCGAGAAACAACCTTTTATGTATTTAAATTATCCATGGTCCACGCAAATCAACATTTTATAGTCATTCACTTTTTTATTCGAGTCTCTATGTTTAAAAACAAAAATAGACGAAATATTTTTGCATTAACCTATGAATTTAATATTGATTATTCGAGCTTTCGTGGTTTTTCATAGTATTTGGACAGAAGCGGTTTTTGGCGGACATCTTTTATTTAAATGTACCAAATTTTGGTTGCCAGATAATAACACAAATCCTTGAAATACGACAAAAGAATAATTCTTCACCAAATAAAAAACCTAGCAACTCGCAAACGTATCCACCATATTACATGCGATGTTGTATTATATAATTTTTCGAATCGTATAATTTCTCCCATCTAATTTTTGTAAAGAATTGAGTAACTATTATGTAAACTGTGAACAATAGTTAGTACCAAATCGTATTTTTGAACATATGATTATCTTAATCTTATTTATTGACTGATTTAAAGTTAAGTAAATTGACCATACACAATGTATGGAAAATTATATATTCAAAATAGGTAGATATTGAATTCGTTTTGAAAAAATCATCAGCTACGGTTTTTTTGTGCACTATTCCTAAAATAGCAGAATAAAATATGATTAGGAAAGAAGTTTATATTCGAGGAACTTTTACGAATTCGTAGCGTATATATTACACAAACTAAAACGAGTACTGGTAAGCAACCCGAAGGACCCTGGCCATTGCCTCTAATATCCTTAACCTCTCCTTTATTAAATATATGAATTAATATTAATTTCCTTTCCTTTAATTTAAATGATAAAACTCGATGAAACTTAACAGATTTTAATTAAATAGATCCATTTCAGTTTTTTTTAAAGAATTAACTTACGTACGTATTCAACGTCTTATTATTTATTTGACATTTAACAGTAATTAATAAAAATCAGTTAATATTTTTATTGATATTTAAAAAGTCAGTTTCGACAAAGAACCCCTCTACGCTGAGAGAATGATAAACCTGTTTATATACCAATATAATTATCTCTGAAAACAACTCTTACATCAATGAGCTTAAAGCTTACGGTGCTCGGAAAGTAGATACAATTTAAACCCAGAATTTAGATACTAACATAATCCATATGATCAAAGCTTTATCTTAGCACATCATGACAAAGCTGTCTCGGAGCTTTTATTCAAACATCTCTGGTACAACATTAGGTTCACACATCGTTTAAACGGAAACTTTGAGTACGTGTAGACAGTATCTTTACGTTAATCTCCAGTCACGTTTGACAGAAGGTTTAATAGAATCCATACTTCTAATAGCGTTTCTCTGCTTGGGTTGGCTTTTATATCGAGTCTCAAAAGATCAAAGGGCGCTCTGTAATTCTGGCTTTGAATTAAAGGTAAGATAGATTATAAATTATCTGTATGCACACGTGATTATTGCATAATTTATATCCTAGTTCAATTAATAAATTAACAGGATATGTTAATATGGACATGTGTTAGATTTTGACAAAAAATGTTGACGTTTAAAAAAATGCGTTGTTATTGAAAACATATATTGTATGTTAGACTTCGTCAAGGTTTCTAAGTTAATCAAGACAATACTAGTACGAGTATGTAACCCCGAGGGGAACGTTCTGTTTCACTCTTTTCATCTCCTATATAATTATTTATTATTTTCACATTTCCATATAGCAATTATTTCATTCACCCTACGCTCTCACTAATGTCATCTGTACCCCCCCCCCCCCCTTAATCCATGAATTTGGATAGGAGATAATTCTGCGGCAATTTGTTCCATTATACAAATATACAACTTGGTTCAGAATGTACACATTTTTTTTTAAATTCTAATCTTTGACGATGTATCTGAATACCATTTTCAAATAGGGTTTTCTTATCAAAAATAATTTTACACTTTAAAATTTTTAGAGGTTTTGAAATTATTGTAATTTAAAATAATTTAAAAATTTCTACTAATTTTTATTACTCATCCTTTATTTGACATGACTTATTTCATTTATTTAAAAAAATAAATAATCATTAACACTAGCTTTGCTAACTTTGTTTTGTAATTTATGAATTAGAATGAGCTGTATAATTCTGTATATGCCTACATGCATTTTTTCTAGTTATCAGTTATTGGAATTACTCATTATGTATTTGGAATGACCCATTTAATTAATTTATTATGAAAATAATAAAAAACACTAACTTAGTGATGTTTCATTTTATAATTTATGAATTATAACGAGCTGACTGGATATTTTTTAACACGTCTCTTGGGAAGCATTATGAAAATAGAAGGAAAATATTAATAGGGTTTTTTAATTAGGTAGTTCTTAAGCAAAGTGTAACGGAATACGCTTGACCTAATTAGATGGGAGGAAACTAATTATTTAAGCTTTTTTATTCTGGACCATAAAATCATATGCATGCAACGTCATATTGAAAAATCTCAATTACTATATACTTTGAACGTTGAATTTTATATCTCGAAAATATCTATAACATTTTAAATGTGTGTCCAAATACTTGTTCGAAAATCTGGATTATCTCCACTTATTTAGGAGTTGTTTTTTTTACATTTTTAGACATCTCAATGTAGATGAAGAAAAATACGGAAGTTTGGGTATTAACAGGGCTTACGACCTGTAATAGATTTGGTTCAGAGTTTGTGACTCTATCCATCCCAGACTTCCATATTCTTCTTCATAAATGATAAAATTTCAAAAAAATAACCAAGCCTATGACGGGTCTTAAGCCCTGTAAATCCTCCAAAGTTCCAAATTCTTCAAATGTTAAGAATTCATAAAATATTGAAAATATCCGGGTTATGTTTATTAATTGTTAATATTTTAAACATTACTTTTAAAAAATCTATTCTTTTTATAGTATGTAAAAAAAATATTTAAAAGAATATTTTCTTCTTAAACTATGTATGTGCAAAAAAAATGGGATTAAAATTATTTTGCATTTTTAATTAAAAATTATAAATGGTAAATACCACTATTTCTTAAAATCTACTGTGACACGTGTTTCGATGCATTCCGCATCATTTTCAAACACCGTATGAAAATGATGCGGAATGCATCGAAACACGTGTCACAGTAGATTTTAAGAAATAGTGGTATTTACTTAGTAATTAAAAATGGATGGGTTTTACCACAAAGTGACTGCCGAATCAATTAATGAAATTAATTTTCAATTGGAGAAAATCGAGCCCTCGACCCCTATTTCGCAATTGAGTATTTTCCCACCCCGGCGCCAACAGCTCGAAAATATGTATTTAGATTTTCAAAAGCTTATCTGTGTGTCCTTGTAATGAGCTAGCATTCTAGATTTTCTAACTGCATTTATTATTTTTCCATGGCTCCTAATATAAAAAAGGTCACGAGGGTGCATGTAGTTAAATCATTAACTCACAAGTGAGTGACCCTTCAGAAATGACGCAGGACATTTAAAGAAAACCCGAACATCTTAATTTTTTTGACATCTCAACAAAAATGAAGGATAATATGGATATCTGGGCATTTACAGGGCTTACAATCGTAATAGGCTTGGTTATGTGATCACTTTACACGCGTGTAACATTCACCAATTCTACCCATGTTTTTTTTTCATACATAAATGTGTGAAATTAAAATGCTTATTTGCATTTTACGTTCTGGTTATCTTTCTACATATTAGCCGCCTCTTGCAGAAATTTCGCCATTTTTATCCATTCACACGTGATGGCAGAAAGAGTGCTACCCCTTCCGCTCCCCGACGCCCTCCGCTCGCTCACACAACATCCCTTAAGTCTAATAAATATAAATCTCTTCTGTCATAGCCTTGCTTTCTTATCTCGGCTGCAACCCTTGCCTTGCACGGCTACTGAGCATCCCACTGATATTATTTTAAATTCTCCCCTAACAAGGTGATTTTGCTCCGAAACCGTTATGCACACTGTGATTTTAACACGGTTAGCAAATTTGAATAAAATAGGCTTTTCATTTAAATAAACAATACGCTTTGTATGTGATAATTACACACACACATACACAAACATGAATACAGGGCCTTCATGAAGTTACCTCGACACTGTAGTGCGAGTGGTATGTTCCTCGAACAAGATGAAACCGTTGAGCTATTTATTGCAAACTGTGATTTTAACACGGTAAGATAATTTAATATAATACGCTTTTTATTTAGTTAAACTGTACGTCTTGAATGTGATAACTACACACACACACACACACGCACGCACGCACGCACGCACGCACGCACCCACGCACGCACGCACGCACGCACGCACGCACGCACGCACGCACGCACGCACGCACGCACGCACGCACGCACACACACACGTACATGTAGAACTGCCTGTAGAACAAAAATAAGGGTTGGATATGTAGTGGTACTGGAGTGAAGTGTTGTGATTTGCAACGAACTAATCATCTCACATTATCTATTCAGATTTTTTATGTTATTTTATTTCTATTTATTGTTTTTATTTTTTATTTATTCATTATTATTACCAAATACTATGTATTTGTTAGTAAAATATTGATAAATAAGTATTGCAGCCACCGTTTAATTAAACTGGAATAATAATAATATTAATAACAATAATTTCTAAATATGTATTTATTTATGTATTATTTATTTATAGCGTGTTTAGCTACCGTGCTGGAGGTCTCGGAAATGATTTCCAGGGGTGGGTGAAAATAAGTTTTAGTGATTTTACACTCTAATATTTATTTAATATTACCCTGGACTGTCCCTGAAGCGCAAGAGTGATCACCTTGTCTTCATGTAAGTAACGATTGAGATAACACTGCGTCAATACGATGCAGTGCCTTATGCAACATTGGGTGCGGATGAGGGGGGTTAGAAAATTTATTTATTTATAATTTTAACCTTTTATTTTATTCTTTATATTTGACATTAGTTGTTAAATAGTTGTGTGTCGATGGTCTTAGTACGTGACGTTGCAGTCGCCATTTTATGAACAATATTTCAAAGAGTATCACATTTAGTAAATGTCATTTATCTAAGATATGGTCAGTCTAAAAATCATCGTTTTAACATATCTAAAGCTCATGGTTTCTTGATTTATTTAAGTGTATAATATAAAAAATAAACATTGATATCGATTCGTTTTACATAAAAAAATAGGGGACGAAATTTTCAATAATTTTTATGTGTCTTTAGTTATATTTTTTTGATTTTTTATTACAAAGTGACTGCCGAATCAATTAATGAAATAAATTTTTTTGCCCTGTTATTTTTAATATCCCAGTGTGCGTTGGTAAAAGTATCCCTTTTTGTTCAAGTATGCATGAAAAAAGTGATGCGTTGCTCCTCGTTGCCCATGCGCTTGCCCAAGCGTTATAATGAGCGAAAAATATTATAATTTATTTTATTCCCTTTTCCCAAATATTAACATAAATGAATTCGTTTTAATTTATTTTACAGAAATTTTCATTGAATAATTTCGGTGGAAATAATTTATTATCTTTAAACATTTGAGCACGACCCCCATTTTATTATCCCAATCGTGTCTTTTAACCCTTATCAGTCCAAAACTCCGTGCAACTTTGAAGGAAATTTTGAAATGTTTACCTTCGTACATTTTCAACGAGAAAATATATGCGTATCACGAAAAAGTTTTGATGTGGTAGAATTTTAGTATTTAATGGTGTAAATTAGACCATTATTAAATTTAATTGGATTAAATATATGGTGGCTTCAGTGAGAGTACATGGAAGATTAAACAAAAATACTTTAAACTTTATAAATATACTATTACAATAAACACATTGGTTACTGCAAAAATTGTCAAAGATATGTAATTTAACATTTTTTTAAATAGACGTAGGTGTTATAATATACATCGCATCGATGGAATGATGACAGAAATGAGTCGATTATATATTTGTTTTAAAGTCACATTTATCCGCCACATAAAAGGAAATTAGATATGTGTTTTTGAGATTTCAATTCACGCGCATGAAATCTGTTTAACCCGATGGTTGCCAGAGACGAGATATCTCGGCAAATGGCGGAGTGCCCGTATGGCCAGAGACGAGATATCTCGTCAGTACTTTTGATGACGTATTACTCCGCAGTTTTAACTCATATTGACAATCTGTCAAAAACGGAACATACATTGCCATCAGTTGAAGTTGTCACAAAATATTTTATAAAGTTTTTAAATACTTTTAAGTGATTTATCGGTATCACTTTCAGCTGACAGTTGACAGATGTCATTAGGGCTACCACTCAAACCACTTGAAATATTGATTATTTTAATCGATTGTTTTGAACGCCAGGGGTTTTTATTTTGATCAATTTTTTTGTGTTTTTCTTATTATTTTAAAATATTCCATTGATAAATAATAGTTGTGTGTTAATATTAAATTTAATAAAAACTTGCGTGTGCGACTTAGTGTGACAACCCTGAAAATTTGAAACTGGTTTAACTTCAAGAATAAAACTCTAACAATCGATGCGGGATATAATATTTGGTAAGTAAATTATAATTCAATAAAAACAACAAAAAAAAATCTTTAGACAACTTTTTTTTTTCAAAAAAATACTTGGCCTGTTGAGCACTGCCGCGTAATTTATTTGCGGCTATGAAAAGGTTAAATCCAATATTATTAGCATTTGTTCAGTTCAGTTCAGTTCAATTGTAACATTATTATATTCATATTTTGTCATTTTGGAAGAAAAAAATGTTTTATATATAAGTAAAAGCAATTATTTGTAATTCTATTTACATGATTTTTTATATTTTTTAAACATTGGCATTGAAATGTTTAAATCCCTAAAATACTAATAAATGTCATATGAGGCCTTTATTCTAAAATTTCCATATTTTAATAAAAAAAAAGTTTATTTGTTTAACCACTACATAACTTCCAAGCTAGAACTTTTCGTTATTAATTTAAATAAAAAACGTACGAGAGGGTTTATATCACTTCATTTTACTTTTGATGAAATTTTATTTATTTATTTTCATCATTAATTCAATTTTTCTTATTTTATTTAAATAATGTAAGAACCATATGAACCTTATGGGCTTCAACTCGTTACCATAAGATTTAGAAAATGAAAGATGATTAATAAATATAAAAGAAGAATTTTCTATTAATGTTAATTTATTTCGTAATATTACCATAAAATAAAGAGCATTAATATACTTTAAACACTGTTCTTCAGAATAGGTTGCTACCCAAAATATGACACTAATTAAGTCTCAAGGGGTTTGTAATAATGGTGCCTACTATGATATCAAATTAAACTTGTTTTAGTATCATATTTAATAATAGCCATAGATGTTATGAATTTCTAAGAAATGTTTTATTTTACATAATATATACTTAGAATATACTATATTATATATAGATACTTATATTATTGTATATTATTTACATTTTTTTATTCATTGAATATATTTACATTTTTATTTATAACATAATACATTTGAATCATTTATACATATGGATAACTTTTATATTTCGATTCGCTGTGCCTCTCCATAAAAGAGACTGTGCTCTTGTGCTTGGAGAGGGACTTACACTCGTGGTTTAATGTTATATAATAAAAGATATAATAGTTTTTTTTGTATATTTTTTCAAGATTTAAATGTATAGAGCTTTAATTTTTTCTTAAGTATTTTTATATAATCTATTTTTTTTATTTCTTTAGGGAGTTTGTTGAAATGTTTGATTGCCAAATATTTGAAGTTTTGCTGAAATTGCTTGGTGTTGCATTTTGGAGTAGAAAAATCGTTTGAGAATCTCGATGATAAATTCTTTGTTAAATTTAAATAGTTGTCACCCTTAAGTAATTGAAAAATTGCGTTTTTTTTTATAAATGGATTCTATATTTGGGACTTAAATTTTTTTTAGTTAATTTTCTAAATAAGACACCACTTAATCTGATAGATCTTGTAATTGTAAAACAAAAACACTAGTAGATCTTTATGTCCTATTGTCTCATAAATGTTTTTCAACTTTATACCTTCCTTTGCACATTATGTTTCCAATTTAAATCTTTATTTTTAAAATATTGGACATACCTACACTAAATGAGGGATATCTTGTGATCACGTCTCATCACGTTCAAAAATAGTGTTTTGTCTAATTTTAAGAGGTATTGTTGAAATGCTCCATGACCCGTAAATATATTAAATGCATGGTTCAATTAATGTTTATTTAAGCAGATAGATTTTAAAACTTTTTTCTACAGACCGTTTACACGGAGGAAAAACAAAATTACTGTAAACAGTAATATCGCAGACCAATTAAGTGGCAATTTATTTTTCTCTCTTCATTTATTAAGGGCAAAAATTGTCACAAAAGTCAAAGTGAGATTACTTTATTGGCCTTAGGGAGGGTAAAGTTGGTTAATTGACTGTCTGATTAAATTTCTTAACGCTTCTCACCTCCTTCCTTACGCCCTCAGCCGGCCCTGCTTCCCGTCGCTACAGATAATCTGATTTTCACCTGCTGACAATTTTTCCACGCCTCCGTTCATGTCCGACTCGTCAATTGATGTCTTGTATTAATCCCTTACTCGCAATAATAGAATTCATCAAACGTCCGGCTGCGCTGAGAGCCCGACGTTGGTTCACGACAGATTTTTTTTAAAGATTATACATTGGATGTTCTTTTGTTTTTTAGAATACATTTTGAAAAAAATATTTTTATAAATGTTTTCTTCTAACCCTTATCCGCATCCATTGGTGCATAGAGCACTGCATCGTATTGACGCAGTCTTATCTTGATCGTTAACACATGAAGGCAAAGTGATCATTCCTTAGCTTCAGGAACCAGACCAGTGTAATATTAAATTTGAATCGCGAGGTTGATGAACCATTTACAGATATGATGTTGTTTATATTTTATATTGATATCTCAACAAAAAAACCAACTAACCAATTGACCACTACCCCGTTTACGTATTACGTATTAACTTCAAAGCCTCTACTTTAAAAGGCTTATGTATAGGTAGGGTATAAATGAAAGAGTCGATAGAAGCAAAAAATTCAACACAAATACTTAGATGAATTAAAAATAATATTTCTTTAGTTAATTTTTTCAACTGACGGGAATCGAACTGACCGCGTCGGTTTCACTGACAAGCGTCTACCCAACATCTCCACGGTGCATTAATAAACATGATAACAATAAAACATCAATAGCGGCTAAAATGAGTACATTTGAGTGATAGAAGGGAAATTCCTGATTTGGCCCTGTTATATAAAATTTTAAACAATTTTTTGGACAGCCCTGATCTCCTGAATCAAATAAAGCTTAGCGTGCGTCAAAGAGGTACTAGGCAAAAATCTATATTCCCAGTATTTGTACATAATGCAAACTATGGCATGTTCTCTCCGATTTCACGGCTTCACATGTTAGCAAATGCTTTTGAAAGTATAGATTTATTTAATGTAATGTTATCCACCTTGAAGTCTGTACTTTCTCAGCATTTCTTCTCCATGTTATAATGCATAAATTCAAACGTTGTGTTTCACTCTTTCTCGCTGCTCGCTGATAGTGTGTGAATGAGACACGTATTTACTATTTTTTATTTTATTATTATTTTATGTTTAAGACTTTTTCTTTCTCTATTAGAGTATTCATTAGTGTATTTTTATATTAGATATTGTATATATGTATTATGTTATAAGGCATTAGCCGTTCAATAAATTAACAAGTAAATAAATGAAAATCAATTATTAATTTTGTACGTATTTCTCAGAATCAATTTACGTTATCGTGTAAAAACTAGACTTATCTAGGATGCCTGATAATTTATAAACTGTAACAGTAACTCATCGTTTACGTGTAGCTTACACGGCTTGATACTTTGCTTTGTAAATATCAAAAAACGGATGAATGATTGATTGGTAGCAACATCAAATAACTAACCTTCAGATACTTTTACCTTTGTAAACAGAAACTCCTGAAAAATTCTCTGATGTCAGAAATATTGTAAGCTTTCGCACTTTACAGATTTTTAATATGTTTTCAAGAGAGACCAATCTTTCTTTATTTTATGGTATCAAATTACATCTCTAGAAATTAAGTTGGATACGAGGAATAATCCAAACCAAAGTATAGTGGTATAGTGGTTAGAACATGTGACTGCCATGCTGGGGAGGTCCCGAATTATCATCCTCATCATTTTCAAACACAGAGTTTGAAAATGATGCTGAATGCATCGAAACAAGTGTCAAAATAGATTTTTAGAAGAAAAGTATTTTAAAAAAGTGGTTTTATCGAATTTTATGTATTTATTCTCGAGATTCTATTATTTTTAATAAGTTTAAATTTGAATAGTTTTTCTATTAGTTTCAATGTTCTTTCATTATTTTGTAAAATTTTAATACCATATGCTTCAAAACATTATATGGTTTTATAAAAGATTTGAATGATTTAATTACCTCTGGAGATAACTAAGACTAAATATTCGGTTTTTAATGAAAATAAATAACTGGTCATTTTCTCAAAACGGTATTTACTACTTCATAAGTACAGACAATGTCTATTACTTGTTATTTTTATTTTATTTCACCCAATCGTACAACATACGCTTTTTACTTATCCAAACAAAAATTATTATTTAAAAAATAGTAATAATAAAGTATGATTTTCATCATGAATCAGTAAAAATAATAGCCATTACGTCTACCACAATGTGATTGCAGAATCAATTAATGAAAATCTCAATTTTTATTAAAATATGAGTAAATATAAAATAAAATGTTATATTCATTTCTTTACGTTATAGTAATTTTGCTCAAATTGTAGGGTATGGCATAATAAATGTGCTTTTTCAAGACTCAGTGTGTTTTTCATCATCACTTTGTAATGTTTTTTGGCAATGCTAGTTTTTGTACTGTAGCGAAAAACATCTAAGACAGAAAAATGTGTACGGACTAATGGAAAAACCGTGGTTTGTTTGATCCGTTTACCCCAGAAACGACATTACCTCGGGATCTGTTCTGGTTCTGTTCTGGGTAATCCGGATGGGGCAAGAGAAGCGCGGTAGGTGTTAATGTATTGTGTAGGACGGCAGGAAGTACTTAGAGGAAATCCAGACATCCAGACTCGCAGATAGCCCAATGCACTTAGCGACACCTGTAGTCGAATTACATTGTGGAAAGTAGATTTCATCTAGCCTACAGGGTACATAGAATACGACTTACAAATGGGTATCTTAACGTAGTAAATCCATAAAATATATAATCAATTTACCCGTGACAGGCGCCGTGGCGTAGTTTCCCCTATCTATGCAAAACAAAAAAATAGCTGCAGAAATAGAATAAAATAAAATGTGAGTGTTTACGTTAGACAAATCATTATTATTATTGTTTTTACAGTCAAATAAATTAATAAGTAGAAAATCGCTAGACAATCGGTAATATTTAGTTTGAAAGCTGTTAAGTAATATGAAAGCTATAATAGATTTAATGATATTTATTTTTTAACACACTTAGGACGAGTATTTTTTATGCGTGTGGACCGCTGGCGACGGGATTTGATAATCATATATTTATATATATATATAGATATAGATATATATATATATATATATATATATATATATATATATATATATATATATATATATATATATATATATATATATATATATATATATATATATATATATATATATATATATATATATATATATATATATATATATATATATATATATATATATATATATATATATATATATATATATATATATATATATATATATATATATATATATATATATATATATATATATATATATATATATATATATATATATATATATATATATATATATATATGTATGTTTATATATATATATGTATATTTATATATATATATATGTATATATATATATATATATATATATATATATATATATATATATATATATATATATATATATATATATATATATATATATATATATATATATATATATATATATATATATATATATATATATATATATATATATATTAATATATATATATATATATACATATATATATATATAAATATACACATATATATATATATATATATATATATATATATATATATATATATATATATATATATATATATATATATAATAAGTGTAAAATAAAAAGCATAAAAATTTCCTTTTCTTCAGTTACGTTTCATGAGTTTCAATGCAGCTACTGCTTTATCTTTTCAATTGAATTCTAGCTCAGTGCATTAGTAACATAATAACGAACTTATATATTAATTTAAATCAAACACAGATTTTTTGAGTCTACTGAGTTGTGTTTTATTAACAAAAACACATAAAAAATAATATTGTGACAAATGTTTCGCCTAGTTATGACATAATCAAACATTCGTTTGATAATGCATTAACTATTTTGCCATATATTTTGCATAAAAAACATGCCTATTTTAAAAGGAAATATTATATTTCATACTATTTTATTGTTTATTACTTTGAATTCTTATATTTAACGAGAAAAATTAATAACCTTGTAAAATAATTTTCTAACCATCCTATTCCTCCGCCATTTATGATTCGCTTGCGGTAGAACAATCTGGCGCTATTTAAATCGTAGCTACATAACTTGACTCCACTGTAGGTGTACATCTTGCCTGGGAAAAATGAACACTATTGCCGACTCTCTTGGGTCCACTTTTCCCTGTGCAGCTTCGGCATTTGAGCTCCTACGAAATAGACCGGCGAAATGTCATCGCACATCACGGGCCATTAAGTTCACAATGTCACGAAGAAAGTTGTTGCATCTAAGAGAAATTTAATTGAGGGCACTTTACCAAAAAGGCGAGACAAATTCTTTGTTTTTTTTCGGACACTTTATTTTCAGTTATTTTTTTGGCTTTGTTCCCTTGCTTGGCAGATTTATGAATTTAATGGAGATGTAAAATAATGTTATATTATGTTGATGAAGTGTAAATACCAGTTGTAATGAGGGGTACTTTGTTTAATAATGAAGAACAAATTTTAAGAAGAATAAACACATCTAAGGCTATAAATTATTCATTAGGTCAATTAAAAATATTTAGGTAAATAATAAATATGTTTTTCGTTAGTGTAAAACAATGTTACGGTGCTAAGGAATGTGAAAAACATATGATGATGATATTGTCAAAAAACTATGATTATTAAGCAATAAAATAATAAAACATCTTTCTATTTTCCATAAGGCCATTGATTAACGGAATTAAGTATGAAGGAGCTGTTTATAAATGTATAATGGAGGCGGGTAAATCAGAAAAACATCGCATCATTCGGCGACGTCATATTTTGTTTGTCATTTATATTGTTATAATAAATTTCCCTTCACATAATTTTCTAAATAAATATTTAAAAATGTGCCCTCGGCACGGGAAAATCCAGTGAGAGCATTTTGTAAAATTATTGTAAATTTTAATTAAGTAACTAACCATCACGCCACTTTTCCGCAGAGGTAGGCAAAAAAATAGAACGCCCTATCAATCTGTCTTTGCCAACAATCTTCGAATCTTCCACGTTCATTCATATTCTCATACATACCTGACCTGACCACACCTGATGTGGAATGCATCGAAACACGTGTCACAATAGATTTGAAGTAAAAGTGGAATGTACTGTTAATCTATTATGAACAATTTAATGGGAATCTATTATAAACAATTTATAATAGATTTATATTATCCACTGACACTTCGTGATGGAATTGAATTTTTAATATATTATTGGATTAAAACCAATATTTTTAGCTTTTCCACTTTATTTTTATTTGACCAGCGACCGGGTTTCGTCGTTACCGACATCCCAGTCTGATGATGTCGGTAACGACGAAACCCGGTCGCTGGTCAAATAAAAATAAAGAGGAAAAGCTAAAAATATTGGTTTTAATCTAGTTATATATTAACAATTTATAAATTATTTTGAAAAAATTAGTTGTAAAAAATCACAAATAAAAAATATAATTTGAAGAATGCATAATTTCGTACAATAGTTTCGCACAAATTGATCAAACTTAATATGGAAATAACTTTTTTTAAACTCCTCGAAAAATAGGCTTCTGCAATCGAGGGTTTTGAGAATAGACCCAACAGGCAGTGGAAAATAGGCATGTTGTTAGTAATTTTAGACAAGATGGGACATTAAACCTTTTCCTGAATCGTTTTATTGGCTTTTTTTCTTCGTTTACGAGCAAAGTCAAAATGACTAGAAATTCCCTAGAAGCAACTAACGAAGGTACATTTTTTAAACTTTTATTATAAACAGGAGATTTTTTTACAAACTGTTTTATTGCCAGGACGTTAGGGGGTGTTTGGTTAGAACTAATCTGAAATTCGGGAATACGGGAAAAAATTCATATAATTTTCAAATATGGTAAGTAGGAAAATGGTTGGTGGTGTTCATTTATCTTGGTAAATGAACATGGACATAAACAATTTTAAAATATCAAATAATGACAAGTGAAGGCAAAAATCAACTTTTTTAGGGAGACCTTGATTTAAGGTTCGAACCTGTATTATTATTATTAACTAATGATTGATCACGCAGATCTTCCCTGCAGGGATTGGCAGAGAGAATAGAACGCCACACCAATCTATTTATTCAAATAATCTTCACCACATCCACGTTCATGCATCTCCTCATACATACCCGCCGATTATTCTGACTGCTGACCTGAGCACGCCCAAGAATTTGAAATACTTGATCATGACAAGTTTTCCTCAGCCATTTTCGGCTTCTAACCAACCATATTCGCCACTTAAATTTATTTTACTTTTCTTTCTACACTCATTTGATTCATTTTTTGGATCCAAAATAAATGATCTGCCAAGGTACTTTATGGAAAGATATATATGTAGTGATAAGTCATATTTTCTTATTTTCTTTTATCATTTTCTAATTTTTTATTATTTTCTCATTTGTTTATTTTAAATTTGATTCTTATTTTATGCTTTTCGCTTTATTTCTTTTAAATATGCTTCGTATATATACCTTTTTATTATACCTGTTAATTGTTTTTTTATTTTGCCATGTATAAGTATTAGTTTTAATTATTAAATATTACTTTATTATTTCCATTCTTGTTAACTTTAATCCCATGTCCCAAAATGAAAAATAGAAATTACTCATCGGGAATATTATATGTATATATGACAATATGTATATATGTAATATGTTTTGAAAAAAATATATACTCAAACCATCTCAACACACCTATCTTAATTTTATAGATAATGCTTATCAGCTTGCATTATTTCTTTAAAGCACCATCTGAACATATATCATATACAGTTCTGCCGCAAATTCGTCCCAGAGAATATTTTGCTGCATCAACCCTATTTTCATCGTTCTCAGTAGGTGATCCGACCAAACAAAATCTTAAATCATATTATTTATTGATTTGGGATTAACTTTGGGTAAAAGCATGTTAATTATTAAAAATTAAACACTTGTATTAGATCATTTACTGAGTTTTTTTTCATTTTCAATGACTAGTTTTGAAAACTACAGATTTTTTCAACAACAGGTGATCATTTTTGTATAGATATTTAATTTAATATACTTATATCCTTCTTACGCGGTGTCATGTCGAGTGTCAATTTTAATTATGTTATAGAGAAATAATATCACTAACCAAATGGTACAAGCTAAAATTGTAATATCATTATGTTGTGGTGAAAACTGATTAGGATGGTAATAACTCACTTGTAATGAAGCTCGCAATAAGTGGCGAGACGTGGCTTGAGAGTGAGTGAATGACTGATGACATATTTAAACGCATTACTTGCGTGGTACCAGCGACTATATTATACATAATAAGTGTGAAATTAATATGTCTTACAAAATTAACATGGAAAAGATATTTTTTTACGATATTTGAACTTACATACTTTTTTCCTTTGTTTGGGTTGGGATGTTCGGTTCCCAAATTTATATGAATGAGCAAGAAAAAAAATGTTTTGTTACATATTTTTCCAAGGAAAAAAACTTCGATAGTTCCCTAAATTTCATGATTGATAAGATATTGAGAATGTTATAATGTTTTGAAACATTCTCACGTACTTTTTTAATACATTGATTGATGCAAAGTGGAATAAGATGGCTCAATAATTTGAGGATCACATGAGGTTTAGTACTTTTAACATACAGAGGGGAATTTTCGTTACATTTCATTATCATATGAGGATGGTCTGTAATAATGCGCTGAAAATGTACATGGTTTTAAAATATCCCTCGCGCTGACTCTTTCGATTCACTGGGAACGATTTGATGATTTAGAGACAACATAAGTTTTTCATGTTGAAAAAAGCTGAAAGGCAGTTTTTTCAGTTTTATGAGAGAAAACGGGTATTTAATAAAATGAATAAAACTCTTTCCAATCTCATTTATTCAGGTTATGGTGGACTTCAATAGACTTAAAGACCAGATAGAAAGATGAAATTATATCAATTATCATAACACTGTGCACTGCATTAATTTTTATGTTCTTCCTAAACGAGCAAAAGGATATTTTTTCTCCTTTTTCAATATGCAGGACCAACTTACCGAAGGTTATACCTATTAAAAGAGCCTCCGCTAAATTGAACAATATGGCTTTGGACACTGATTTTTTGAAAGTTTTAGAAAACAATTTCTACCTGTAAAACGATTTTTTTTGTATTTTAAATTGAGATTAAAATTGAAATATCCCTCTTTTTCTTTTTGCGATTCACTAGAAGTTTTGTTTTATTAATTCTTTAAAGTCTATTATATATTTAAGCACTATCACACTGAAAAATGGGGGAGAAATTTAGAAAAAGAAATATAATTACAATGACTGAGACATTCGGGTCTGCTAGACCGTACTCATATAGTCATGTGCTTTGCTATTTGAACACGACTAATTTGTACGTCTTTAGTTACGACATATGCAAATTGAGTAACTCACCCCGTATTTATTAGACATATTACAGTGATATCGTAGTCGTACAGGAGAAAGTGACCAAGTGCATTTTTTTATAAAAACGTGATCATTGACTATTTGATATATTACTAGCTTAATATTGCCCTGAAAAAAATCCCAAAGGATTTAAACCTTGAAAGTATAATATATTGACTTGTTAAATATGACTAACTGCATTCATGTTTATTATCTTTGCCAAGCAAAAGTGACTTAAATGGCCCTCCTGAACATTTTACGTTTTATTAGTTGGTCACTTTCTCCTGTACGACTACTATATATGGTAATATCTCCACAAACAAATGTATCAAGCTAATGCACCATATAAGTCAGTAGATTCAAAGAACAGAAGTATCTGCTCACCAAAACCTTACACGTTGCTTTTCTGATATGCAAAATTAGATAGAAAAGATCATATTAAAAAAAAGTTGATCAATACTTTGAGGAAAACTTTGTGTTACATTTTTCAGCAGAATTTCGTCACTTTCACGAAATTTCCTGAAACTTCATTCCCCAGTTCTGAGGAGGAATAATCTAATCCAGGTATAAATAATTTCAGACGTGATAATTACTTTTGAACTTTTCAATTATAATCTCCCCTCTCGTTTACCATTTTCGCAGATAGTCGAATGAATGGCAATTCCACGTTTCAATTATACTCCATTCAAAGTCGAACGCGTTGTATCAATATTATACAAGAGCCAGGTAAAATTGATTGTAAAATGTATCATTGTGAATGTGTTAATCAAACATTCACGGTGATATTTTTCACAATAAATTTTACGAAATACTTCGCAGAGATTTAAAATTTGAAAAAAAATTACACCGTTTGTGATATTGCGAAACACTGGCTATTTCAATAACTCAATTTATATAATCAAATTCTTGTGATATTTATTACAGCATAGCATCAGATCATACAGTTTTAACCTGTTCTTTAAAAAGGCATGTTCCGGTTTTTCCATAGATTCCAGTTTCAGAGATTCAATTTTAGGGGCACTGCTTAGTCATAAATAAAAAAATAATTATAACTAACTAACTAACTAACCATCACGCCGCTTCCCCGCAGGGGTAGGCAGAGAGAATAGAGCGCCACACCACTCTGTCCTTGCAAACATTCTTCGCCTCTTCCACGTTCATGCATCTCCTCACACATACCCGCCGATTGTTACGACTCCTAACCTGACCACTTTCAAGTATTTGGCATACCTGATCTTACCATGTTTTTCTCGGTCTTCCTCTGCTTCTTTTTCCACTAACATTCGCCTCATAAATTTGTTTTACCGTTTTTTCTTCACTCATTCGTTCTACATGTCCAAATCATCTCAACACACCTTTCTTAATTTTATCGATAATGGTTATCTCAGCTTTGCATTCCTTCCTTATTTCACTATTCGCACATCTATCATACATCGTTTTGTCGTTCATTCTGCTGAGAGATCGTATTTCGACTGCATTCAACCTACTTTCATCCTTCTTTTTCCAACTCCATGTTTCACTTCCATACATTAGAGTTGGAACCAGGACTCCGTTGTGCACTGCAAGTTTAGCTTCCACTGATAGGTTTTTATTTGCTCTAACTGATTTCAGTGCACCATTCACTTTGTTCCCAGCATTCACTCTCCTTTCTATGTCTTTATCAATCTTTCCATCCAAACTTTTTAAAATTTATAAAAAATAATTATTATTGATTTAATTGTGGTTCCGTTATATTCATAAGTTTTATTTTTATTCATAGTGTAAATTATTTTATTTTGCAAATATGATTTTTTTTAAATCTTGACTTGGTGATTTGAAAAAACCTTATTTTTTTTATTGATTTTCCATAAATTCTAGTCCCAGAGACTTGCATATATTTGGACACATTTGTTGTCACTAACTAACTAACCATCGCGCCGCTTCTCCGCGGGGATGGTCAGAGAGAATGACGTGTTTGAAATAGAAAACCACATTCTCTTCATAAATTTGTTTTACTATTCATCCATATTCATTTTGGTATGTTATTTTCATTGATTGATTTGTCGGTCTCTTTGTAGTTAAATCTATCCATATTTAATTTAAGTTATACTCAGTAAACAACACTACTTCTTAAAAATCTACTTGTGACGTAACTTTTTTTGTGACAACACATTGACAAAAAAAATGTTTGTGACAATTCTATTACACATAAACTAACTAATTAACTAACTAACCATCACGCCGTTTCCCCGCAGGGGTAGGCAGAGAGAATAAAATGTCACACTACTCTGTCTTTGCAAACATTATTTGCCTCTTCCACGTTCATGCTTCTCCTCATACATACCCACACACAAACTCTTAATTGTATAAGAAAAGTATAAGAAAAAAGGATAGGAATAGGAGAGATAGATAAGATGTGAAAAATTCATCTCAAATACCTAGGCCAATTGAAAATATATCTTTAATATTTTAATTTGTATGCATTAGAGCAAACTTATTAATACCCTTTTCCTACCGCACAAAGGACAATGTGTACATTGTTTGGCATTATGTCAAAATTGCACGCATAACTTCCGATGATAATACATTCGTCTCTTTGTCCATTGTGTTGGGAATACTTCGCAATCTTTGACTACCGACATTTATATAGATCAATATGAGATGGACCACAATGATAAGACGAAATGTCAGAATTGATTATAGACCAGTCGCTATGACATTTGATATTGGATTAATGTATAAAACAATTTTGGGGCTTGGTCATACCCTAAATTCAGAGTTCTGAACTCCAACCCTCGTTTGTTAGCCACCATCTTGAATTATGTATTAGTCTTGAATTATAGTAAACCAAATTATAGTACATAATTTAAGCTTTTCACAGTGTAAGTTTTCAAAATTTATTGTAGATATCTCAAGAAGTACTATAGACGGAGTGACTATGATGTATACGCGAAGGGAATATAGAAGTACGAATGTTTTCAGAGCTTACGACCGCCTTAAGTCATCATTTTATACCTACACTTGTGTAACATTGACCATACTATTTTTTGACATCTCATCAAAGATGAAAAAGAATATGGAAGTCAGGGCATTTACGGGGCTGACGACCGTCATAGGTTGGTTTAAGTGATCACTTTACACACGTGTAACATTACCCAATTCTACCCATTATTGACAACTACACTACTCAAATTCTTGGAAGTTCTATATATATGAACCAATTTACAAACCTTGTTCTTGAATCACTAGAACTTCACTAGAGACATCTATTGGTGAGATGAAAAGAATCTTTTTATTGAACAGAAACTCTTTTATTAGTATGTGAGGTCCGAATCCTGGATTATAATCACACACATGAGAAACGCCAGAAAATATCATTTTCATTTTTATTAATTAAGCTTATAATTTGATCAGTTAATTTATTTACAAGATTTTGGACACACTCAAAATTTTGTATTGACCATACTGCCTATAAGCGTATATCTCTATTGCTTTGATTTTGTTGAAAAGATTTATATATGTACCTACATGTATTGAATTTATAGCTGCCAAATCGTATGGTAATTGGAATGCCATGTATTAAATTAAATAGCTTGAATATTTTCTCAAAGTTAAAAGCATTTTCAAAGAAGTCATCTTATTTAAAGATATCTCAACAGATAAGGGGGTGTGGAGGTCTTTAACAGAGATTACGACCTCTCATCAACTGACGTAAATAATCACTCTTAGACGATTTTATCTCTCTTGTGCTTTTCTATGACGTTGAAATATAACTACGAACTCTGACTTGAAGTACCACAAACAAGACTGAAGTATTCGAAATGTAAATTTTCCATTGAAAAAAACTCGAAACGAATACATGCATTGCATACATGTAAAAAGAGGATGGTATTTTAAACATAGAAATAATAACAATAATACTTTGAGCACTTTAAATGTGGAGAAAATTACACAGTAAAACTATTATATTTCAACACAAGTCGAGGAAAATGTTGAAAAATTGCCTTGATGCTTGCCAAAATTAGCTATTGAACACTAAAATGAGAAATACTATCTAGATTGCGTTTGAATTTTAGCTAAATAAACTCTGTGAATCGTTGATATCGATGATTTTTAAGAATTCAGTGACTTCAGCCAGAAAAAATATATTTCTTAACATCAATTTCAACTCTTTAAATGCAATAAATACTCTTTATATATCAATCGAAATCAAACCCTTACCCGCACCCCAATGGTGCATAGGGCACTGTATCATATAAACGCAGTGTTATCTTAATCGTTCACACATGAAGGAAAGGTGCTCAGCTCTCAACTTCAGGTACTAGTCTAGGGTAACAGACCTCCAGAACGGTAGCCGAGCGTGCTGACCATTACACTACGGAGACGGACACCGACATTTTATATATAACAGACAGTTTATATATAAACTTTTATGTTTGTGTGTATATATTCGAACATATATGAGTTTCATTCTTGATAATTCAAATAGCCTCATGTTTATTTTTTAAGATTCTTTTTTAAATCATTCGATTATAAACAATTTATTAGATAGTAAATTATTCATCCTATGGATTATATACCAATAAATTGGGTATCTCAATATGAGATAAACATTAAAAAAATATATAATTATAATAAGTTATAAATAAAAGTCGTTTGTATACTCGTACAGTTGTCTCTATAAAATTGTGCAATATAAGGTTAAGGTCAGTTTTAAAAAAATCTGGATAACTTCAAAACACGCCTCAATGCGATCTTTTTTTCTAGAGAAGGTTTTAACTATCGCCTCCCTCCATCTCGAATAGGTTTTCCAAACACACTTTCCAGAAAATTCAATTTCATTTTGCGCTAGTTTATTTGGATGCGGAGCTAACTTGTAGACAACCGATTGGGTTTTGCAGCCGATTGGAATGAGGCGAGCCGGCTCTCCTGCAGTACACTTTTATCTAGAGCTGTCACGGACCAAGCACCTAACTGTCACACCACCAGTCGTACAGCAATGCGAGAAATGCAGTGTGACTGTACAGGAAAGGTGCTCTAGTCATTTATATATCACATTTTTAATTATAAATTAATAAAAAAGTAAATTTACAAAATTTTGGAAGTTAAAATCCTTGTTCACAAATCTAAGTTCCTTCACGTAGGAGTTATTTTTACATTTTGAGATCTCTGGGTCTCTGTTAAATAAAGCTTACTCAAATCAACCGTATATACTGCAGCGAACTCGCACATGTAGCAAGATATGAATTTAATATCAGTAAGTAAAATTTCATATATATATATATATATATATATATATATATATATATATATATATATATATATATATATATATATATATATAGATATATATATATATATATATATATATATATATATATATATATATATATATATATATATATATATATATATATATATATATACATATATATATATATATATATATATATATATATATATTTATATATATATATATATATATATATATATATATATATATATATATATATATATATATATATATATATATATATATATATATATATATATATATATATATATATGTATATATATATATATATATATATATATATATATATATATATATATATATATATATATATTTATATATAAATATAAATATATATATATATATATATATATATATATATATATATATATATATATATATATATATATATATATATATATATATATATATATATATATATATATATATATATATATATATATATATATATATATATATATATATATATATATATTTATATATATATATATATATATATATATATATATATTTATATATATATATATATATATATATATATATATATATATATATATATATATATATATATATATATATATATATATATATATATATATATATATATATATATATATATATATATATATATATATATATATATATATATATATATATATATATATATATATATATATATATATATATATATTTATATATATATATATATATATATATATATATATATATATATATATATATATATATATATAAATATATATATATATATATATATATATATATATATATATATATATATATATATATATATATATATATATATATATATGTATATATATATATATATATATATATATATATATATATATATATATTTATTTATATATAAATATAAATATATATATATATATATATATATATATATATATATATATATATATATATATATATATATATATATATATATATATATATATATATATATATATATATATATATATATATATATATATATATATATATATATTTATATATATATATATATATATATATATATATATATATATTATATATATATATATATATATATATATATATATATATATATATATATATATATATATATATATATATATATATATATATATATATATATATATATATATATATATATATATATATATATATATATATATATATATATATATATATATATATATATATATATATATTTATATATATATATATATATATATATATATATATATATATATATATATATATATATATATATATATATATATATATATATATATATATGTATATATATATATATATATATATATATATATATATATATATATATGTATATATATATATAAATAAATATGTATAAATTTTTTGATTTAAACATATAACATGGTTGTCAATCATGGATATAATAGTGAATATTGCACTTGTATAATGTCGATATTGAAATGTTAAAACGTTAAATGTAATTAAAAATCTAAAAACTGCTATAGTTAATCACAAATTGTAGAAAATTCATTACTTTTAGTGACGTATGCGCTTTGTGTCATTGTGCTTTGAATTTACTATATTTTACACATTATGTTTTAATTTAACATCATTATTTTTTTTTTCACTGATATTTTTTTTAAGATTTGAACGTATCAATATACAGCCACCAAATAGAATTATTTAAAAAATCATGTAAAGATATTCTTTTTACTGCAGTGTAACTGTAATTATGATGCTAGCTTTGGAGTACAGTGTAGGTAGTTGTAGTTGCAATCAATGAAAGTGTAGAACGGTGTATCTGCCAACACAGAACATCCTTTGTTGATTACATTTACATCACATGGACAACATCGGCCTCAAGTATCCGCTTTCCATAATAATAATAATAGTAATATCTAGAAGGGTGATAGGACCAATCATTGGTACTGAAAAATTAAATGAAAATATAATTTGGTGCTGCTGTGGCGTAATTGGGTAGACGGAAATGACGTCGGGGTTTCGATTCCCACTAATCTCAAAATAGGTTCAAGAAAGAACTAAAACTAAACTAACTAACCATCACGCCGCTTCCCCGCAGGGGTAGGCAGAGAGAATAGAGCGCCACACCACTCTGTCCTTGCAAACATTCTTCGCCTCTTCCACGTTCATGCATCTCCTCATACATACCCGCCGATTGTTACGACTCCTAACCTGACCACTTTCAAGTATTTGGCATACCTGATCGTGCCATGTTTTTCTCGGTCTTCCTCTGCTTCTTTTCCCGCTAACATTCGCCTCATAAATTTGTTTTACCGTTCTTTCCTCACTCATTTGTTCTACATGTCCAAACCATCTCAACACACCTTTCTTAATTTTATCGATAATGCTTATCTCAGCTTTGCATTCCTTCAAGAAAGATTTATTTTCAAAATTATTTTGAGAAATAAAAAGACTTTGTTTTTTGATCCACTCACATAATGAGTGGATCAAAAAACAAAGTCTTTAAATTTCTCAAAATAATTTATCAATATGATCCACAAAGTTAATGCTTTCAATATTCAAAACCTTTATTTTCAGTTCATCGAGTGTTTATGATTTATTTTTCATAGTCAAGTCTCTAAAACAGAAGTTTTGCAGGTTATTTCATTTAAACAAAACAATATTTTTCTCCTTCTCTGTAAAGATATAAACTGACTGGCGCTGTTTTAACAGTTGGTCATATGTTTACCCTCTCCGTTTCCAAATAATTTTTGCCTCGGTGATAAAAAAACTTGGTTTTTCATATATAATCCAATGTTTTAAATTAATTACTTAAAATTGTAACTATCTTAGTAACTTGATTGTGTGAAACCTAATGGACCCGAGACAGCCGTGCCAGATGCGACAAATTTGACCAGGCAATCAGACACTTTACCCAGTAGATCGTAAACCTTTCTCTTATTATTATGGTTGTATTGTCTAATTACAAGCAATGCGTCATATACGTAACACCCTTGAGGTAGTATTTTACAAAATTGGCGCTATTACAATCGTACAGAATAATGTTTATTAGTAAACGTGTAAAGCTAATCATATATTTTACTACCAGTAGCAATTGATGGAATAACATCTAAGATAGTGCCTAGGGTAAAATTTTATTTTTTAATTAGTATGAATCATCTTTCTTCTCAGAATGAGAGTGACTCGTAAAAAACGCGAAAATTTCCAAAATCCTGCGTTTCGAGTAAAATCAAAAACACTTACAAAAAATGTTCAAAAACATGAGCTTTAAAAATATGTTTGGTACTGCACCATTCAAACGTTTATCTTTATAATTTGATCAAAATAAAGGTCTAAATATATTACACATATGCAATAGAGGACTCAAATTAGATTGCTTAGAAATATTAGAAATTAAAAATAATTTACAACTAATAAATACACAAGTAAATGTTTTGCTAAAGATCCGTTATTAAATATGTTTCCAATCACTCTTTATCCCTGATCCCTTTTGACTGTGACTGCCAATCAACACAAAAAAATAAAGCCACTTGAGATCCACCGAAGCTTCTTTCTCTAACCGTCAGAATATTTGAATTTTGTTTAAGCAGATAGTGTTTTAGTATTAATCAGTCTTGATAAAGAAGCGGTTAGCTTCGAAACCATTAGATATTGAATGGGTAATTAAGAGTTTAATAAAATATGCATAGTGATTTTAAAACAAAGTAACATTTTAAATATAAAATGGAAAATCGCAAAGTTAGTGCTTCACATATAAATTAAAATAAATAAACAATTTAATGGTGCGATACCGAACATATTTTAATTATCCGTCTTCTTACTAAAAGACATGTAATATATGCAACGTCCCTGATTTGTTAATATTTAAAATTCAGACAGAGCAAAAAGCCAATCATTGGATTATTACCCCTCATCTTCATTATCTTTAGACTGGATCTAGAGTATTGCATAGAGAATTGAGAACACATACAGAGTTAGATCACTTGTTTAATCAGTGGCAGGTTAATTCCCTAACACACATGTATGTATAATACTGCGCTGGGGAGATGTCACATATTGAGTGCGTGACAATATTATTTTGACATTTTAATATCATATTGAATAAGAAAATAGAGGTCTATATAAATACCCTGCAAATGCAGGAATAACAACTTGTCAAAGGTTGGTTAAAGCGAACACTTTCTACGCGTGTTAAATACACCATTCTACGTATGATTGACAACCAAACTAGTGAAATTTCGTAAATTGTAAAATCATCATTTAATTGACTTTTTTTTTCACAAGCACTTGGAAGTTCCTGGCCCAAAGTTTTTTAAAATATTTTATTTAGCTAGGACCTTCATAAAACGTACGTAGATGATGCCGAAAGCTCGCATAATTGAGAGTAATATTTAACTTGATAGAGTTAGTTTATCATATAACATCATTAAATAATGTGTTATACTGAGAGATATTGTATGGGATTTTAATACCGAAAATAAAAGCGGTTGAATACAAATTTTGTTGATAAATTAACTCTTTTCTTTGTATCTGAAATCAATAAAATTGTTTTCCGAATTAAAACATCTGATATGTTTTTAATGATTTAATTTTGTAAAAAAAGACATATGAATTTTGAATAAATTACTTTAAAATATTTCACCTTGCATATATGATTTGCAATTTTATTTACACTTTTGTGCGTCGAACACGGCTCCCGTGTCCATACAAATATTGTAGCCACGTGTTGACGGGAGTCGTGTTTAATAAAAATTAGGATTCCTAGCCGGAATAATGTATTTTGTAAGCATGAAAGAATACACTTATTCACGATGCTTAAATAGAAAGTAGAATTTGATTTTTTACAAAATTATAGGTTTTAAAAATCGTGAATTTTGACATTATTTGCGCCTTGAGAGTGCTAATAAATAAAAATGAAAAATAATTCGTGAATATTTTGACTTTTTTCATCAAAAAGCATTAGATATGTAACCCACAGTAATAGTAAGCATTAAATAAATTTGGTTGAACGCAAAGTTGTAGCCTAATGCCTGGGTCCCTCGCATCCAGCGAGCTTACATTATACTGTATATGTGATAAACGTCACGCGTTTCGGCTCTTCGTTTCTGAAATACGGGTAAAGTAAAAACTGACATTGTTAACTCTTCTTAAGCACCTCGTTTGGATGCAAAATGTCTTCTAGACCAGGGGTCGATAATCTGCGGCTCGCGAGTCACATATTCTTTAAGGAATTAGAGAGGGCTCTTTCTTTGACAAATTAAAAATGAAAAATTAAAAGAAATTTATAAATATTTTTTTTTACTGTATTCATATTCATTTGTTATTCGGTTAGGTAAGAATGGTGTCGTTTAAGCACATATGACCCCTTTTAAAGCCTTTTTTTTTATAAAATGTGAACATTGAAGAGAAAATAACTTTTAAAACACAACACTAGTTTGATTAGATTTTAGTTTTGTGTTGATATTTCTTGATGAAACTACATTTTATAGAATAAAATAACAAGTACTTATTTAGTTTTTTCCAGATAAATATTTATGTGATAAAATCTATATTAGTTATTATTTTATTCTTAACTAGTTTCAAAAGGCTCGTTTGATAACAATTATACCTATTTATACTTTGGACAACCATTCTTATGCTCGGTAAATTAATAAATAATATATACATGATTACAAAAATCTCATATGAATGTACCTATGTACTGGTATGTTTATTCATTCGAACCCTTATCCGCACCCTTATGGTGCATAGGACACTGCATCATATAAACGCAGTGTTATCTTGATACACACAAAGGAAAGGTGATCAGCCCTCCGCTTCAGGTACCAGTCCAGGGTAATATTGAATAAATATTAAAGTGAAAAAATCACTTACATTTATTAGAACCCCCACTGGGAATCGAACCCGGGACCTCCAGAACGGTAGCCGAGCGTGATGACCATTATACTACGGAGGCGGACATTAACGGAGGCGTTTATTCATAGCGGACAGTAACCATTCACTTTTTAAAGTGTTAATACTGGGGTCAGTGATGCCAGATTCCCGTGCAATCGGTCTCAAGGGGTGTAAAATAATATTTTCAAACCTGTATGACATCAAATTATTTTTCGATATTTGATCAATTACTTGTGTGCCACCCACCATGACATATGGGATCGAAAACGAAACGGACACTGTAGGGAAATATGCGAGATCGAATATGTCGTTAGGTGGTGAAGACAACGAAGGAGACAATGGTATGCGCATTTGAAGGAAATAGTACCATCCAGATGGGATATCACATTGTAGTTCACGGCAAATCCAAAATATCATTAAAGAGAGCTGAGAATCGACATTGCAGGAGGCTAATCCCTCTAAAAAACAGGCCACAAGGCCTGCACCAAGCAGAAGATGGAAAAGATGATCAATTAAATTATTGAAAATTAAAAATTTGGTTCGTTTGGTCCACGAGGTTGCCGACCGCTGTCCTAGGCCAACTCCTTGACGGGGTATTATTGAATTGAATATTCAGCCCCTTGTACGAGTGCCTCTCGTCGGGATGTGTTATGAATATGGACCTAATGCCATTCGAATCACGCTCGACTTCATACTTATTACAATAGTTGTCATCTTAATGGAAATCTCTACTACATCGTGTATCTCCGAGTCGTTTTCATTTAGGTATCGAGTTTACAGATTATATCGGCTTGGATATAATGCGACAAGGGTCTTTATTATATTGCTGTATTACATTCATGACTATCATTATTAAGTATTATATAAATTATCTCAACAATTTACATTGTATGAGGATTTGATAATCTTTTATTTTTCAACGTTTTTTTTATGGATCAACGATGTATGAAAGCTCTGTAAATGCTCAGACATCCATATTTTCGTCATCTATGTTGAGACATCAAAAAGGGTGAAAGTAGACTGAATGCAGTCGAAATGATGTATGACATATGTTCAAATGGAGATATAAGTAAAGAATGCAATGTTGAGATAATCATTAACAATAAAATTAAGAAAGGTGGGTTGATATGGTTCGGGCATGTGAACCAAATAAGTAAAACAAATTTATGAGGCTAATGTAGATGGTAATAGAGGCAGAGGAAGACCAAGAAAAAAATTGGCATAATCAAGTTTTTTTTTTTAATTCTTAAGAGGACTCATATGTTCTACATATCCAAACCGTCTCAACACTCCTTTCAAAATTTTACCGGTAATGTTTATCTCAAGTTTGCATTATTTCCTGTTTTCACCATTTGAATATCTTCAATCCATTCTTGAATGTATTCAGTCTAATTTTATCCTTCTTTTGCCAACTCCATGCACCACTTTCATATATATGAGAATAACTAAATATCTACACTATAATCAAAATTATGTCTGCCTCCATAGTGTAATGGTCAGCACGCTCGGCTACCGTTCTGGAGGTCTCGGGATCGATTGCCAGGGGAGGTCAAATAAATTTAAGTGATTTTTTCACTCTAATATTTATTTAATATGACCCTGGACTGGTACCTGAAGCGGAGGGGTGATCATCTTTCCTTCATATGTTATATGTTGATCAAGATAACACTACGTTAATATGATGCAGTGCCCTATGCACCATTGGAGTGTGGATAAGGGTTCGAATGGAAAATAAAAATAAACAAAATTCATTATTTTTTTACCAAGATTTTTTAAGCCTTCAACAACACATCCAACAATATTCGAAATTTCTCTATTTATCCGAGACCTACAGTGATTAACTGACGATAATTTCCTAAGAGAACGTCTAAACGTGTAAACGACCTTTATTTTATGAATGCAAATAAAGCGACACATTTTAATCAAGACACCCCCGGTGTAACTTTGAAGCGAGGGCTACTTTGAGACATCACCTTCCGTAAGTAAGAGAAAAGATTGGCTGTAAGAAATACCCGGCTCCATTCGTCCCATTAATATGCAAATTTTGTTTAGGATCCCCGGCCTTAGTTCATTTTTCTCTTCGGGACTGCGATGAGAAAAGTTCCGGTGAACGAACGCTGGAAGTAGCGGACCAATTTCACAGCTGATATGCGACAATCAAATTGAAAGTTTACAGGGAAACGCTGAAGAAGTTGTAAATCACCCCACTCTACCGAGAATTCAGTCTGAGGAAGCTAATCAGGAGAAAATTGTCCAGCTTTTGTATTATTATTTTTTTAAACCAACAACAAAAATTCTGACGTGAATGTATGACTTTTCATTTATAATTATTTTCATAACAAAAAGCACACATTTTATATCTCTTTTTGTTTTTAAATTCAAAAGCTTACAAAAACGACACTGCTAATGTAGATACATACGGTAGGCAAGTATTATTATTTTTACAATGATTATAGAGAACACTTGTTTTTTACCACTTGAGTTTTATTAAAGACTACATGTTTCAGAAGTTAAACTTCCATCATTCAGGTCTGTATAATAACATGTATGATGTATGTTATAATGTATGTTATTATACAGACCTGAATGATGGATGTTTAACTTCTGAAACATGTAGTCTCTAATAAAACTCAAGTGGTAAAAACAAGTGTTTTCTAAAATCATTGTAAAATGTGTTACCACAAAGTTAATGCCGAAACAATAAATAGATTTTTTTTTTATATGGGATTTTCATTATTTATTCACCGTGCTTATTTTGTAAAAGATTTATAGATCATTAACCGGATTTTTGTTTCTTCTAGCTAAGAAACGTTTTATTTTAATCTGTGTTGCGAATATGAGGGATAATCTAGTGTGGGTCAAACAGGACTTCTCGGCATTTTCTGATTCCTAGGAGGAAACCATGTAAAACTCCTGAAGTCAACAGACCTTCCGTTTTATCAGAAAAAGGTTTGGCATTTTGTGTCCTAGCTTGGTTTATGGTACCAATGTCCTTCACTATTTATTTTCATGATGATGATACCACCTTTCGTGAGAGTTCCTTGTGAACGATCAAATATGGATAAAAATAAGATATTTTCGAGATTTTTAATCCATTTTATTTTCATGTGTCAAAAGTCTACGTAAACGGACAACATATATGTCTAGATGTATGGATCTGAAGGGAGCTAGGAGTGTATGTCAGAACAGACGAGTGTGGCGTTGCGTCCTTTTTGCCTACACCTGTAGAGAAACGGGGCGATGGTAGAAATAGTAATTATGTTAATGTTACGTTTTAGAAATATACATTATTGAGGTTCCTTATTAAAACCCCTTATTTTATAAAGTTAAAGTCTTTTATTTATTGTTTCGGCATTAACTTTGTGGTAAGACATGTTACAATGATTAAAGAAAACACTTGTTTTTTACCACTTGAGTTTTATTATAGACTACATGTTTCAGAAGTTAAACTTCTGTCAAAAAACAGTCTGTATAATAATAATATGTTATTATACAGACCTGAATGATGGAAGTTTAACTTCTGAAACATGTAGTCTATAATAAAACTCAAGTGGTAAAAAACAAGTGTTTTCTTTAATCATTGTAAGTTAAAGTCTCATACCAGACACAAAATTTCAAATTCCCATAAGAATAATAATCAAATCAATTATTCATTAAAAATTTAAAACATTTTATAACATCTCTGATGTATAAACATTAACGTTTTATATGAGTATGCAAATCTAAATTTTGTATTCAACATTATCCCAATTTAAATCGAGGGTTTATATTGTGAAAAATTATCATTTTGCTGTAAATTATAATGTTGTTTGGTTAATAATTTCCCCTTTGTAAACCTACATATATTTTTTCCATAAGTACACATGAATAATTTCAAAAGCTCTGTTTTAGTAAAACGCTGCTCCAAGCTTCAATGAATAGATTGAACATTTCATTTTTATAACACTTAGCTTTTGTTCTGACAATTATTTTTAAAACTGCATATTATAAAATAAGACAACTTTTTTGTTATTTCTCTTTTATTTATTTGAACTGTGATAGGGTTTCGTAACGACGAAATTCACTGGTCAAATAAAATAAATGTGAAAAAAAACTATACAGTTGTTGTCTTATTATATAGAATTTTTATCTTTGTTTGATAATTTCTGGGTAGGTACTATTTTCCTTTCAAATGCGTGAAGTTTCATTTTCACTGACAATTTTAAATTCATCAAAAAACTTTGACTGGAACCGTGTTTTAGTTTCATCCTTTCACGACGAATGTCGTAAAAATAAAATCACAGACTTCTTTGGTCATCTTTTGACAGCAATGTTAATTAAATATTCTGACTTGACAATGCCTCATATTTAAATTTTACTAAACTTATTCTGTTTCTTTTTTAAATAAATTTAAATTGCCAAGACTTGTTTAGACATCTTTCGATTTGTTTAGACATTATGTAGATCAACGAGTAATTATATCATAGGTATCAGAGAGAAATTAAGAAAGATGGCTTGGGGATGTGAATGGAATAAGTGAAGAAATAATAGTGAAACAAATTTATAAAGCAAATGTGGTTGGTAATCAAAGCAGACAAATGCTTAGGAAAACTTTGTATAGTAAATTATTACAAATACTTGAAAGTGGTCAGGCCAGGAGTCGGAATAATTGGCGAAAATTTATGAGCGAAGATTGTTTACATAGAAAGATTAATATGGCGTTCTATTTTCTCTGCCTTCCGCTACGGAGACGAAGTGTGATGATAAGTTTGTTAGTTAATTAGTGATACAAGCAACAATGTTGAGAGCATCAAACGGACAGGAAAGAATATTTTTAAATAAACTCGTGTTTGTTCTTAAGACACTAATGAATACGTCTATTTTTGCATGATTGCTTAGTATAAAAACTATAATACCATCAAAGCTACTGAAAAAAAACATAAAAGCCAAAAACTGCCAACATGACTCTTCTCGTTTAAAATGTAAAATTCGCGGTCAGTGCGTTGTATTTTTTATATAATATAATATAAAGGAACACAATTGAATCACACTTTTTGTATTCATATTTTACTGTGTCATAATTTTAATTAAAAACGCACAAAGGGTTTTTGTAAACGCCCGACAAATGTAGCCCACACGAATATTATTTTGAATTACATTATGTGTCCTCGCAGAGCAATTATGAGCTTAAATGAATAAATGTGTAAAGAACTAAAAACAGAGCTTTTACCTTATTAAATATAACAATTATTGTGCTTTTGAGAACCTTTTTACAATACAAGAATGTGATTTCTGTGAATTCAGGTTTATTGTTTGTATATATCATAAATACAAACAAGGGCATAGGGATTTAATCGGAGTAGACAGTAAAATAACAGCATCAATACAATAGAGAAAAGAATCGTTTGATCACCAGAGTGTTTCCAATATTGTGGAGAAAATCCTTTTGGAGTTGTCTCTCCTAAATGAAATGTACATACGTACAATGTAAACAATATTGATTTAATGGAATTCAAAGGCTATAAATTAGCTAAAACTTTTTATTTGAATTTTACTTGGTAAACGCTACTTTACTATAATAATGGTATTTACCAAATAAAACTAAAATTAAAAATGGATACATACTCGTATAACCACAAAGTAAGTGCCAAATCAATTTATGAAATTAAAACATACATATTTAGACTTTTTGATTTTATTTTTAAATACTGATAGCCAAAAATTTGTTACAATCTTATTTTAAACTTATTTCTTATAAATTGGATTTTTTTTTCAAAATCACTATTAAGTACGACAACAATCATGAAACTGTAACATAACATTGTTTGGAATAAATATTAAGTTAATGATTTTGACTTTTATACATGACTTACATCAACAAAACAACACTTGTCACAAAACCCTTTTTTACGAAAAACAATTTAAAAATAATGTAAAGCGTAAAATATTTTTCACATTTTGTTTTAGGGGTTTCGAAGTTTAAAAGTTATATTTAAAGTTCTCACAGTTATATGAAATCACAGATAGATAACCTAAAAATGTATTTTTTAATCTTTAAAATTTTTAATGGCCAAAAAATACATTCTTCTAATAACTAATAAAAATAATTATCTGACTACACCCCTTATGCTTGTCCTTAAGGACAATAAACACAAAGTCTTTAAACACGTACCCATCTAAGTCTACAGGGGCGCAGCCGCGGTACAAAATTTAGCGATGGGTTTTGAAATATATTTTAGTGCTGAGGTGCTACATTCAAGTCACGTGCCGGGAAAATGGTGACGTAAAAATTGTGACAGATCCGACCTATTCCACAGTCTCATCTTCTTCGAGGACCAATCGGGGACTGTCTCCACTATATTTTTATAGCTGACGCGTCAGCAGTTTTTGACCTTTTTATATTTCGTTTCGTTAACTCGAACGGGCTGGATGGAAATTGATCCTATGTGCCACATGATGAGACTTGACAATTCTCAACAACAAAAAGTAAACAAATTGAATATTGTTTACTAAATTTAGTGAAGATTTTTATACACTTACTGCTTTTTTCATACAACATCACGAAAAACATATTTCATTATTATGACAAGATATTTATGTGATTTGTATGTAAAAGAGTTGTATAAGATTACCTTTTGTTTATCAATGTAAAAATGATTCGTTTTGAAAACTACACATTGATGTTCTTATAAAAATACAAATTACCATATATTTTTACCTGTTCATGAATTTTATGTTCTCGAAATTAGTCATGTTTACATTGATAAACTCAAAAAGTGGTCTCATACAAGTGATTTTCTTTACTTTTATAATTATTTGTGTAAAAACGATAATTGCTACATCTCAAGTTCTATTTAAATACTTAGTTAACAAAAGAACATAATCGAGAAACAATGAAGAACATCCTATTTTGCTCTATTTGACTATCAACAAAAAATGTTATTATGTATTATACATCATATAACGGAATGAATGAAAGGTAGGTTTATAATTCTGAAGCACTGCCACGTACGTATGAATATTTCTGTAGTACAATCTATTCATCTAGTCATCATTGCCTTGGCAATACATTAGTTCAAATAGAATTGACTGAATTGCCAACAGTCAGACGGTATTATATCTAGGAAACCTATTGAAATTCCGCTTCGTCTCTTCTTAATTGAACTGTCGTCTTTCTCTGGGGAATATAAACCTGATGTATCAATAGTCGTTATACTCCGAATCTAAGGCAAATTGTCTTAATTCATGTTCATCATAAAACTTGTTCCTTCGATGTATACGTATTTCAAATTATGTGTATTACCTACCAACAAATAGCTGGTAACCTAACAATTTTAATTACTTACAAATCTGCGAAGAAATAAAACTATTCTTGCATTTCTCATTTGAAACGATTAACAAATCCATATAAAATAATTTATATTTATATATATATATATATATATATATATATATATATATATATATATATATATATATATATATATATATATATATATATATATATATATATATATATATATATATATATATATATATATATATATATATATATATATATATATATATATATATATATACATATATAATAGTTTTTTTAGTATATAATGGCGTTGCATATGAAATATATTGCTTTTGCCAATGTCAAGTTAATTAAATAATGTTACTTAATTATAAAATATGAAAGACTTATTATTATTAAACTGTTACTTTATTCCGTTCAATTTCAAAAAAACAACTTAAAGTCTGTAGATAGTTGGGTTCCTGCTCGCCAGGATGAGATGGATATCTGTAGGGAGGGGAATAACGGGGCCAGAGTTTAAAAAAATGTTGGCATTTGGTCATTTATTGGGCAAACAAAGAATATATGGTTAAGGTCTTCCTCTTCAAAACGACACTCGCAAATGGGAGAACTTATAGTTGACGATATTTCAAAATAAAATTGGGGCTTGATTCGCATTGAATCGAATGAGAGTCCACCTTAGATTAGGTAGGTACGTATTACCCAGGGACCGATTTAAGACCATTTGTAAAAAGAGCACGTAATGAAAAGCGCGGTTTCACTGCCCATCTGGAGGTTCCGTGGACTGTTCGAACATTGCAGTACCCTAAATCACTCTCATACAGATACCCAACTTGATAGGTCGCAGTAACACATATATTTTACCAAATATATTAGGGGTTTAAAAAAATGGAATTAATATAACATTATAGGTTTTAGAAACGGTCACTAAAATCAGTGTAAGAAATAAAAAAATGAATTTTCTTTACAGTTTGACACTCAAAATTGGACGTTTTATAAATCAAATTGGACGTTAAATAAATCAAATTGACGAGCTTCTTCGAAACTCTTAAAGAGACTTTAAGAGAGGATACCTCTAAAACAGTTGATAAAAATCACCTCTTTCTTTTGTATTTTTTTATATTTTTTTATGAAACGACTTTTTAACCTAAGCTACTTTAACTCAACTTGGAATCGTAAATCAAATTGATATTTTTCAAAACAAATCTATATAAAACTATTTTTTTTATTAAGTAACCAACCATCACAGAGATAATAGAACGCCTCACCAATCTGTCTTTGAAACAATCTTCACCTCTTCCACATTCATTACTTGACGATTATTCCGACTCCTAAGCTGACCAGTTGATTTATCAAATTAAAAATAATGCTGTTTTATCATTGATAATTAATATTAAGGTATGAATATCTTAACAACTGTCCCTATAATTGTTTAAACTTATAACACCTCCTCATACATACCCGCCGATTATTCCGACTCCTTAGCGATCACTTGCTTTATCAAATAAAAAATAATGCTGTTATATCATTGGTAATTAATATTAAGGATAAACATTTTGACAACTGGCCCTATAATTGTATAAACAATCGATTATAACGCCTCCTCATACATACCCACCGATTATTCCAACTCCCAAGCTGACCACTTGATTTATCAAAAAAATGCTGTTATATCATTGGTAATTAATATGAAGGTATAAATATCTTGACAACTGGCCCAATAATTGTATTACCTTTCCGTTATAACGCCTCCTCATACATACCCGCCGATTATTCCCACTACTAAGCTGACCACTAGATTTATCAAGTAAAGAATAATGCTGTTATATCATTGGTAATTAATATTAAGGTATAAACATCGTGACAACTGGCCCTATAATTGTATTACCTTTCCGTTATAACGCCTCCTCATACATACCCGCCGATTATTCCCACTACTAAGTTGACCACTAGATTTATCAAGTAAAAAATAATGCTGTTATATCATTGGTAATTAATATTAAGGTATAAACATCGTGACAACTGGCCCTATAATTGTATTACCTTTCCGTTATAACGCCTCCTCATACATACCCGCCGATTATTCCCACTACTAAGTTGACCACTAGATTTATCAAGTAAAAAATAATGCTGTTATATCATTGGTAATTAATATTAAGGTATAAACATCGTGACAACTGGCCCTATAATTGTATTACCTCCCGGCTGGAGCGCCGCAATAATGTTAATTTTCCCGCCATTCGCTTTTGCGAAATGTCGACGGGATTTGCGGTTTCCATTTAGGCCCCAATGTTCGGCGGGGAGATAAAAGAAACACACAAACAGCCTACAATAAAAGGCGGGTAATTGCTGCGATCGCCATCTTTGGGCGGGAAACTGGCCGTTATTTCAAAGAAACAAATGCTCGCGTTCGGTTTTTAAATTTTAAAGCGTTATTATCGCATTGTGGGGTAAGTTTCGGCAGCTGAAAAGCATAATAAAATACCGAATGGCGCCATTGTTATTCAACCTTTTTGTAAGTAAGTAAATGTTGAAACGAAATCATCTAAGCATTACATAATACACAAGTCAGATTTCTTTCAACGCATGAATACAATTCTTTTATAACATTTTTAGGTGTGTCCAAATCGTTGTTCACAAATCTGGGTTTCTCCATTTAGAAGTTATTTTTACATTTTGACATCTTAACAAAGACGAGTAAGAATACGGAAGTCTGGGTATTCACAGGGCTTATGGCCTGTTATCGATTTATCAAGTGAACACTTTACATACGTGTAGTATTACTATAAATTTCGATTTGTTATCAATCCCCTCAAAAATAGTTTTTTTCATACAGTAGGACCTCGGAAATCTGAATTAATTGGGGCTGTGGTCTGTTCGGATTTAATTATTCATTCATTTATTTATTTGGGTTAACAATAGCAAACTATATAAAAACATTAAAAGAATATATATTAAACAAGCCAATTATAGTTAACCACAGAAATACAAACATTGGTACAAAATGTTTGGAAAAGTTCAGATTAGCTTAGAATTTTCATTGAATTTTTCACTAATTTTCAAATACATTAGGTACATATATAGGAGATTACACTTACACTATAGTAGTTACGTTGTACATGCTTTTTACATTTTAATGAATCAATTTTTAATATTTCAATGTAATATTACAGCACTTGAATATCAATAAAAGTAGAATACTGTATACTTTATCAATTTTTTTTAAAAATTTTATACAAAATTTGGTTATTTATAATACTTTGATGTAATATTACCATAAATGTGTTCTTCAGTCTTTGCGTCTTTTTTTTAATTTTACTACGATGTTTTTCTTTAAAATCTTGCTTGGAGTTTATAATTAAGTGACTGATCTACTGACTAATTATGTGATGAAATCATTTTAAAATAATTGAAAATTATGTTTTTTTTTCCTTTTTAACACATTACCGTGAATTAAAACAAAGTGGCTGCATGTTTCCTTTTAATGTTTGATTTTACAAAATTATTTACACAGTGCGTGATTTTCCTGTGCCATTATTATAGGTATATGGAAGGAATATATTACGTGAAAAAATAAGACGTTGAAATAAAAACACTCATAAAAAAATCACCAGACCGTTATAAAATGCTCACAGCGTTCGTGAAGCTCTTTCATCTTTTAATAAAATTAAAATAATATTCAAAAGAAATATCTGGCATTCCTCGCCTATACGCATAAAGCCTTCACACGCTTCAATAAAGCCACCCACCCCTAAGGATATTTATGATTTTGGGAACTACTTCGGTCGTCATAGCATTAGGGTGATAAATTAATGACATAAAACCTTTTAAAAAATTGGTGACATATGTATTTACTTCGACTTTTTTATGGCATTTTTTTTAAATGAATTTTTATTATTATTTATTTTAATTTATGTGTGCTTTCAGAATTTCGTAGTAAGCACGATTGGGTATATTCTTGGCGGTCCGGGTTCGATTTCAAGGGGAGTGAAAAAAAATAAACAGTGGTTTTTTACTTTAGACATATAGACTATATGATAGGCGCCGTGGCGTAGTTGAGTAAACGCTAGACTACGAATTTGGTGTCGCGGGTTCAATTCCCGTCAATTGGTAAATAAATACAGAAAGATTTATTTTTAATTGGTCTGGGTGTTTGTGATATTTTTTTCACATTAACTTTCCCTATCCTTACTATCCTACCCGCAGACAAGCCTCTAAAAGAAAAAAAAATACTCAGAAAATGCACCTGAACAAGCGCAAACTTTCATATTCTTCTTCACCTATGTAAATGAAAAAAAACATATAAAATTACTGCTTGGTGGAAAAAAAACAGAAATATGAACTAGTATTTGGACATACTCAAAATGTCGATTTTTTTTGTATTAACGTGTCTCAACGTAATGAAAATATAAATTACGAACAAGCATAAAGCAGTGCATTGACACAGTGTTATCTTAATCATAATTTACATGATAGCAACTTCCTTTTTTGATGTACGCAAGATCCTAAAATATGCTTTACAAAAGCTTTTTCAATTGAACATAGATAGTTCTTGTGAACTCGTGTGTACAGCGTTATGAAATGAACGATATATGTAGGACTTACAAATTTTTAAGTAGTGTCAATCATTGGTAGAATGCTGAATGTTACACGTAGGTAAAATGATCACTTAACCTATGGTAGGTCGTAAGCCTAGAAAATACCCAGACTTCCAATTTTTTTATCGATGTTAAGATGTCAAAAAATGTGCGAAAATATCGTTTTTACTAGTTATCATTTCAACTGTAAAATCTAATTAAACAGAAACATTGAATGTGAATTTTCCTCACATTAAAATCATATTATACGTTTAAGTCTATTTTCATTTCAAATTTTGACATTTAACATCTTTTCTCATTTTCTTTTGTATTTTGAGAGTTGAAAATGACTTGTTTTACATGATTTACATAGTATCTAATGGAACTTTTTGCCAAGACTGATTAATTGTTTACCTGATCATCTGCCAAAAAAAACGAAAACAAGTTTTTTTTTATAATTAAGTGAATATAATGTTCTGGGATTTGAGTCAACACTCCGTTAAGAAGTCATCATATTGTAGTTTTTTTGAAAAATATATGTCTTTTGAATTTTTCCACTTTTTCTTTTTATCCTCGGAAATGTAAAAAATAAGTTTTATCGAATAAAACGGAATAATATAATCAGTTTGAGGAGTTTTGCTTTAGATTATTTTGTTCTTAAGAAAATTAATCAAATTTTGAATAGTGTATGGAGGGGTTAATGAGCTTGGTATTCTTCAGATAAAATGAGAACCGAGATGTAAGGGTTTGAAGTAATGCAAGTGTTTTATTTTTATTTTATAATTAAAATATAACTTTGTTTTAATGAGCTTGGTATTCTTCAGATAAAATGGGAACCGAGATGTAAGGGTTTGAAGTAATGCAAGTGTTTTATTTTTATTTTATAATTAAAATGTAACTTTGTTTTAAAATTACTATAAATATTTTATTAAAACTTAATTTTAATGTCTACCGGTTAGCTTTGAATCACAAAGTTAGTGCTTCAAATGTAAATTATATGTTTTTTTTTATTTGTTCATCCCTTAACTTTGGCCCTAATTTTTGTGGCACTCTCTTAGTTAATAGTACAATTTGAGACATGCGTTTTTTTGACCAGTACTCACAAACTAATGTTTGATTAATAACTGGCGAGAAAAGAAAGCTAATGATTGCGTAATTCCCATTATTAGTCACGAATTCGATATATTTCTAACCGTTTTTTTAAATACATACCGGATACCATGTATAAGTTGCCCCAACTCACAAAACAACGAGTATGTTGAAGTTGTACGCTCAACAATCAAAATTCACAGTATTTGAGTACCCTGGTTAACCAAATATTTTTCTTTGGGTTTAGCTAATTTGAAAGTATACATCAACAAGGCAAATATCTCTGTACGTGGTAGAATTTTTCTAGCGCTTTGACGTTGGAAACTTATGTGATGTTAGCTTCAGAACTCGGTGATGAAAAGCTTAAATTATTTTTGTTTCATGTTTTATCTTATTATATTTTAATAATTGTTGAGGCATTCACTTTGTGGTAAGGCATTGTAAATGAGAACACTTGTTTTTTTACCACTTGAGTTATATTTATTTTATCCCCCTAACTTACCCCCTCCCCTCCTAACTTACAGTACAGATAATTATTTATGCTTTAGTTTGTATTAATTTATGCTTTAGTTTTTGTCCGCCTCCGTGGTGTAATGGTCAGCGTGTTTAGCTACCGTGCCGGAGGTCCCGGGTTCGATTCCCAGGGGGGTTGAAAATAAATATTAGTGATTTTACACTGTAATATTTATTTAATATTACCCTGGACTGGTTCCTGAAGCACAAGAGTGATCACCTTGCCTTCATGTAAGTAATGATCAGGATAACACTGCGTCAATTCGATGCGGTGCCCTATGCACCATTGGGTGCGGATAAGGGTTATAAGTAAGTTAGTTATATTCAGAACCGAAGTTCCAAGAATTAGAGTAGTGTGGTTGTCAAACATGGGTAGAATTGGTGAATTTTACACGTGTGAAAATTGATCACTTAAACCAGCCTATGACGGTCGTAACCCCCGTTAATGGCCAGACTCCATCATTCAGACCATATTCTTCTTCTTCTAAGTTGAAATGTCGAAAAAATCTTAATCCTTATTTATATGAGGTATTGATTATTTTATTGACTATGTTATTCCTTATTTTTGACAGGTTTTTTTAATTTTGGGGGTTTTCTTTGAAGAAAACAAACCTTCTGACAAACAGACTTATGGTACGACCAATTTAAGAAGGCTTTTTTAACTGCGTCCGCCACTTAACTTCCATTTTATAACCGCGTATCGGAAATTTATGCAAAGCGGGGCGACGACACCACGTCGCCGTAAATACGAAATAAAACGTTAAAAAAACATCTAGTTTGCATTCGTACTAAATAAGATTAAAACGGAAAAACGGAAACCGCTGAAATACGGACAAATACGCAAACAAAGGTACAAATATCCTGAATTGGGGATGTTATTTACGACTTTTCCAAGTGCTGTATTGTCCATTTGTTTAAATTCAAATACATTTTTCCCTACTTTGCATAAACTTGCATTAACAATTGTGGTTTCATTGCTCTCAAGCCTGGATTGAACGTTTGTTTTCCAACAATATATGTGAATAGCCTGAGGCAAAAATAGTTCAACGCATTTTTAATTTATTTTCAAAATTGCTGTAGGAGAATGAACACCAGAATGAAGCTCAGAGCAGCACAACCATATTAGTTAATAAATTTATAAACATAAGTTGAAAAGTTTTATTTAGCTTAGGAGGTTTTTGTTTTTGCTTATTCGTAGAATTGAAGAATTGACATATGTTGACGGGTAACAAAAATATTTTCATGTCTTATAATCTAAAATCAATCCTAAAATCTATCATTTTATCTATTTATTTAGTGGTATTTTTTTAATGATATGCATTATAAGTAGTACCTACTAAAAAACTTGATTTTGATAAGGATTTATTCAATATGAAATACTTAGGTACAGTAACTAAAGCAAAAAATAAGCTCAAAGTTGAAGCTTTGTTGCAATTATTACATTGGCCATATTATTGAGCCGCAAGGTAGATTTTATAAACAATTTTTAGAAACAATTGAATTATTATCATGTTTTGAAATAAAACAAATATATTTTTCCCAAAAATATATCTATTTGGCAAAAATTTAATTTAAATCCAAGATTTATTTCAATCATTATCAATTATAACAATTAAGCTTTTTTCAATAATTTATGAAAAGTTATAAATTTTTGTTTAAAGTTATAAAATTTATCATACGTACATTTTTCACTAAAACACATTTATTTGATAAAAATAAAATGATTTTTTTTTATATGAACATAGACAGCAACAAAAAAAACTAAATATACTATATTAACTGCTCAGAATTAATTCCACTTCTTCTTATTCGTTAATTTTTATCGTTCTTTTTTTTCGCTGTTGTTTGAAGTACCTATGTGTTTATCGGCATTTTTATACTATTTTTGAATTGAAAAATTGATTCTCGTAAAATCAAAATTTGTTTACTATAAATTCGCGCAAAGGTCAAACCAATTTACTATTTTTAATAAGAACAGACACGGTAATAACTCATCTACGAGAAAAAGATTGCGAAAGAAGCAAATAATAAACAATGATCGACCAGTCTCTTTTCTAGAATATTTACAAAAATATACATCATTATCTGGATGTATAAATTATTATGTTTTCGCAATTTCAAAATCAAAACAGTTTGAGGAACTGTGTTGATTTTAAGAATAAACCAAAGGGTGGTTCGTATTCAATCGTGACGACATTTATTTATTACGATAAATTTAACAATCAAACATTTAATAGAGATGCTATTAAACCAATATGACAAGGATAACTACTTAGAACGGTTTTATTTTATGATCGCGAAAAAATCAAATTACATATATGACATGGGCGACCATTAAAATACCGAATTATATTACGACTTATTTAAAATAAGTCGTTACTTGATTTGTTTTTTTATTCGATCATTTATACTTCACATCAATCGGTGCACAAATTTGATTGCGTGTCGGGTATTTCTAGCTCTTTATATATTTGGCAATTTGGCAATTTGGCATTAAAAACAGGAAAAGTAACGAAGAAATCACTATCCTTAACAATTCAGTTTTTTATATACATCTTTATTATATTCTCGTAAACCGAAGCGAACCTTTGTTAAAAATATATGTCAAGCTGTGATGGGTTCGAGTCCAGGAGCTTTGACTTTGAGTCTACAACACTTACCACGAAACCACCACCCGACTCAAAAAGAGGCTTGTAAAGGATGCGTTTAATAATCGTTAAAAAAAATGAAGGTAGATGAATTTATCTTAAATGAAAGCAAAACGTCTCACGTTTTTCATCTAAAAATACAACGCGGAAGCGAATTTCTTTTCTCACTCGCTTATTAAGAGACGGAAATGAATGCTCATTTCGAAATCTCCTCTTTTTAAATTTATTTCTATTCACACTTAATTACGATTTTCTTAAATAAAAGACAATATTATTTAACGTTATATTATAGGTGTCTTAACTAGAGATGAAAAATGTATCGTTTTTTATATAAAGGACGGTGGAAGTCTCAGCTTATGATCTGGTATGTTAAGCTAAGGGATGCTCAGACTTCCATCTTCTCTCATTTAAAATTGATTGTTTCATTCTTATATTGATGTGTCACCTGTAGGGTAAATTTTTAAGTGTCATAGTTAGAGAATAAACAATAATCATAAATTATGTGTTATTTAAATGCTGGGTTAAGCAAACTACCCAACTTAATAAGTTTCCAACCTCAATAATTATCACAAAGCAATACTTTATATAGATTTAAGTAATGCATTTTCCCGTTAAGAAAAAAAACCATCCTGCAAACATATAAAATTAAGATGATCAATTTAGTACTAAAAGCGGCAACTGCACCAATGTGTAATTTTATTTGTCGTTGTGACCATTTTTATTATCTCTTTGGCATCGTATGACGTTTTCTAGGGTACCTCTTAAATTTCAAATAATAAAGTCGTCAGCTCAAACCTTTTATTCAGGTTTTCAGACCCTTAAATTTTTTCGTTGGCATTAGGGAGATTTTCGTTGTTTTTCTTTTTTTTTTTACTTTTCAATATTTTACAGGAATATCTAGAACTCGTTTGCATTCATATTTTGTATAGGTTTCCCATCTTGTCTTAGCACACTCGTTATTTGAATGATACCCGACCACCTCTTTTGCAACTACTGGTTATTATAACTATAAAATAAAATAATCAGTGAGAAAAATATTGTTTTAAGAAAAAACGATTTCATCTGATACAACAATCCAATACAACTGAAAATCCTAAAAAAATAATCCTTATTATACTTTTAAAATATAATTTCAATAACCTTCCTAAGTTATTCATATTGCTTTAAAATTTCACACAAGTTTGCATTTGAACGCGCATCTTTTTATAAACCTGTGATAGATAACAAAAAAACGTATTTTTTTAAAAGCAGCTTTATTTGCCGAAATGTTCGCACCGTCTTTTAAACGTAAAAGCAATACATGCTATACTTGATATTTCTCATGTCGAACAGCGTGCTCCTTGATAGCTGCTAAAATATTTAAGATACCCATCAGCAACGTAAAATGAAATGTATTTAAAATATGTGTATTCTCTTTTTTATTTTCCTTTTAACTAAACTGAACCACAGGCACGCGTAGCCAGGTATTAGGTAATGAAATATAATTTTGTAGCAGGTTGCACGATTTAATTATAACACATGTGTAGTAAGTTTTTCTTTTGTTATATGAGGTGACTAGTAATTAGTGAAAGTGTTGTTAATTTGGCAAACAATCGGCTGGTGATTTCCCTCCACCTCTTATTTGACCTTCTCTAGTTTTATTTCTGTCCGGCCTAAACATATGCCGCGGTTTTCGTCACTCCACAGCTAATCACGTACACTACTCCACCGGCTTCTCGCGCGGTTTGTAATTATTTTAAATTAGCTGACGGTATTTCCGAACCACCTCCCGCGATACAAGAGATTATCTGTAATCTTTCCAATTAAGCTCATTGCGGGCAATCTTGTACTTAGGGGAATGACTCAGGCCTAGAGATATTGGCTCGTGGAGATGTTGAATGTTCAAGTTAGCGCAGATATTCAATTGTGACTCAGGCTGAGTTGAGTTGGAGCGATGTGAATTACAGATTGAGTAGACAACATGCGAACACAACGATCTACAATAATAAAAATAAATTTAGAGGAGCTTATGAACTTTTAAAGATATTGGCTAGTGGAGATGTTAAATGTTCAGATTTCGAGTGCAGATATTCAATTATGACTCAGACCATTAAGAGATACTGAGTTGGTGTGATGTTTATTAAAGATCAAGTGGTAGTAGATAGCATATGAGAATAGTAATCTACAACTTTAAAAATAAAATAAAAAACAAATTCACAGAAATTTATGAAGTCCGAGAGATATTAGCTTGTGGAGACGTTGAATATTCAGGTTTTGAGTGCAGATATTCAGTTTCGACTCAGACCATTACGAGATTCTGAGTCAAAGTGATGTTGATAAAGATTGAGTGGTTGTATACTCTACAATCTTTTTTTTAAATACAGGAATTCATGAGATATTGGCTGAGGTTTTGACCGTAGATATTCAATTTTTACTCAGAACATTATACTGGTTTGGAGCGATGGCAATTAAATAATGAGTGTCAGTAGATTAAATACGAGTGCAGTAAATTATAGTCGTTAAAAAAAGCAATTTTTTTTAAATATATAAAATTCATTAAGTTCAAAAGATATTGGCTTGTCTAAAATTTAATCGATCAACTCACTGGTGAATTTGAATGCAAAATTGTGTCAATTTCAAGAGTTTATTAAAAAGGATATATGTATGCGTGAAATGCCCTTTAAACAACTCATACATACATATTATATATTAAACTTCTAGCATATTATATATTATACACATATTATATATTATACACAAGCTAAAAAAAATTAAGGAAATAATATTTTGTTTATTAAATAAACCCCGGGGTAAAACATCTCTTTGATGCAAAGTAGACACACCCCACATTACTGCATGATTATATTTCGTCATATTTAAAATATGTCAAATATATATTTCTGCTTTTTAATACTAGACGTAAATCATTTCCTGTGTTTTAAGGATTTTAAAAATGTAAATACTTAACATATATCTAGAGGAAATCATAAAATTATTGATTTACGAGTCATTCGATACGATTTTATGCGTATTTTAGTTGTGTCTTGACCAATCATAAACAAGGTCAAAACTGTTAAAATTTCATAAAATATTATAACGTTAGATCCCGTAAAAATAGTTCACTCTTAAATATTTGGTGGTAAAAATAATACATCAAATGTTACGGTTCTTTACAACAAATAAATTTTTATTTGGCGTACGTATTTATTATACTTTGTGGAATGACATGATTATTTTAATTAAATTAAACACTTGAATAATCCACTGAATTGAGTTTTATTTTGATATTACGACTAGTTTTGAAAACGACAATTGTTTTCATCTTCTAGTACAAATTAAAAACAGTTTTAATTTGTACCAGAAGATGAAAACAATTGTCGTTTTCGAAACTAGTCGTAGTATCAAAATAAAACTCAATTCAGTGGATTATTCAAGTGTTTAATTCAATTAAAATACGTATTTATTATTTAGGAACTGAATATGACGAATTATGTATTTATTTATAATTTTTGTTAACATGGTTGATACGTTAATTAGAACAACATTTTGAGTGTGTCCAAATACTTGTTCACAAAATCTGGATTATCTCCAATTACAGGAGTTATTTTCTTATTATTTTTTGACATCTCATCAAAGATGAAGAAGAATATGGAAGTCTGGGCATTTACGGGGCTTACGACCGTCATAGGCTGGTTTAAGTGATCACTTTACACACGTGTAACATTCACCAATTCTACCCATTATTGACAACCACAGTACTCAAATTCTTAGAAGTTCTATATATATGAACCAATTTAGAAACCTTGTTCATGAATCACTAGAACTTCACTAGAGACATCTATTGGTGAAATGTAAAGAAGCTTTTTATTAAGCATTAATTATTAATTAGAATAAATTAAAATATGACCAAAAAAACACATTGGTGTTGCGTGCACCTGGAAATGCATTAAAGCGTTTAATTAACATATCGTAGTCATTCAGGAGAAAGTGACCATATGCATTTTTTTTTTACAAAAACGTGGTTATTGACTATTTGATATCTTACTAGTTCAATATTGCCCTGAAAAATCCCAAGGCGATTTTGAACTTGGAAGTATAATATATTGACTTCTTAAAAATTACTAACTGCATTGATGTTTATTTTCTTACCAAGCAAAAGTGACTTAAATGGCCCCTCTGAACATTTTACATTTTGTAAGTTGGTCACTTTCTCCTGCACGACTACGATATGGTATGAAGCTAATAGAAATAATTTTAAACCGAAAAATAGGTGAAAAAATAAGACAAAAAGAAAAAGTATGAAGTGTAAAAAAAAAATAGTGAAAAATAAAATCGACTTGGTTTCCTCTGTTAGTTCACTGAATATTTTTTTTTATAAAAATGACAATTTCAGTTGTTATTTTTTCTTTCGAGATTATTAATAAAATATTTCAAAAGCAACGTTGTTCGTTTTAATTGTTGTATAACTTAATAAGCAGATTGTTAAGTGGTTTGTAGTAACAGCTGCTGTCTTTGATAATACGCGCTTACGACTAACTCGGCTTGACTGTTTTATAAGACTGACTAAATACTTAGTTGATTGAATGTGACATTTCTCGGATATGAAAAATGATTGTCTTTATTTAAAGTATATATATATTTAAGTGTGTATATATTTTTAAATTTTATATGATGATGTTGTTTCAATATTAATAATATCTTTTTGGAAAGCGTAACGAGTCCACTTCTTACAATTTAACAGAACGACGACAAATATCTTTCATTAACAAATATTTTAATCAATGGTAAAAAAGTAATTCAAAACACAGCCTCCGCATCAGCAAAATAATTTGTCCGCCTCCGTTGCTTAATGCTTAGCAAGCTTGGCTTTCGCACCGTTGTTCTGGGATAAATTACCAGGGGAGGTTAAATAAATAAAAGTATTTAATTATTTAACAATATTACTAGGACTAGTTCCTGAAGCGGAGGGCTGATCACCTTTCCTTTATGTGTTAAAGATCACGATAACGCTGCGTTTATATGATGTAGCGCTCTATGCATCATTAGGTGCGGATAAGTATATGAACGAATGAATATTATTTTGAACTAATATTATTTATATGTATATTTATATATATATATATTTATATATATATATATATATATATATATATATATATATATATATATATATATATATATATATATATATATATATATATATATATATATATATATATATATATATATATATATATATATATATATATATATATATATATATGTATATACATATATATATATATATATATATATATATATATATATATATATATATATATAAATATATATGTATATGTATATATATATATATATATATATATATATATATATATATATATATATATATATATATATATATATATATATATATATTTATACATATATATATATATATATATATATATATATATATATATATATATATATATATATACATATATATATATATATATATATATATATATATATATATATATATATATAAATATATAAATATATATTTATATATATATATATATATATATATATATATATATATATATATATATATATATATATATATATATATATATATATATATATATATATATATATAATATTTATTTATTTATTTAATGTAGTACGTTATGTTTATAAAAAAATTTAAGACGTTGCGTTTGAGACCCGTAATTTTAAACGTATTTTGTACACTTTTCCCCTGTTTGATGTCAAAAGCCATCCCTATAATTTCGAAATGACACCAACCATGGTTGCCGCGCTAATTACCCCAAAAGCTCTTCAGTGCTACGTTGCTACGTTATTTACCTACGCGGGGCGGACGGCGCTCTGGTAATGGATCCTCTACTAACTTCCATAATGCATAAAAGCCTTGTCGTAGGGCTTTGAAAGTTACTCGTTGTCGCATCGCGGCATTGATATATGCAGATTTATTTCATTTTCAGTTTTCAAATACTCTTATTATAAAGCTTCCTGGCGATGGTGAAAAGTTCAGTTTATTCATAAATAGCGAAAACTTTATAAATGCAGATGACAGAATAATTTTCATTGTGTAAATTCGCCAAAGTTTCCGATTTTCAAGTTATTTCGTAGTATCCAATATAATTTGAAATATTAAATTTAGTCGATGCCGCATATCAGAGACACATTAAATACATTTTTAATAATTGATTCGGCAGTCACTTTGGGGTAAAATCTATCCATTTTTAATTTTTGTTTAACTTAGTATATAACACTTTTTCTTAAAAATACATTGTGTCACTTGTTTCGATGCATTTTACATCATTATATAACTCCGTAAAGATTGTAAATATTATATTCATAAACACGGTGTTGATGCGAAATGCATCGAAATACATGTCACAATAGATTTTAAGACAAAGTGGTATTTACTAAGTAAACCTTAAAGTAAAACTTGAGAAATATTAAATACATGTTGGAGTAAGGAATATTTAATTTGACCCCTACCTGACTATTTATACAGATTTTTGGGGGCTCAAAGGAGAGAGGGGGATATTGCGAGGGGTTCATTTCATATTTACAACATACGCATGGACATTTTTTTTTCACGCACATATTATATTTATTGATATCCTTTAGAAATAAACATTAACAATAAGAATTGTATGGTTTTTGAATGAATAACTTGAGAAAAAACAGCCAAAAATTCTGAAATTTTATCAGTCATCCCACGAATTTATTTCGATCAACTACAGAATACTAAATGTTGCTTCCATAGCATTTACTTTTCATTTACTATTTGAATGTATAGATTTAGAGGACTAAGCTTTCAGTTCAAAAATTCAAAGCCCTTTTCAAAGCTTAGGCTCGATGGTCATCCCGTAAGCTCTAAATATTTTTGACATCACCAACTTTGAAAGTTAACACAGTAGATTAACAAAGCTTACGGTAGGAAAAGGTTTTCGTGTCTGACATTTTTAATTGAAGATAAATTTTAATTTGTAAGATGAACCGAGCTTAATAAGAATGAAAGAATAAACCTTTGATAAACATTAATTTAAATTTAATTTAGCCAGGTTTTTTATTTATCAATTTATCCATATAAAAAAAATCCTTTTTTTACTTTAACAAACTTAAGAAAAAAGAAAAACTTTGAAACAAAATTATGAAATTAATTACCAAATGGTAAGCAATTTTATCTACCATACTTGAGGCCCTGGTTCGATTCCTAGGAAAGGCAAAAAAATCAGACTTCACTCTAATATTTATTTTATCTTACCTCTGTGTAAAAAAATGGATGCAGATAACATTTTGCTAATACGATACAGTGCCTTGTGTACCATTGGATTACAAGTAGAAGGAAACTAAGAATATCGATTAAATACAATTCATAATTAATCAGAAATAAACTATGATACGAATGAAATATATTTAATTCGAATAATAAGAAATAATAACACTGTAAAATAACTTATAAAAATACATTTTATAAAATAAAACAACTTTGTTTTTAACCACTTTTTATTGGTACACTTTTTCCAACCGGTTTCGACAAGAACCTTGTCATCATCAGGGTTTATGTACTAATTCTAAAACATTAAAATACTCATAGTTCGTTCATGGTAAAAACAAAGTTGTTTTATTTTATAAAGTTTATAAAATGTGCCACAAAGTATTTTCGAAAAACATTCAAGATACTAATACATCAACTTACTATAAAATTTATTTACAAAATTATGCTTTAGAAGACAGAATTGCAACAGTCAGTATTTTTCAAAATATTTAATAATTTCAATATTTAATAATTTTAATAATTCAACATTATTTCAAGTGAAATTTTGTTGTAGTGTACCTCTATTTCTTAAAAATGTGTATATACGTATAAAATGAATTTCTTATCACATTTTTCTCCTCGCTTATTATGACATCAAAATCACCGTGTCAATTCATAAACAATTCGAATATTCGATAAGATGAAAAATATATTTTTATTAACACTAACGCATTTGGAATTAGTGATAATTATTTATTCTTTTAGAAATTACATAAATTCATAAAAAAATAAAAATGTACAGTATATTTATTATAAATCATTCCATCACTTGGAAAAAAGTGGTTTATGGTATAAAGAAAAATACTTTTGCTTTTGATTCATTTATTTTTCAAAATATATTACATACATAAGTCAAAAATATAATAATCTCGATTAGTAATTTCTATTTCTCATTTGGGACATGGGATTAAGGTTAACAAGACTGGAACACAAATAATAAAGTAACAAAAATATTTTTTTTAATGACCAAAACTAATACATGGCAAAATATGAAAACAATAAAGAGGTATAATAAATAGGCATAAGAAGTATATTTAAAAGAAATAAATGAGAAAACATAAGGTTAGAAGCATATTTAAAATAAACAAATAAGAAAATATAAAAAATGAGAAAATATGACGAATGAAAAAATAAAATAAAAATTAGTACGTAAATACAAATTTAATTTACGTGATTTTATTTTCTCGAATTGCCAGACACACAATATCTTTATCTTTCAGAAATAGTTATATAACAACTGTCTTCATTGTTAAAAAAAATACTTTTGTTTTTGTTCGTTATATTTCCAAACAAAGAGACTTTTGAGAGTGAAAAATCTGATTGTAACTCAGACAGTTAAGATTAGGCTCAAAAAAGTGATCTCCTACAAGATAGAAAATCAAATTAAGGAGTTAACGGGGTCCTTTTAGATACTGTCTTTGACTTGTTAAAAGACACCTTTATATAAAGCCTCACTATTGAGCGAGAAAACGAGGATGAGGAAGTGATATAAGAATTTCAAATGTATTTTTTTTAACATCTGTCCATTTTCAAAGTCAACAATAAAAATATAATAAAACTTTTGTACTTACAAAATTTATTAAAATTCAGAGCACTCACTAAAGCTTAAACAGTAGAGTTGTTCATTCTGCTTTCATGTAATTAACGATTAAAATAACAGTACTTAATAAAGTACAAATTCATTTGTATTCATGGCCACCGATAATCTATTGATGAGATTAAAAGTTTTCTGTTTCTTTCAATAATTCATTTTAAGATATTATACAATAGATATCTTACGTAAAAAATATTTATACGATAACCAATATGGAGTTATTTTATTATTGCTTTTTAAAAAATAAAAATAAGTATGTTTTTATTATTTACACAAATATTTCAATTTCATACTGCTTCTGTGAGCCTAAGCGGCTCATTATTAGAAATAGGTATCGAATTGTGGTAGAATGGGTTCGAACCGAGAAACTCTGAGTTAATAGTCCGTGACACTAACCACGGGACCAGAACCCAACAGTTCTGAGCATATATAGATCGTAAAATATGTCATTGACTGATGTTATTGTTTATATTATACATTGCGTAACGCTAAACAATAATATATTTAAAAAAAAATCTCATTTTAAAATTAAATTAACACAAATAACATTTTGAGTGTATCGAAATACCTGTTCATAAATCTGGACTATCACATTTTTGATATCTCAACATAGATGAAGAAGAATATGGAAAATATTATTCTTCATTTATGTTAAGACGTAAAAAATGTAAACAAACATGCTAACGATATAGATGACTAATCTGTCGAAATTTTGTGAAATAAGAAATGTAAAAAATTATGATTTATGTTTTAAAATAATTAACCTTACTTTGCTTAAATGTTAATACACTAAGATAATTTAATTAAAACATATTTTCATTTACGAAAAATGATTTCTGTATTTTAATTCATGTTTATATTTTAATTTTAAGGATTTTTTTTCTATTCATTAAAATGAGCTAAAAGTGCTTTTTATCGTTGAATATTATCTCAATAGTGTATGGTAGATTAAGATAAAATATTTAATTTTATAGTAATAAAACAAATGAAATATTTCTACTAGCTGTTTTTTTATATTCGACTCACTGTTTTTTTTTTAAATATATTTATCTTCTGCCACCCGAAAATTATCCTGGGTTATTAATTTTTGATATTTGAGATCTAATAACTCGAATTAAATTTGTTTAAAAAAACCTTACGGAATTAATTAATACAAATTGGAAAACTTTTTTTAGTCTATGATATTCCGTATTTATTCGATTTGTTTGCGTGTTTCCCGAGATGAGTTTCGACAGCTAATTAAAATTATTTTTCTCCTTTAGGCTCGAAAAGGCTTTACTTATACCATGTTTCCGTGTACTAATAATTAATTTCCGTCCGAAATATAACTTTTGAAATAACAATCAAGAAGGGAATGACAGTCTATCAATAAGGGACTGAGATTTTTTTTCTGTTTTACATCAAAACAGTATTTTTGAAAAAATTCAAAATTGATGGGACAGATCTCGATTAATTCCTCATTCCAATTATTATTTTATGCTTGTTTTTTCCAGAACGATTTTTATTTTATACTAGCTGTACCCAGCCATGCGATGCTGTGACTCAGCTTGGTTAGATGGAAAAGAAATAAAAACTAAAACACACATTTCTAATATATTTAATTTCACTATGCTTGGTGGTATACAATATGAAAGCAGATGTGAAAAAGCATGCTCATGATTTTTTTTTTTGAGTGTATTTTTGTGACGTTCAACAGATGGTTCTGCCATTGCGGTCATCAAATTTGATTTTTTTTCACCCAAATAACAAATAACTAAAAAATGTGTGCTTATTCATTTTCTAGGTTGTATTAAAATCTGAAAGAAATCGGTATTTTTTTATGATTTAAGCTTTTTAACTATATAATACTTACATTGTTACAAAAGCTTTGTTGGAGAAAACTGCGTCATTCATTTTAAAAATTTAAATGTAGTAATGTCTAGAAAATTTAAAAAAAAAAATTAACTTTTGTAACCGTATAAAAAATAAATAAAGATTATTGTTTCGTATGTAATATATAAGCACGTTGAGTTTATTTATAGATTCAGTGTATTATTATAGAAATATATGAGAATTTGAGTGAGAGCGAGATTAAACCAGAGTAGCTACGATTTTACTAAAATACGTTTCATGACAAATATCGCACTCATCGGTAATAAATTTAAACTAACATATGCATGTGTCAATACAAAGTAAACATCCCTTCGATAAACAGTATTTTTCTCTATTTTCCTCAGAAAGCAACATAATTATTTCATCTTAGTTGAACGTCTTTTATCGCTCGCAGTAAATCTTGCTAGACACGCGAAAATATTATTTAGTACAATAATAGTGGTGAAATAGAACTATTGCTAAGTTAATCTTTGGGTGTGAAGCAAACAAAATATTGCGAAGTTCAGCATGTGGAAAATAAATGGAAAAAAAAAACATAAAAATACTTCAAATTTTATGAAAAAGAACAGACTTGAACGAAAAGATTATATAATAAATACATTTTTTGTACAAAATATATAAAATTGGTATGTACAAAAGATGAAATATTCTATTTATTTCAAATAAATAAGAATAAGTATAAGGTTACTTCAACAAAAGTGGTTTACGATTAATTTTAAACATTGCGATGAAACATTTAAAAAACATCCTTTCTTGGATGACATTTCTTGGTAGTACAACGATTTACATAATACAAATAATACAAAAACTGTGTGAATAGTTTTTTCACATTTATTTTATTTGATCACTGACCGGGTTTTATCAACTACGAAACTAAAAACTTATATTTTCTGATAATATATTGCAGTATATTTATCAAATAATTTATGCTTCACTCAAATGACTTCATAAGTTTCCTGAAGTCATCAGTTATTTTTCATAATTCTACGGAAAATTAATGATCCTAATAAATTTCAAACTTCTGAAAGTGTAAAAATATATAGTTTTATTAATCCGATTATTTATTTTAACAAAGTGTACCACAAGATCATCTTAATCCATTATAATCTTAGGAGAAAGATGCTAATTAATATGAAACAGATGTAAGGCTGACAATATTTTAAATATTTACTGTTTCGGAAAATTTATTACTGTGTGTTTCTCAATGCACCTCAAACAAAATGTTACGAACGGATTTTTTATAACTTACTTCAATTAATGACTTCAATTTTTGATAACATTGTGTTTTTGTAAAATAAATGTGTATTATTTTATTTACAACATTTTTAATATGCCGAAATCTAAATAATAAATCAATACTGGATTTGTGTTAATATTACAATATTATAACGATTCCTTTGGGAAATAAATGCAATATTAAAAACATATTTATTTATCTGGACTTATTTACCAAAGGCATTATTATGATGAATCATCATCTCACACAGACGAAAAAAAAATTAATAGGAAGGAAAAAGAGAAGTCTTTCATAGTGCTCATTCCAATTTGAATATAATGTTTATTTAAAAAAAATTGTTAACGTAGGAAAAATGTTGAACGTTATATAAGTGTTTGAGTGATTTTAATAAGTCACTTTATTCTACCTATGACAGGTCATTTACTATGTTAATACCTTAAAATACTTCCATTATGCCTTTGCATAATCATTTTTTCGTTTCTTCTTCTGTGTCTGCCATGTATGATCCCCCGAAGTCGACGCAAATCACTTGAGAGTAATTCTCTTTATCTTCGGACAATTGAGGGCAGCTTTAAACAGCACCTTGACGGTCCTGATCCCCGTCCAACCTCGTATATTCCGGAGCCGGGAGATTCGTCTTATTTTTTTTTCATTAATTGATTCGGCATTTTGAGGTAAAACCTATCAATTTTCAATAAAAAAAAATTACTTAGTAAACACCACTATATCTAAAAATCTACCGTGACACCTGTTCTGAAATCAAAACATCAGTGTTTGAAAATAATGCGGAATGCATCGAAACACGTGTCATAATAGTTTTTAAGAAACAGTGATATTTACTAAGAAAAAAAATATATTGTTAATGGATTTGTCTTCAGCCCACATCTCGTCGACCCTCTGTTTTGTCTTTTATGATCAGGTGAAATTTTCTCCTCTAAGCACATGCCCCAGATAGGACACCTTTCGGGCCTCGACATAAGTCAGCAACTGTCATAGTAATCGGTGGGTATGTAGGAGAAAATGCACGAATTCAAATGAGGCGAAAAATGTATGAAAAGAAAAAATCGTTCTATTCCCCCTATACATACATATTCCTGACGAGAAACGTCGTGATGGTTAATTAGTTAGACGAGAATTTAATGTTTAAGGCGGAAGTAGCTTATCAATCGTGATCTGCTTCACGACGCAGTTTATAAATACTATGTGTAAAGTATGTTGAAAGTTTTCAACAAAACAGTAATATTACGTATATATTCCGCAGATAATAGAGTGACAGAATCCATTTTTAAAGACCGCTTTGACAACAGAATCGCGGTATGTTAGCGGAGACACTAGAAATTTGTGTAATGGCGACTCGTGACACTTTTTATATAATTCAGAAAGATTGTTGTGAAGTAAAACCTAAATAACATTCGTATCTTTTATCATACTTTTGTCAGTTTTAAATATTCTTATATTATGAAAGAGGATTAAATCTGTGTTTGTTTTATCTGATTTAATGAACTTTAAATACTTGAATCTTTAAACGTATCTTTAAATACTTGAAAATAAGATACAAATTATATCACTGATAATAAATATTTCATCACTCATATAAATAATATGGATATATTTTTTTAATTCAACTTAATAACGACTCCTTAAAAAAAATGAATGACGAAATCTTTTAAGATTTTTTTAAAGAAAGCATAACGTAATTCGGTTTACGAATTCGATGTATTTTTGTATTTTAAGCTATTTCGCGTATAATGTATTTGACAAAGTATAATGTATTGTAAAAGCAACTTATCGGCCATATCTCTGATATGAACAATAATCAACATAATCCTGATGATAAAAAGGTTCATCCGATAAAATCCGGTTGGGAATAAGAACCAATAAAAAAGTGGTTAAAAGCAATGTAACACTTTCCTATCATTCATCGTTCACTTTTACATTTTTTTTGTATAAATGTGAAACCGTAACAATATCATTTTAATTTACATTTGACCTGATGATCAATGATTATTCCGGAACCCGTACTCACGAAGTAGTGGTTTTTTCTTAAAAGCAGTATCAGTAACAAAGTGAACACTGAATGATAAGGAGAGTGTTATATTACCATAATAATATACAATTTATCGGTAGTGTAAAGGCAGACAAGGTATTTCTGTCTCAGACCAAATTTTACAGGAGAGCAAAATCAAACTTGTGAAATTAAATAACTCATTTGTTTTATGTATGTACATATCTTATTAAAACTAAATAAGTATTGCAACTACAGCGCTATCCTTTTGCCAGATTATGGAATATGCTATTTTAGACATTTTGTGGAACAAACTTAATAAACAAAAAAATTGACAGATAAACCCCTTTGCCATTACACTGCCGATATGAAAATAAGGTTGTTTTCTGTTATAAAGTTAACAAAATATGCATATTTTTTTATAAAGTTTTTGCGCGTTGCTACTCTCTGCCACTGCCGCCCACTACCATAAAATAAAGAATCGGGTCTATAGTTCACGCATCCGTATAATAATAGAAGTCCACTGGCATGGGACATTTTTTGGCATCGTCTCGACGCCCGCTCGGCCGCTAGTGCCGCACGCCGTCCCGACGCCGCGCACTTGTGGAATAAGCCCGATAGTGCCGCAGTTCCGAGCGCCACGTATTGTCACCTGTTCGCTCCGCGTATTTGTGAACCCATTAGAGCTTTGTGTTGTGCTTTGTACGAGTACAATGCGCCCGCTGGCTCGAAGTGCACAAGTGAACTTTCGGACTCAGTAAAGTGACAGTGCGGTAAATAAATACTTAATAAATAAGTAATATTAATAAAACGCTCTCCTTATCATTCATCGTTCACTTTGTACAAAATAAAATAAACAAAACATAATATTATTTAAACTTGTTATTTCTCAAGCTGCCGTTTTTTAAAAACTTCATAAAAATATACGGTTCAAATATCCCAACAATATCAAATAATTATAAAACTGTAATTTTACATTAAATTTAATGTTTGTTTTCTGTTTGGTATTTCTGGTATATTATTTTAATTATTCAAACCAGTTATTTTTCAAGTTCAAAAATTTAAAAAATATTAAATTTCAATATTTCAACAGTAATAAAAATTGTTAAACCCGTAATTTTACGTTAAAATAAAAGAAGTATTTTTACTGTTTTTAAGATAGTCAGTTAAATTGTTTAATTGTTTTGTTTATTCGAAGATATAAAGTATATATACATTTTTTAATTGCAGCGTTAAAATGCATAAAATTTATCAAAATAAAAGTTCGTTTGCTTTTTAAAAGTTTTAATCAAGTAATAATTTATTACTGTTTGCATGTTTTTATTTTATTAATAATACATATGATTAAATAATATAAAAACACAATGCCATACAAATTTTAAGTCGACATATTATGAAATAAATATGAAATAAGTTTCACATTAAATATAATTTACGATGAAAGATTAAAAAAAAATCGTACTGGTTCGATTTCAGCTTTTTATTTTTTCGAAAATGATTTACATTTGCTTTGCTTTGATTTGAATTGAATGATGTTTTTCCAAAAAAAAAAACTATTTTTAATGTGTACCTATAGATCGACTTTCTCCTATCAAACGTTGAAATTCCAGTATCGTATTCTTGCACCGAAACATAAAACAAATATCTAATATGAGGCATCAAATCCGAATAATCGCAAGTGATATAAAATAATGTGAACATATTTATGTACCTGCATATCGTGTACGTTATACTATATTGTTTATAGTCTAGTATGTAAAAGTGATGGTTTGGATATATGTTTATATTGCTAAATTGCAGTATCATGAATTTTGTTATAAATTTTAGCGTAAGTATAGCAGCTGAACGTAATGATGTTTCTGCTAAGAAACCATGTTTTATTTGTATCGAAATAGACATTCTTTTGACGTAAGTAATTTAAACAAACCACCTACATCGTAAAATTAGTTTTTCTTAAATAAATATCTTATTATCTAATTAAAACGTTATCGCGGTTACCAAAATAATTTATTGCATAAAAAAACTGAAATAAGTTTATTTCTGTACTTTTTTTTTCACATTCATCTCGATATAAAACAAAAATTTAAAATAATTTTAAATATTATTTAAAATATTGTTAATCCCGAATCACTTATAATTATAACCATTGCTGTATTCGCCGATGGAAAGTAGACATATTTACTAAATTGCATTGTTTAAAATACATAAAATTTAACAGGTAAAAATTTCGGCCACTCTCTATGGGTACAATAAAAAATCAGGTAACTAATTTAATAAAGATTGTTTCCGCAGTTAGTTGTAAAATGCAATCGAGGTAATCGATTAAATTTTATAAGATGTTATAAATTTTTCGACTAAGGTAACAAACTGATCAGGTTATTCGGTTAACGTAATTCGGATATACCGTATTCCAGTACCGGAGCAGAACATTACTTTTATTTAATTCATTTCCAGTTGTTAAATTTCCTCTTCGAGATATAACTATCCTAGTTATGTCTAAAATTCAAAGAAGACTGCAAAGAGATAGCTGTCATTCCAATCCATATAAAAGGATGGAATACAAAATAATATAATCAAAGAACCCTTTGCTTTTATTATGATACTTTTATTATAGATAATCGAATAAATTACCATAATGTTTTGAATATGATAAGGGCACAAAATGTCTGATAGATAAAGGAAATTCAATGGTCAAAGCATTCTGTTTTATTAATAACAGCAAAGTTTTCGATGATGTTTACATAATATAATGGAACAATCGACATCAATGAGCGTATCTGAGCACCTTATTGACCCCTATCCGAAACTTGTTCACGAAAGGTTATGCTGCTGTTATGTTGTACGAGGGATCACATAACAGGAGGGCAGAATAATGATAAGGTGAAAGAAGATTTCGAACCTTCGTTACGCTGAAATGAATTTGTGATCTTAAAATTAGCTTTTAATAAAAATAGAAGAAGCATGTCGCAAATTTGGTTTTCTTTTCAATGAATATAAGAAGACCAAGGTAATAGCGATTGATAGGTTAAGAACACCTGCAATAACTCATATCCTAAATAAGCTGGAAATTGAGGACGACTTCATATACCTGAAATTATTTAGAACTGATCACAGTAAGAAGTATAATAATCATAGCCAAAGATAACATGACTTGCCTTGTTATGTGTGAAGTGAAGTAAACGAAGATGAAAAAAATCAAACCTTTGCCTCTTTCTAATCTTAAAATCATGGTATGGAATCTTGGACCCTCCAAGCTATGGTAAGGCATTAATACGACGTGAACTTATGGACGAAAAGAAAAATTGTGTCCTTCCTGTAAGAGTTGAATGCCAAAGTTAAGCTCTCCAACACGTGTTATCAGCGAATCTTCTAATAGTTTGGACATGTCGTTTGCAGAATCAACCATTCATGCCAATATATAAAAGCTCTTAATGGTTGGAAAAGTGGAAAAAAAAGAAAAGAAGTTGAACTCCAAGGCGCTTGAGCGACCAGATATAAGAGTGAACTGCTTCCTTCTCTAGCCACATGACCCAGGACAGGAAAAGATGTTGCTAGAAGAGTTGATAATACTATACAAACGTATGTATGTCAAAGTAGCAGTTCTAATCGATACTTTCATATTAAACTTTTACTTGATTAATAAAACTTTATAATAATTTTGATTAAAACACGTATATTGATGTCGTTAACATGTAAAATACATCGAAACACGTGTTGTTATTGATTTTAGTGGATTTGAGTATTTACGAAGTACAAGATAAATGTTAGATGCAAAGATGACATGCCGCAAAATGACGATTCAATGAATAATTGACAAATCAATCTCTAATTAAGTCAAAAATATTTAGTATAATCAACACACAAAATTCATAATACATAACATTTCTTCATATCGATGTAAAAATCATGTGGTACAAAAATAAATTACAGTGATCGAATTATTAATAAAAATGTATTGAAAAATTATTATTAAGTGCTTGAATAAAGTGATTTTCTAATATATACTTTAAGAAGATACTGAAAAAATTGGTGAGTTTAAATACTATACTAAATGATACATTAACATTAGCAGAAATTAATTTTTCAATACTACACGAAAAATGTTATTATTTAATGTAATATTTTAAAAATTTATATTTATTTTTTTATTTAAAACAGTTAAACTGCAATATTTATTTAAAAATAAAATCTTACATTTTTTCATATTTTATAAATTTTCTCTACTTTCAGTTATTTTTTTGAACAAATGAATAACATTTAAATAAAATTTAACTCGCAATATTGCATGAAAAAAATTTCAAACGAATCTGAAACATTTTTTTGAACAACAAAATTCAAGACTTCTTATCAACCCATCTGTCTTCTTGTCATTGTAGGTACCGATTAAAATAAAAATGCGTATTTTTTACTTTTATATTCATTCAATATTATCATTATTAATATTAAGCGCAGGAGTATAAACTTTACCTTCATGTAAGTAACGTTTAAGATAACACAGCGTCAATATAAAGAAGTGCTTACTGGGTTAATGAGGATAAGAACGAGAAAATAAACATAAATAATAAAGTAGTCTACAACGACGACATATACGAGTATAATTGAATAACCTATACTTGACCATGTTATTTGCTTGATTGTATAATTGTGTATTTTATTCTCGTTTTTATATTTCAAATAAAATGTAACTCTTCCTGAAAATTTCAGCAGTTACACTATTTCACACAGCTGAAACTATACAATGATTTAGCTGAAAATTCTCGCTGTATTGGCGGTAAATTCCAATGGAAAGTGTTTTATCGAATATTTTCAATAAATATACAAGTGCAGATACTCATATTTGGTTGCGTTGATTTATTGAAATAAGCTTGTTGTTAAAGTACCCGTAAATAACGCGTCGGTTGAAAGCTCCGGTAATTTGTTCTTGTAATTGCGAGCTACCATTTAAACAGGTAGACAGATTTGTAAATATTGACACGCGGAAATTAAAACACAGAAAAATGTGTTCATAAAAATTATGTTGCGTTTTCAGATGTGCCGGAAATATCTTCACTTGTATAAATAAATAAATCTGCGTTAGTAGTCCATAAAAATTCTTCTGACTATTTTAGAAATATAAATTATAACTTTCAATTATATCTGTTAAGTACTTATGCTTAAATAAATATTTTTTAAATGAAACAAATCAACAATGATTTTTTTACCTTACATGGGTTTTTAAATAACACTTTCAGTTTCGAGAAAGCAGTCCTAATATCAAAGTGTGTTTTTGCTAATGTTTATATTTTTATAGCGTAACACATTTAAGGAATCTTATGTTATGCGGAAACCCACCAAGCCACCTAATGTGAGTTGTTGGTGAAAATCTTTTTTTTCCTATTTAAAGTTATTTACATCTTGTTTGTAAAACAAAAAAACTGAACTTAAACTAGCAGAATAAATTTAAAACCAAATTTAGAAATATTTGTGACCATACTAATTAAATTACACATTTTTTTTCAATGTGATTGCTGACACCTCTTGCTAAAATGACAATTTATCTTTAAACAATATGTCGAGTTTGTTTAAATTGATGAGTTAAACAATTTTGTTTAATAAAAACATTCCATTAATTATTATCGATGTCTCAACAGAGACCAAGCAATTGGTGATAGAAAAAAATACAAAAAGTAAATTGCTACACATCATAGCAAAAAAGTAAAAAAGATTATCTAGGAGTTCCAAAAAAATAAAAAGTGTGGTTGTCAATCATGGGCAGAATGGTGAATGCGTAAAGTGATCACTAAACCACCCTATGACAGGTCATAAACCCTGTTAATACTCAGATTTTTTTTTCTTCAGCTATGGTGTTATAAATACCAAAATAAGATGAAAATGTTGTAAGTTTTCTTGACAAAGTTGTGTGTCTATGAGCAATGAAACTAGTAAATTGCACCTTAAAAAATATCAATGGCTATTGCTTTAGAATTACTTAAATAATATGAAAATATTTTAAGTTGTTTTTTACAAAGTTCTGTGTCTATGAGGAATGAAACTAGTCAGTTGCACCTTTTTTTAACTATTACCAAAGAATAAGATCGAAATATTTTAACTTTTGTTTAAAAAGCTCTGCACCTATGAGGAATTTAACTAGTCGTTCCTTTATAAATATATTTTTTTACTTTTACTAAATAATTACTTGAATTATAAGAAAAAATTGTATTTTTTCTTGACAAAGTTTATGTGTCTATGAGCAATGAAACTAGTCGGTTGCACCTGCTAAGTTTAGGAATATTGTGATTTCCTTTATATTAGTAAAAGTACCGTCATCAATAATAACTTTCAGACAGGTTGTGGTAAGTTGTTGTTTCTTACAAAATTAATCAAATGAAAAATTAGAAAACTTTGTAAAGCCATTTATTATTATTTGGAATAAATTGGTCGATCTTGAGCTTCGATAAACATCGGTTAGGGGGAGTTTCATTGATACGAAAAAACTTTCCGGCTTCTCTGGTTTCATCTCGATAACAGTAAGCTCATTATTTTTGCTAAATAATCTATTTGCTTTTTGAGTATTTATCCGGCTACTAACTGCGTCAGTCTGCCATGGTAACGGATTCGGTTCCCAGTGAGTTTAATATAATTATAAAATTATGTAAGTTAAGCAAAGAGTTGGTAAAATAATGATACAAATCGACTGAATACAGTTTAATATATTTCTCGGTGTGGGCCTTTTGCTGGTGCCTTAGGGTCAATTTTTATTTCAAAACAAAATAATAAAGAACCCAAACTTTCATTATCAACTCATTTTTTCTTACTTACTTTGCTTCATCATTTGAAAAATTGGAAAGATTTGTTTTTGGCGAATGTCCAGAGAAACGTTAAAATGTATCGTTTTTAAAGAGATAAAAAAAATTTTGAAGGACAACAAAACGAACAATGAAAAGTATTTATTTTCTCGTCGTCTGACTATTGTTTCAGTAAGAATTAAATTTTACATTCTTAATTTAGGGAATAAGTAGTTTTTTTAGCATTAAAAATGCTTAAAGGCCCCTATGTCCTGCGCCTCAACTGATTCCTGAATTCCAGACAATTCGCGTACATTTCCAAGATGGGACAGTTGCTTTCTGCCGATGCCCGACTTCTTTTTATAATTATTTTATAATTACTACTGGACCCCCTCTTTTGCTTATTAAAATATAATAAATATCTCCTACCCGCTCTTCATTATTCAACATTCCCAATTCTCAAATTTAAGCTAAGTTTTACATTCGGTGTTTGAAAATAATTGAATGCATCAAAAAACGTATCACAAAAGTTTTTTTTCTTCTTTTTTAAAATTACATAATGGAATTTATTAATTCAACATATGGGAATGTTAGTGATGTGTATCTACAAGTGTTATTAGAGTTTCAGAGAAGGTTTCAGGAAGATACAAATACATACACATTTGTGTATATTTGTATATATATAATAATATTATAATAAAACCCCAATGGTTCATAGGGCTTACTGCTTCATATAAACGCTGTGTTAAATTGATCGTTTACACATGAAGGTAAGGTGATCAGCCCTCCGCTTCAGGTACCATTCCAGGGTAATATTAATAAATCTTACAGTGAAAAAATCACTAATATTTATTTGACCCCCCCTGGGAATCGAACCCGGGACCTTCAGAACGGTAGCTGAGCGTGCTGACCATTACACTACGGAGGATGTTTATATTGAATTTAACCATAAACTGTATGAATTGCCTGATTGATATGAAATACTGGCCAATTAAATACAAACCTTTATTTTTCAGACATCAAAATAAAATTAAAATCATATGTGTATTGTACATATCGAAGAATTTTTTTTTTACAATAACTGTGTTGTTGCAAAATACTACCAAATATATCACTTCTACATAAAACATCTTGGGGTGATGATTTTTTTACACTTCATGGTCATATTTAATGTTCTCTGAAATGAGATTAATTAATATTCCGGTTGAAATATCTCAAAAGAAAATTTAAGCACTGCACATTGTTGTACGAGTTAAATAATTTATCGCCCCGAGACGTCAAACATCAGTAAACATTAAAAGTTGGAGAAATTCTTTAAATTAGTTCACATTGTCCGCTCTCACAGAAGTGTTTTATGTACTGAAGTAATGACGGTATTAAAATAATTAATTCCGCTCTGTATTTCGACTATTTGCGAGGAATATACCGTAAAGCACTTATCTTGTCTTTAAACATTAATATTTTGATGAGAGCTTACAAATAACTTGGATTTAATATTGCTCAACGTAAAGGAATAATGTTACAAACGTTTATAATGAAACAAATAGAATTAAATATAAAACAATCTCAGAATGCAAGTATTCTTCTATAAATTAGATAAAAATGATGAATTTCATATAAATTTCTACAAAGAAGAGTATCGTGGCTTTATTTAAACATTTTTAAGAATAAATCACTTTTAAAAATTCACTTTTAGGATTATTTTAAATGCGTATTTTGATGAGAGCTTACAAATAACTTGTATTTAATATTGTTCACATTAAAACGTAAAGGAATAATGTTACAAACGTTTATAATGAAACAAATAGAATTAAATATAAAACAATCTCAGAATGCAAGTATTCTTCTATAAATTAGATAAAAATTATGAATCTCATATAAATTTCTACAAAGAGTATCGTGGCTTTATTTAAACATTTTTAAGAATAAATCTCTTTTAGGATTATTTTAAATGTAAATACGACGTATTTCGAAAACTGGTAAAACTGGTTAAAAACATATACAATCTCCTAGATTTTTTTAAAAAGAAAAGTTATAATCGAAAACTATTTTTTTTTTGTTAAGAAATATATGCAAGTAATTAAGGCATCATGAATGACACAATATTTCTACTAACAAAAACTCATTATTTTTATTTTCAATGTTCTTCGTGGAATCAAAATCAATCATTTAATTTTTTTTCTTTTTTTAAATTCTTTTGCATTAAATGACATAAATTCAAATACAAAAAGAATATGAATGAAATATAAATATAAATTTAAAAAAAATATCCCACAAGGCATGACCTGTGTGTGGGTATACAATATAATTTAGGTCATACTAAAGGGTATAAGGGTATAGGTATTTTAAGTAGAACTATAATAATAGTGTTAATATAAAATACAAAACAATTACTGTTTTTAAAGTGTTAAGTACTTAATGCAAGGAAATCTATTTGTTTTCAATTTTATAATCTAATTTGTTAATAATTCATGGTAAAATAAAAATCAGCAAAATGCAGTATTTCGACAACTCCTATCCAAAAAAATAAGGTTAAAATGCGCGTAATATATGTGTAAAATACTATACTACCCTAATAATCGATTTAATAATAGAATGTATATTAATTTATTACTGTAAATGTATTTTTTATGACCGATTCGATGTATAATTTCACAAAATAACTAATTTAGATGACAATCGGGGAATGTATACAAAATTGTCATCGAATGACATTTATATCACATGTGTGGTGATGTGAAGTATTTTGTAAGGTTAAAATATAATTTTTAAACAGATTTTAAGTAAACGAACGCTCGACGGTTAGATTCCATACAATTCAATGCCCTGTGTTGTGTTTTGGCTAGCGTTTAATCTCTAATAGCAACCCTTTTGTCGTTTCCAGGTCAGCACAGCTCAAATATTCAAGATGTCTACATCCACGATCAACATGGCGGAGAGGAAGCCTATCATAGACCAAATCATGTTTGAGAGAAGGATGCTGTTTAGTTGTACAGCTCTTATTGGGGTGGGGATCATTGTTTGGATTACAGCTATCTCCACAGATCACTGGTTCGTCGTCCAGGGAGGACACGGTGAGTCAAATGGGTCTAAATAACGTGAAACCACATATAACAACCTATTGAATTATTCTGCTGACTGTTGAAAGTTGCATGATACCGTTAAGAAGGGAAAACACACCGGTAACTAGTTTTATATTTGCATGGTGGACGAATACGTAATAGGTACAAAATGCTAAGGATAAAAATCCTGGATTTGTTGGCAAAATGTTGGATCAGACACCCAGAGTCACCTTTAGAATTCACAGACTGCGAATCTCGGGAAGATTAATGCGACTTTTCTTTCAAGTCACGTAAATCCTTTCAATAATAATGACATGTTCCAATTCAATTTGATGAAAACAAGCCTAGTTATGTAGGTACGTTTTTAGTGGAAAAGAAAGTTAATGACCTACAAAGAAGTGGTATTTTCGAGGAAAGAGTCTCCAAGAAATATTTTTCGAAATTAAGAAAAAATTATATTTTTCTATTCAATACTTTTTTTATTCGAAATGTATCTTCTTTAGTTTAAACCTGGGGTAGGGTTATTGTGGTAGTGACTCAGTCTGATTATGTCGGTAATGACGAAACCCGGTCACTAGTTAAAACTGTAAAGTTGTTGTTTTATTATATTTACAAATCCACTTAAAAAATATTTTATTTCCAAATTTCTATTCTGAAAATTTATGATTAGAGATCTTTCATTAATATTTTTTTTTAATAAAAATATATTTCCATAGATACACTTAATATTTACTATTATCGTAAATAGAGATATATTTTTCCAAATGTGGTCGGTAAAAAATATTGACGTTGAAAAATAGGCGTCGCATCAGATAAGTTTGGGAATCTTTAGGTAGACCTATTTAAAACCGATATTATCATACGTACCTATTTGTAGAATGTAGATCTTGTCATTATACAACTTGTCGTGCACCGAATGTCCAATATCAAATTCTCTTTTTAGGTATTTTCGTTCCTCAGACCGGAAGGTATTTCGTTAGCAGTCACTCCGGTCTGTGGAAAGTCTGCAGATCGGTTCTCGTCGAGACTCCTGAACAACTCAAAGCCAGTGTTGCCGGAAGACCGTTCATAACGACCACTAAATCTACCACAACCATTGCGCCCGAGTTGAACTCCTCCCTCACAAACAACACTTCAATCATTCCTATCAACAGTTCGATATCAAACACCAATGAAAGTTCTTTATCTAATTTGACACAGCCTTCAAACTCATCTGCTATTAACAATTCAACGAATACCACAATAATACAGACTACTCCCATGCCTATCCTGAATGCATCGATGGCTGCCAAAATGATCAAATTTCGTAAGTATATAAATAAGTATTTTAAGGGGGTGAAAATTTTAGGGGTTCAGGTGACAAATGATTTAAAATTATGAAAATATGTATACTTCACAATAGATTGCTAGGGAGAGTTGACATTAATTTTGTTTATTGATTCGGCAGTCACTTTGTGGTAAAATCTATCCATTTTTAATTTAAGTTTTACTTTTTAAATACCACGATTTCCTTAAATCCACAGTGACACGTGTTTCGCTGCATTCCGCATCATTTTCAAACACCATGTGTGAAGCTAATTCTAAATTTCAGAGTTGGGTCCTTGGGACGTTGAATGTTGAAGAGGGGGTAGGAGCTGTTTCTTATTTTTATTTATTAAATTTATATTTTATTATATATTTTTTAATCTCCTTTCAGTGGGAACATAGACAACAAGGGGGAGGTTTTAATCATTGGCATGTTGTTATTGTTATTTATACTTTAATGAGTTTCTTTTGTTTCAAAATGTTTAATTTTATGGCTTTTTCGTATTAATTATTTTAAGGATTTCTACAAAATTAAATAAATAAATAAAAATAAGAAACAGGTTCTACCCCCTCTTCAACCTTCAACGTTCCAAAGACTCAACTCTGAAATTTAGAATAAGCTTCACATACGGTGTTTGAAAATGATGCGGAATACATCGAAAAACGTGTCACAGTAGATTTTAATATATAGTGGTATTTACTAAGTAAAACTTAAATTAAAAATGGATGGAGTTGACAGTGCTTAGAAAGAGTAAACTCTTAAAATTGACTGAAATAAACAGATTAAATTTTACTTAAAAGCGTTAACTATGGCTTCTGGAGTTTAGTAAAAGTTTATTCGAAACACAACTACAATGGCTGGTTCTAGTCTTTTTGGTTCGCCTCCATGTGTTACTGCTCTTGATTGGGTTAAATGTTTTTTCGTGTCATATTTTTTTTTTATATTTAAAAAATATTATAACCAACTATTCAATAAATTAATATGAAGTGGCGCAACATTATCGTACTGTTTATTTTAGAAGAGTATTTTCTATGGACCCTAGAGCATTATTTCGAAACATTCATTCCATGGATTTACTCGAATTTTTGATGCGAGTGCCTCATGTAAACATATTCTTCCACTTAAATTAAACATCATGTGTTAACCACAAACAAAATGTTCCATTGTATTCAAAGTAACATGGAATAGTTTTCTCTCTTACACTGCGTCGTATTGACGCACAGTTATCTTGATCGTAACGTTATGGTAGTATTAAATTTTTAATATTAGTTTGGAAATTCACTAATATCTCTTTTTACCACTTCCCCTTGGAATCGGACCAAGGACCTCAAGTAACCTAAACCAACCATTACACTACAGAGACAAATAAATAATAATTAGAATGGTTAATTTAAAAATGATCTATAAGATCTAAATAGTAATATTTATCACATTATCTATGAACTGCCAAAAAAATAGTATATCTTTAATATGTAATAAATCTACTTTTTTATAACGAAGGTACTTCTTTGAAAGGATTTCGATTAGCCTGGCGTAACAGAAAGTTAAAACTTTTTCTTACAAATTAAAAATATTAAGCGAGCGCTAAAATTTTTAGATTCTTTGTCGAAAATCGTAAAACAGGACTTGCCTTGCTCGCAACTTTCTGATAAGTTAGGGTTTTTTATCTTTCTTCTGCTCGGGGTTTAGCGTAGAAACAATAGAGAAACCGGGATAGATTCAATATAAGAAGAATGGAAGTTTACGGTCGCGGGGAACTTTTCATCTGATTACCTCCAGCTTGGTGTTTCTTATTTTTAACTTTTCAGAAATCTTATGAAATGTGCAGCAGCGCGCTTGAACCCGTATCCTAACTTAAATCCGCTTCGGATTTTACTCCGTCTCAAATTGTCGAAGGGAAAAATCACTCAATGAAAAATAACCAAAAAACATTTCTCCGTTTAAAGAAAAAGTAAAAAATAATATATGTACAGTGAATCTACAGTTATTTTACATCTAGTTGTTATATATTATTAAATTAAAACCTATATTTTTAGCTTTTCCACTTTATTTTTATTTGACCAGCGACCGGGTTTCGTCGTTACCGACAGCATCAGACTGGTGATGTCGGTAACGACGAAACCCGGTCGCTGGTCAAATAAAAATAAAGTGGAAAAGCTAAAAATATTGGTTTTAATTTAATAATATATTAAAATGCAATTCTATCACGAAGTGTCAGTGGATAGTATAAATTCATCTAGTTGTTATGTTGGCTAACTAAATATAAATCAGGGGTAAAATAAATATGAACATAAATAAAATAAAATAAAATAAATATGAAGTAAAGTACATTGTGTAAATTAATTAGTATAAATATGTATAATGTCAAATAAATATGAACACAAATAAAATAAAATAAAAGAGATATGTAGTATAGTAAATTGTGTAAATTAATTAGTTTAATATGTATAAAGTAAAATAAATATGAACATAAATAAAATAAAATAAAAGAGATATGAAGTATAGTAAATTGTGTCATAGAATAAACGATTTTATTACAATATACCAAAGCAGAGAGAACCAAAACAATTTTCAGTTTCGGAAATCGCTGAAATGATCACAGAAAAAAATATATGCCTGAAGCAACAACAGTGTCATGTTTAGCATACTGAACCAATTGTATGTTCCATTGCAATTATATGCATCGATTGACACTTTCACGAATGAAAAATTTCAACTGTTGATAAAAAATTTTCGTGCCAACTGATCGAATTCGTTTACATTTGAATATATTGTACGCTCGGGGCAAAAGCTTTTTACTGCCCTGAAAAACGTTTTCACTGATTCATTTTTTAAATAATTTATACATTTTACAGATAACATAAGGAATGATTTGAGATTATGTTTTTTCCACCAATTTTTAATAAATTTCAGATAAAACACCTGTTTTTTTACAACTAATTATTTATCGCGTATATATTTACGAGTTTATATAAACTATATTTTTTTTTTCGTTATCGTTATTTTTTGGAGCAGTTAAATTTTTTGAAACAGTAGCATTTGTATCTTATATTTAAAAAAACCAAAGTTAATTCCAACTGGTATTCGTATTTTAAAAATCAACGTATACATTACGATTTTTCATGTATTTTTGTAACATAAATTGCACATACATAGATAGTAATAGTCCTAGTTGGACTGTATTTTATGGACATACTCGCACATTTAACAAACGAGCAGGAAATTTCGTACTGGACGTTACAAAGTTAAACAAAGTTTAAAACTAATAGTATACAGACAAAGGGTGGACGAACAAATCATCAACATTGTGAATTCAATTTGTTCTTTTCCTCCAATCAGACTGTAAGGGCGTTTTTTTCTATTCGTTGTTATAATAATACATCTGATTTAAAATTTTCAGCTTTAAAAACAATGTCGGAAAAGGTACCACCCATCATTTGAATATCTATTTACATAAACTTAATAATAATAATAATAATAGAATAGTTTATAAAATATAATAAACCTAATCAAATACATATACATATATACAGGGATGTACTTGTATATCCCTGTGTACATGTATTTATATATATATATATATATATATATATATATATATATATATATATATATATATATATATATATATATATATATATATATATATATATATATATATATATATATATATATATATATATATATATATATATATATATATATATATATATATATATATATATATATATATATATATATATATATATATATATACACGTATATATAAGAATATATATTTAAATAATTATTGGCAATGTTGGCAAAAATATACGCTACGTACATAGTATATATCTTGAATTGTTTGAGTATAAATTTCTAGTAAATCCTCGTTTTTCTCCGCCGTTACATCCTAAATATTATTGAAATCATCATTATGCCGGCTTCCCCATTAAATTCTTCCTCCCCCCAAAGCTCAGTATCCTGTAAATCTCGGCAACAAGACACAAAGGAATCGCATTATTACAGTATGTAATAATATTTTCTATCCGTTTTCGGGAGGATTCAAAATATCATCCTCTTCATCCAAATCCCTTCTGGGCTGACCTTTTATCTTGTTTTATTATATTTTATTTAGCTGCCGCTTTATTCCCGGGCACAATGCCGGGGTAAACACAACGGCCGGGATAATAAGCCGGGAAGAAAGGTCTGCTTACAGTTTCCAGATCTAATTACGCGGAGTTCGTTTGTTTTCACGGATAAAAATATACATCTTCTTCGTGTCTACTACAGGGTGCCCATAAATATATTTTTGTAATTGATATTTTAATCGAAATATTTTTGGAGAAAATATTAATATCGAGTCTTCATTTAGGAGTCAAGTATTATATTTTTGGTGATTTGGAAATGTGTTAGTTTTAGTCCCGTTTCATTTTCGTCGAAAAAATTGTGAATAATAATATCGATTTTTAAATGTATCAGAAATATAAAAGAATTATATTATAAAATCTTCTTTTTTAATAACAGTTTTTAATAAAATTGTTTTCATATAAAAAATATTTTTTGTGTTCAGTATCAGGTAAATTCTATATTTAACACAAAAATTGTAGGTGTGTCCAAATCCCTCTTCACAATTCTAGGTTTCTCAACTATGAAGTTATTTTTACAATTCGTTATATGTAAATGAAGAAGAATATGGAAGTCTGGGTAATAACAGGGCTTAAGAACTCAAAGGTCTGTTTTAAACTCAAATACAGAGCATCATGAGATTTGTAATACGTAGAAATTTATTTTTAAATTTAATTTCAAAGATAGAATTGTGAATGTTACACATGTGTAAAGTGATCACATAACTAGCCTATGCCAGGTATTAAGGCCTTTTATACTTTGGGTGGTTATTTTATCAGGATGTGTAAAGAAAAAATATTTTTGATATAATGTTACACCCGAAACGCAGAATTAATTTTGATGCTTCAAAGTTATTAACGATCATGTCAAAACTCCATTATTTCTTCAATTGTGTGCAAAAAACATACTTACGACTTTTTATTTTAAAATGTAATGTTTGTTAAAAAAATTTGGGTTTGACATTTTTTATTATTTAATGTAAGATTGGTTTTATATACGGAATTTCTGGTCCCCCTGTAACAACACAAGCGGTATATACAAATCCTTAGTCTATGAGCAACATTTGAGAATTCAATGCAAGGTGTTGCTGATTTATATCAAGGAATAACAATGGTCCTTAATTATACAATAATTTATACCATTTCAACACTTTTAAATGTGTATTATTAACACTTCATCATTAAAAGAATTACTTAAAGATTTTCCTTTTGAAACTTTATTGTATTATGCGAGTACATTTATGTAAAAAAAAATTGGCTTATCTTCTCTTTCGACTAGTGTATTTCCGATGGTAAATATTGATGCCCATACGAAAACATTATTATTTATTGATTTTTCATCAACTTAATAGAATAAGATTATGATTATACTAAAAAAACAAAACATTTTTTTAGAACCACTTATGAGTTTATAAATATAAACACGACTAGTTTTAAAAAGTACATAATTTTGATAAATGCAAACACAAACAATTAATTTTTTCACCTTTTGATGAAAACGTCTGTAATTCTTGAAATTTGTTATTACTGGTTAAGTGATCACTTAACACACGTGCAATATTCACTAATTGTACCCGTGATGATATATGTTTATAAGTCTCAAAAATTTTAGTATTGTGGTTGTCAATTAATCAGTCTATGACAGGTTATAAGCCTTGTGAATACCCTGACTTGCAGGTTCTTCTTCATCTATGTTGAGATGTTGAAATGGGTCTCTTTACTGTTGGAAAAAAATAATCACCACAGACAGAGAAAATGTATGTGCAATTATAAAATTAAAAGTGTGTAAGGATATTTCTAAGTACCATATTCTTCTTCATCTATGTTGAGATGTCAAGATTTTAATTTTTCCATCGTTATTTCCTTTCGAAACTAGTACCAATTATGAACATCAGTCCCAGGTACACAACTTTCCTTTTCTTGATTGGGGTCAGTAATTGGCAACATTTCCCAACTCTACCTTTTAAAATAACTTTTCATTCGTCACTCGGTTCTTTTGATATAAAAATAAAATACCTGTGTGAGACCACTTTTGAGTTTATAAATGTAGAAACGACTAGTTTTGAAACCGTTCTTATCCAACATGTGAAAATACAAAACGTTTACAAATATTACAATACTAACCTCAAAGGTGGTCTTATTAAAGTGTTTCTTTTTGTATATAAATCATCATAAAATACCACAAATTTCATGTCAAATTAATTGATAATACAATTCCTTGAAGTTATACGTACTGCACCATCTTACAATTTAGCCATATTTTCATCCCCTCGCTTTCTTTTGATATTTAAAAACAACTTTCATCAACAATTTTTTTTTATTTTGATATTTAAAAAAACCAAATTTATTCCATAAATTTTGCGTTTTTGAATATTATAATTTTAAATGTCTGCCTCCGTAGTGTTAGCGCAATTATCTGCAATACTGAAGGTCGATTCCTACAGAGAGTTTAAATAAATACAAGAGATTTTTCACTCGAATATTTTTTTTAATCCCCTGGACTTGCGCCTGAAGCGAAGGACTTATCACCTTGCCTTCATAAAATTAATGATCGAAATAACACAGCATCATTGCGATGCAGTACCCTATGCACTATTGAGTACGGATAAGGGTTAGAAGAAGAAAATACGTTTAAAACATTTTGGTAAAAAAAAAAACACTATAAAGTGTACCTACCTAATAAGTACAACATTTTGCGTGTGTTCATAAATCTGGATTATCTCTAATCAAGAGTTATTTTTTACATTACTTTTTGCATCTCAACATAGATAAAAAAGAATATGGTCTGTGGTTGCTAATCATGGGTAGAATTAGTGAATGTTACAAGTGTGTACAGTGATCACTTATACCTGTCTAAGACGGTCGTAAGCCCTGTAAATGCACAGACTTTCATTTAATAAGTAAGTTGTTTTGCTGATTCTCTGTTATTATTTATTTATTTGGGAAAACAGATATAATTTAACTTCACCCCTTTTTAATTATTAAACATTAAGAATTACGAAGTCTTCATTCTCAGAAAATTGAGAATAATATCGGTTTACATTAAAATATTGTTTCTTGGTATCCCTGATTAATATTCTTGGATAAATAAAAGTTTGGCTTCACCCGGTGGTACTCTGACACAGTTCAATAAAATGTATAATACTCCTTCGGGTGTATTTTAATTTGAAAATATTGTGTACATTCAAAGTGTTCTGGGGGAATTAAACCATTTATAAATAATTAAGAGAAGTTATTGTTTACTTCATAGCCTATTCTACCTTCCGAGAACAATATCGGCTTGTTTACTCTGAAGCAGATTCTTTATAACAAAACAGGGTCGTAAGAACTCTAATTAAAAATAATAATTAAAAAATTAAATATAAATATATTTATATATTTTAACGCTGGACCATTATATTTTTAAGCTAAGGACATTCTTAGGACAAATTATTTATTAACCTTTTTTTTTGACTTGTAGATTAACATACATTTTGTTTTGAAAATATGTTATTTTACAAACATAAATCATCGTTCGTTATGATTATTGGTTCTTTAATACTGTGATTAATTGGTTTTTACTTACATATGTACAAGCACTATATGACTTCTTTTTTCAAATGGCTATATAAGGTTTAAGCTTTGACCAATATAATTAGTCTGCTATTGGTTGTAAGAGAGATATTGCTTCTTATAAATAAATCCGCCGATGTACATACATCCTGGGAAAAAAGTTTAATAAATAAATTAATAAACCGTTTAATTTTAACCGATTTTTTTTAAATATTTTGAATAGATTCATTTTTTCAAATACAAATCGCTTGGCTTTGCGTACCAAAAATAATGTTTAATGGAAATATTATTACCATGCATGAGGAGGTATACATCAAAACATTACTAATAAGTATTTTTTTTAATAAAAAAAAAATAGTTTTTTAAAACCTAACCAACTCACGTATTGCTACATTTCTTTATTTATTCAGAGTTTCAAAGAAAAATCGCACCAAATAAAAAAACAAAAAATACGCATTTATGAAAAAACATTAATTATAATGTTATTTAAAAAAAATCTTTGACATGTATAAAGTATATAAAACATACTATTTGCAATGAGTGGTTGAAATCAATCACATTAGAATGATTACACAAATAAGCGTAATTCATTAAAATTTGGTATGGATAATAAATTGCAAAGTCCTAACTCCAAAGTTAGTTATACATCGCATCAGTTTTACATGTTTTTATTATGAGATATCTCAAAAATTTTACATTTATAACTGTTGTTCACACTCGTAAAATCAAAAAAGCAAACCTATATTTCTACTGATTTTGATTAATTCACATATTCGTGCTTGATACAAATCAATCCACAAATGCTTTCGATCAAACTACATTCCTGGAAAAACAAGTTGAAAGAAGTTCTACTCTAAATTTTAATAAACAAAAAATTCAATTGTCTTCGTTATTTACACAGTCTACCGTTTGATTTCATTCAGTAGAATTTTGAAGGAAAATAAAAATGACAACCCTGAACAAATAGGATTATGCCCCAAGAGTTTTGTGGGAGTTTTACAGAACAAGTATACAGTATGTCCGCTTTCTTAAACGGTGAGTTAATTTCGCAAAATATAATATGTATACTCTTGGGAAAATACAAATCTTATACCTTTTCTATGAATAACGAACCTCATCTTATTTCTCTGTAACTTTTGGCGCCCTATTTATTGCGAAAAGGAAAGTAAAAAACGATTTTGATACCTTATTTTTAATAATTATTCTTTTCTTACAATATTTCGAGTGTGTTAATTACAGAGACTTGCTGTATTTCTACGCTGGGCAGTGCGAGAAACAACGGTAAGATAGGAAACGTGAAACTATGGACGGTACAAAGAAGCATGATTGTTTAATTCTTTCGTTTGCAAGGCTTATATGTGTTAAAGACTTAAAGGCGTTCTCGTGAAAAAAACGTACATAAAAACTAGATATTTTATTTTCTTTAATTTTAACCTTACTAACTACAAAAAAATACCTATGAAGTAAAATGATACTTATTTTTTATCATTCTTTTTTAATGTCTAAATTTTAATGTATTTTTTGGATTTTAAACATTAAATAATAATTTTGGTAGAATTAATAATTTTGTTTAAATATTCTAATCGGCTTAAAATGTATTTTCAAACGTATATAGTCATGAACAATAATATATTTTAATGCATTAAATCATGATGGATTTATATAGGTATAGATAAATATATATTTATATATATATATATATATATATATATATATATATATATATATATATATATATATATATATATATATATATATATATATATATATATATATATATATATATATATATATATATATATATATATATATATATGTATATATATATACATATATATTTAAATATATATATATATATATATATATATATATATATATATATATATATATATATATATATATATATATATATATATATATATATATATATATATATATATGTATATATATATACATATATATTTAAATATATATATATATATATATATATATATATATATATATATATATATATATATATATATATATATATATATATATATATATATATAAATATATATATATATATATATATATATATATATATATATATATATATATATATATATATATATATATATATATATATAAATATATATATATATATATATATATATATATATATATATATATATATATATATATATATATATATATATATATATATATATATATATATAAATATATATATTTTTACATAAATAAATATATATAAGAATATTAAAAGACAAATTCTAATAAAATGATTTCACTGAAAATAATAACATTTTTAACAAGTGTATATAACAAAGAGTATTTCGAGAAAAATAATGTTTTTATTTTTTTACTATTTTTTTACAAAAAATGTTGGTAATATTAGTATATAACTACTCACCAAGATTTTTGTCTACCAGTTTCAAAACGAACCCATCTCTTCGTCAGGACAATCAAAGATGATAAAATAAATAAAAATGACTTTTTTATATCTTGAACTGATTTGTTTGCAAGGAAACACATATTATTCTTATTATTTAAATGTATTTTACACTTTTTTTACACATTATCGCGTGAAACGTATCTATCATATACATAAATGAGTTTAGCGTATTTTATAATTCATGAATCAATCTGATGACTTTAAAAATAAAACGTTTATTAAATTACGTCAAAACCCACGGTTTTTATCACAACACAACTAAAAATCAAAAAAATCTAAAAATCATATGGTTGATCAGCCAAAAATAGAATCAGACCTGAGATGATGATCTTGTTAATATATAAAACTTTAAAAAAGTATATTAAAGTCACTGTTAATCAGCTTTTAAAGCACGATGAGCTGAGTAATTAAAAATACTCTGTTTGTAATTTTTTTTACAATAAATAATTCAAATATTTATGTATAAAAAAGCGATTAAGCGCTAATAAACGACTATTGAAGCAAAATGCCACCATGGATAGTAACATTAACCACAATTGTAAAATCTTACAAAAAGAAAAGAGATTCAGTAATTACCATAAAGGCTATTTAAATTATAATTATCTGTCTAATATGACATTAAGATTTGTAAAATTATTAAATTGTTGACACGAACGATTTATTTTAACCATAATACAAAATTATAAATCTTACTCTTTTATTTTTAATATTGACTTTTTAGTAATTTTTTTCATAATTCTAATTCTACTTGTATATTGTGACACGTGTTTTAATATACATTCACATTTTGTCTGTGCAAACAAAAACCCATTTTATATCTATTTGAACAGCGAATAAGATGTTTCTGAAGACTCTGACTAAATGTTCCAATTTACCCCAGAGATGTTGCATTTTGCCCCCACAACGGGGTAAATTGCAACAATTCTCCATCTTTACAAAGATATTAAAATTTATATGTTTTCCCATTAAAATACTAGCCTTACTGTTTGTACTTTATTCCTTAATGTTTATTTGTTATTTGTGAATTTAAAAATGTATTTTCTCTTTCGAAATAAAAATTACATAAATCTTAATGTTAAAAGTGTTGCGTATAACCCCGTCTTCCCCTACTCAATATCATTATCATAATACTGTCAACACTGTAGTTGACAATGATTTTGACTCCTTGAGTCCCAATGTAAGTTAAAAGCAAGAGGTAAAATAGGGTAACTTCAAATTTTAATACGTTCGTTTTTCCTGCATATAATGAAGAATGAACGAACGTGGATATTAATAAAATTCCATTTATTATGCAATAATTCACATGATACGTCGCATAAGATTTTTGAGTTTTTTTATTTAAAAATAATATTCAAGTATACTTTACTGTTAAGCCAAAATAAATAAGTGAGGAATGCAAAGACTCTTTGGAAATTAATATCATTAAGCGACGTTTTCTCGAGTTAAATGAATAAAGCATCAACCCTTTCACTACGAAACCTATTTCAGCCATTGAAAAATGATATATTTTGTCAATAGGTGCTTAGGAATTTGTTTTGTCCGCCTCCGTGGTGTAATAGATAGTGCGTTTAGCTGCTGTGCTGGAGGTCCCGGGTTTGATTTCCGGGGGGGGGGGGTTGAAAATAAATATTAGTTATTTTTAATCAAATATTCATTAAATGTTACCGTAGACTGGTCGTTGAAGCGCATTAGTTGCTTACAGGAAAGACCTTGCTTTCATATAAGTAACGATGATCAATATAATACTGCGTCAATACGATACAGTGCCCCATACACCATTGGATGCGGATAAAGGTTATTGATGATCTATTTCTTTCTGATTGTCTTTTTGGCAACATTTGTATTTTTTCAAACCTTAAACTGGGATTTTAAATTGCTGTTTGGTTATCCGAAAGAAGTTGCACTGAATCATTGCAATTATTGAGGTACATTATTCCCAAAATATATTTCTTAGTTAAGTTTTGACTCCTTTCAGTACTGAAATTGTGCAAAGGGCACTGCATTGGAACTTTCACAAAAAATAAACAATAAAAAAATCCTAAACAGAAATGAACACAAAAAAATTGCTAAACGTAAACTAATTACATGAAAAACCACCAAAAACTTTGTACTTCATTTTAAATGCTTAGAAGCTGTTTACTCGTTAATGCCTAATATTAAATTAAATACGTCTTATATGAAATATAAATTATCCCCGATCAATGTTTGATTGTGTGAAAATTATTGAGATTAATTCGAGTAATATGTTTCACACCTGCCTAAGAATAATTTGTTAAATCAATAGACAGATAGGAGAAAGAGTGTAGTTGATGCAAAAGAGTTAAGGTTACCCGTCCAAAGATATTTTTGCTTCAGGAATTTCATCATCGCTATTTGCTTTTAATGTTGTGACTGACACTTTTATTTAATTATTTATTTTATTTCTTTGTATTTACATTTTAAACTGTGATCAGACGCTTTATTTTAGAAATGGTTCTGGTCCATTTGTCTGAGGTAAAATAGTGCACATTATTATTTTATCTTCTGATAATGATTCATCTCACTAACTTTGTAAATAAATGTGGAATGTATTCTGGAATTTCGGGAAAACTAATGCAAAATATTATTTATGTTCGTTTGAAGTGAAACAAGAATCTGGTGATCTTAATAATATTTCCTCACTGATAGATTGATTGCTGGCAACTGATGTTGCCTTTCAAAATAAAGGTTGCTCTCCTTACTCTCATCCTTGAAAGACATTTCCTGTGCTTTATAGTTCTCAAAGAAAAAAATACTCAATGATGTTTTTTTTATAAATTTTATTTACACATTTATTAAAGGTTAATTTTTGGATTTTGTGAATATTAAAACATCTATAGGGTCAATTTTCTTATATTGTGTTATTTCGTTGGCAAATTCTACCATAAATGTCACCGATTAAGTAATATAAAGTAGACCTTCTAATTGAAGCTTTACTGTAACCGAAATCTGAGAAGTGAGATTGTCAATCATGGGTAGAATTAAGATAATTACACTGTGTATAAAATAATCACTTAAACCGGCCAGTAAAAAGTTGTAAACCCTGTAAATACCCAGGTTTTCACATTTTCTGTATCTGTGTTGAGATATTAGAAAATAAATTAAAATTAAAAAAAAAAAAAAATGTTATTTAATATTTATATTACAGAGCGATACGTTACAATGTCAATGATTCGGTATAATTCGTGGTTCTGAAATACCTTTAGGGATGATGACTCATATTAACGAGGGTGTAAATATATTAGATCATAAATAAATCATTGATTAGCGCCCCGTCTCGATGTAACGGCATAACGTCTCGTGTATTGGCAATTAATTATCGGCAGATAGATCGTTATGAATCTAATATCATTAAGCTAAAGACGTCGCGCCATTTTTATTTATCATTTTAATTAAACGAATTATATCTGCTACATAATGTCTTCTTAATTGAATTTGTTTCGGTTTTTATCACATCATTTCACATTATTAATAATAATGCAATATTCATTTGCAGGGGATACCAAATCAATCTTACTTGTATATGGAAGCATATCAATATATTTATTTGGAGATTATTCGTATGTTTTTAAATTGATGAAACTACGAATTTTGTTACTCGCATCGAACACGTGTCATAACAAATTTTATGAAATTTACGAAGAAAAATAAAATTAAAAATAAATAAATACTCTTACTACAAAGTGCCTACCGAATCAATTAATGAGATGTTGTTTTTATTTTAGGGAGGTGCAAATATCACGATATGTTTCCTACTGATCTGCGAATGAACACAGATCCATCTCTGGATAACGCCATTATAAGTAAGTAATTGTCGGGAATAAAATAAATCCACTTATCCGTTATTTATACGCCATTATATGCTTTTACTTGAACTATTTTATTTTTAAGGGATTTAAACCATTCACAAAAAGAATGCTGCTACATAGATTCCGTAAAGTTTTATCTAATATTTAGAGAAAACCTTTTTTTATTTCATTATGCTCTTGCGTAAATGAAAATTTATAATCTACCTTTGTACTTCGTTTGAAGTTAATTATTCATAAAAACTGTTTTTTCTTGTCGGTATAAACGGTGAAATAAGAATTTATATATTCCATTAAAAATTAAAGTTTTCAGCTCCAGTCTGATTTCAAAAATATATTTTAATAAATAAAAATATAAATGTTTGTTCAAAATCTTTAATCTCCTAAAATTGTTGACTTATTACTTTTAACTTTAGACACAACGTTCCGTTTAAATACCCGCTTCTTTGTCTATAAAAATGTTACATATGACAGGTAAAAAAAATGTTTTAATTAGCATTTTGATATAAAAGCAACATACGTAATCTCCAACATTAGTTCTGACATACAGCGTACTTCTTGATAGAGTTGTCACCTTACATTTTAAGTGTTTCAAAATATTACATTATTTTTTCATGGATTTATATGATTAACATTGCTTCAAAGGTAAGGTGAAATTAAACACACACATTACAATTGTTAAATTCTATTTTTTAATTTAATCAAACAGAGTCACAGCAATACATAGCCAAGAGGAGCGAATATTATTATTTAATAATAATATATAGAATATTTTTATCACAATAAAATTATATTTAATGTTGTTTTTTTTATTCAAATTTTTAAGTTTTAGTTTAATAAAATCATCCATGAAAAATCACTTATATCGGTTTTTATTCCTTTTTTAATCGAACCCTTGACCTCCCGCACAAAAGCCAAATACGCTGACTTTATGGATGCAGACAAATATTGTACAAACCGCAAGATACAGTGAAGAAGAAAAATAAATAGCCCCCCTGAGACGATGTTTTTTTTAAAATAGCTCTTTAAAAATTAGCCATAAAAAATGCAGTATTATTTTTTTTTAATTATACCATACGTTATGAGTATTTATTTTTTCAATCCCAGATTACAGCAGAACTGAGGTGTCGTTTGCAATAATCAGCTTATTCGTCATGAGCATGGGTTTTGGATTCTCCATATACACGTTCTTAAACCCGAGGTACATGTTCAAGAGATTAGCAGGTGGAATCCATTTTATCACAGGTATTACATCTACACATGTTTGTACTTTGCTGCCATTTAAGATTGTTATAAGTGTCAATCATTAAAATTAACCACTTAAGCAATGCCATCAACTATGATAAATACTTTAAAAACTAAGCCATAAGGCAAATATTATATTGTATTTTTTGTACGTTCCCTTTTTTAGCTGCCGCTGTCTTGGTAGTAATTCAAGTCCTAATATCATCAGTAGATTATGAAAAACAATACCTGTCGTATACTCATCCTAAAGGCGCTACGCATGCGTGAGTAATATTTTTTAGTATGGTTATTTAGCATTGATTTGAATATAAATAAAAATTCAACTGACATTTATAAATTTTTTAAGTTTATTCAACAAAATTACGTAGAATAAAGTCTTCATAATAACAAATTGAAATCAAATTGAACAACCGTCTTAGAATATTCAATATTCTAAGACGGTTGTTATTATAATTATAAACTTTTATTTATTTATAACTATTAAATAAAAAAAAGGGTTTAATGAACTGCATTTTTGGATATTGTAATGTAATCATAATATTTACTTCGAGCCATTTTAAAATGCTTTTCAAATGAAATACATTTATTAAAAATGTAATTGATGTTAGTATAGTAAAAATACTAAATAGAATTCTAGAAAATGAGCAATTTTTTAATAAATTAAGATTTTCAAAAAATTGTGAGCGATGTTGAGGGAAATATTCGTTGGTATTTCACCCATTTGTAGCAACATAATATAAAAAAATGTGTGTAATACTTTTTACCTATCAATGGTGCTCTATTTTTTTTTAGTTTAATATAAATTTTCACTATTAAATACTTTTTTTAAATAAAATGTAAGTGTTTTATACTTAAACATGTGAAAATTGATGTAAAAATATACATCAATTACTAATATCACTAATATAAAAAAAATATTTCTAATTATTTAGAGAAAACATGAAAAAAAAGAACTAAAAGTTTGTGAAAATAATAAATGTTTTAACAAAATATGCTTTTAAATTTTTAATGAAAAAGGTGATGATTTCAATAAAAATTAAATAACTTTAAATTTTTAACGTGGATGTTTAAACTCAACCAAAAACTGATGTTCTATTCCATTTAGAGATTATAAGCACTTCCCAGTTAAAAGCAATTGCTTTTATGCATTTAGTATATGTCGGAAGTTCTAGTGCGAAGATTCAATTAAATATTCAATATGTTTTATTCGGTACATTTATTTTACAGATATGGCTACAGTCTGTACTTGGCTTGGATAGTTTTAGCCATGAACGGGTTTGGTGGGTTCTGCTTCATGCTCTATTCGAGAAAACGTAAAGGAAACAAAAACTTGACAGAAGAACTTGGAATGGCCGACGAACCTACCATCATCGGACGATGAATCCTGAAAAAATAGACAAATTAAAATAAATAATTTAACTAATTAAATTCCTTGTTGGCGAGACGTTTATTATTTGTTTGTTGTCGTTATAAATTGATTGTGCTGTTACTTAAATAATTTAATTAGGTAAAATAATAGTGTGGTTGTTTGACAAGATGAATATAAGGGGATGCTTGTGAATTCAATGTGAGAATATTATCCAAAATTTAAGGGAATTGTAAATAAATATTGAAATATTACCGAGTTAAAACTATTGGGATTCGTGTGATGTACGTTAAAAAATGGATAAATATGCAATTTTATGAAGCGAACACAATAAAATGTCAAGTACCTTTTTTATTAAAAAAAACTACCCTTATAGGAAAGCAAAGAATGGAAAGTTATATATAATAAATTCATAACAAACATTTGGACCAATTAAAAGTTAATATTTATAATCTCTATCACTGATGTCAATAAAAATTCTAGTAACTTTTTTTTCATAAAGAATCACCACCTAAAGCCTATGTTTTAAAGACTTGTAGTATATAGAAAGAATTGAGGAGGTAAATATAATCAATTTATAATAAATACTTAGACCAATCAAAAATAAATATTTTTGGATGGAGGGAATCAAACCCACGAAGCCAATTTCACAACTACGCCATGGCGTCAATATGGAGTAGTTATGTACTAAGTTTGGTAAATGTAAATATAATACAAACAAGGAATCTTATTTTATAAAAAAAAATAATAAATATTAACTGAAGCCCAATAGTTTTGAACTCTTTTAATTTATTTATTACATAACATTTTTTACTTGTTAATACAACAGTAGAACAAATATGATTGTCAACTTGTCTCCATATTAGTAATTATGATCAATATACCACAAAACGATCAATTTAAAGTTACACGCATTAAAAAGAACTTTCATATCTTAAAAAAATGTAATGAAAAATTCATTTGAAATTTTTTAAATGTAAGTTGACAAAAATCAAATATTTTATTTTTTAACATTTGTTTCCAAATCATGAGTCATTAAAATCAGTGTACTATATTCATTTTTTGAAAATATACTATTTACATCAAATTTATTTTGAAATACTGTTTTGAAATATTTGACTAAGTACTTATATAGTTTTCGATAAACATCCAAAATCCTTTAACCGAAACAAAAAAATTAACAAAAAATGTAAATTTATTTAGATCATTATTTTTTGTCATTCAAATTGGTTTGCAAAACCTCAATAAGTCATATTATTAAATTTTAATATTTTTTTCAATTAAATGTTAATTTTTATTTAATTTATCTTTTTTGTTATTTAATTGTACATAAGTTTATACCTATGTAATTTACGAGTATATTGTTGTAGGCATGTAAATAAAAGTAGCGTATGAAGCTGTTAAAAATGGATTTCAATGTTTTTACTAAACCTTACTTTTGTACTATATAAAACAAATATTTACTTATCATAGTTTTTTTAAATAAAATAAAGTTTTTTAAAATAATAATTATACCGTTTAAAAAGAACTCCTATATATTTTTTTTCTATTTCGTTTAAAATATGTCAGGATAAAGCTTTCGATGGCTGTTAGTGAAAAAGTATAAGTACCTACCAATCTTATTCTAAAGTCTAATTTCATGTATTCTCCAAAACACTGGAGATAATTTGGGAAAAATTTCCAAGTACTGCCATCTAGCGAAATATTTTGAAAGGTTGATCAAACCACATGTTTTAACACACTTAATCTGGGAAATATCATAATTTGTTTTTTTGTTTTGCATTCTTTGTTTATTCGACTTTATTCATCAATGTTGACTTAAATAATTTAATTTGGTTTTTATTATAAAAAAATGCACAGTAATTTAACACTTTAAAAAACATATTTAATCATTATTATATATTCTATATATCCACGTAATTCGTTGGACGAACCTTTCAAGTTTTATATGTTATTTAGTATTAAATTTAAGTAAATAGTTTTTATACCATATTATACATAATTTAATGTTTATAAATATTATACAAAGTTTTATAGGTAAAAAAGTTTTATTTTTGTTTTTTATCATTTAAAAATTCAAATGATGAAAAATTATAATACAAACACATACGTAGTTAAGAGAAGCAAGACAGGTTTCTTTAGAGTTCCTAAAAATTTACGTATTACATATATTGCTGAATTATTGTCACAAAACAATCTGGTAATAAAATTGCTTTTTATTTATTAATTTGAATACATAAATCTAGGTAACTTAATATTCTAGATTTTAATGAACAAAACCGAAAATATCGTTTGGAAAATTATATAAAAGTGGAAAAACTTTAAAGTTGTTGTTTTATTATAGAAATTACAGATCACCCAAAAAATATCAGTTCAATTTTTTAACTTCATTTGCAACTCCTATCCTATCTTAATATACCTGTGTAATTTCACCTGTCATATGCAATACCTATCTTAATGTCTGAAAATGTAATTTTTAAAAATTTTATTACATCAGCCAATTGTATTCATAATTATAAACCATTGCATGGAACACACCATAATTTAAGAATTTCTTTTGAGAAAAAATAAATATTCGATGTGAAATTCATACAATTTTACACTGAAGCCCGAACCAAAACAAAAAATATGTAATTACAACTAGAATATGAATAAAAACTGTTTTTTCAATGTTCTAAATTACGCAGATAAAATGAAACATTTTGTGAATAAAAATATGATTAGTATTTTATTTATTTAAGTGGTTCAAAACTGTTTTCTAGTATAAGCCTTTTTTTTAAATATCTAATATCACAAAATATTTTAAAAAGACAATTACCAACCCCACATCCTTACAGCTCGTGGCAAAAATATCTTGTATCGTTTTTTTATACCATATGATTATAATTTTATTTGTCCAAAACATACCCCAAATTTTCCTTGCGTCATTTTTTTAATCACTAAAACGTAGTTACGTGCACAATTTATTAATAACTTTGTGAATAAACACTACCTTAAGACGCATTCCTTCCTTATATTGTTTTTAAATGTAAAAAAGTAATATAAATGTAAAAAAATGTGAAAAAATTATTGATTGTGTAATTTATTGTTAATTTGTACATATGTAAATTAAAAAATATGTAATCAAATACAAGTCTCACTTTTATTACGACAACGATGTACAAAATATTATTCCTAGGTAATATTTCCACCTATATAATGTCTGTATCTCTCCTTATCTCTTATACGGCTATGAAACATTGCACCTCACAAGGGCCCAGAACAGCCGTATACTCAGCAACGAGAATAAATGTATATAAATAAATACTCAGTCTGTGAATAATTTTAGGTGTACGGTGATTTGACTTCATAAGGAACGAGGAAATATGGCGCAGGATGCAACAGCCCATGGTCACAAATGTCGCCAAGAAAAGTAAATTCAGTTGACTAGGTCATGTTGTACTTCACAAGCCCCCTGAGAGCTTTAATTAAGCTCGCCTCTTTTACAAGGCATCAGATTTCTCCGCACAGTATGTTCACAGCTGACAATTTGTTAATAGTTTTCGTCTGTAGAACTCACTTGGGAAGATGTAAGGGAGCTGGTAGCCGACAGAAGAGCCTAGAAGCAGTTTGTGGACTCCATATTCTCCACGTATGAAGTGGATATGGATTAATGAAAAGTCTGATCCTCATCCAGACCAAATGATGTATATGGCATAGCATCGAATTGAAATAAAGTTATTTATACGAAGGCTCAGTGATCAGTTCTACACTTCAGATTCACGAATAAAATATATTTGATAGGATACTGTACGAATTCAGAATGAAAGACATTACTGACATATCGCTCACTCCTTTCAAGAACGTCATTAATAAAAAAAAACTTGATTTTTCAGGAGAACGTTTTTAAAGTTTAAAAATATAATACAATGTTTTAAAAATAAATATCAAGCCACTTACTGAACTTTTTCTGTGCAAGAGATCTTTTTAGGTAAAACCTGAAGGTTTTTTTTCCATTTGAAAAATATTTAGTATATTTCAAAAAATAATTAAACGATACCTTTTCTTCAAAATGCAAAAACAACACTTTCCGCCCTGTAGCGGGTAAATAGTAAGTTAAAAATATGCATCTTTTGCTGGGATATAGTAAATTTTTTGGGCATTCTGAAAACATGCACAACTGAAAATAGACGATTTTTGATTTATGACGTTCTTGAAAGGTGTGAGCGATATAGGGAAAGAAAATTGGGATAAATAAAAGGTACTGTTTATTGATAAGAGGAAATGCAGAATAGCAGCAATCACTAATTACATAATTGTACTCGTATGAGCTTCTTTAAGTTGGACACTACATACTAATATGTACTTTTCTTATTTTCTATATTGTCTTTTATCCTTTTTTTATTAGATACGTATACGTACAAAGTAGCAAGTCCTTAGTTCCCAGGGAGGTCAAAATAAATGTAAAAAATTTTTCAATAAAATACTCAGCTCAAAAGACTTAAAATCATGTCTTCTTACAAAGTTATCAAGTTTTATTATATTATACAATAGCAAATCAATCTTAAACGGTGCGTACTAAATATGAAAAACGCGATTTATTTACTATTCATTATTTACATGGTAACATACTATAAAAAAGTTAGAAGTAATTTATAATGATGTATAGTAAGCAATTTATTTAAATAAAAAAGTTTCACGTTTACAAAAAGCAGTTGTAAACTTGTGTCTTAATTATAAAAGTTACTCGTAACAATATCAATATACCACACTCATTCCTATTTTCAATCAGCAAGACCCCTTTTTCAACAATTTATTCAAAACTCATCGCGTGTTTTATTAAAAGTGCCGCTAAATAGTGTCAAGTTCTGTTATTTTCTTGTCTACCTGGAGTACCTAATTACGAGACATCAATTTGGCGTGCAACACTGAACATGACTAGAGTTGTAACATTAATTGGCGTTTTAAAATGTTTTGTATTCTTCAGTGCCATCTAGATATTTATAATCATAAAAAGTGAAGCATTAATTTATAAAACACAGGTACTAAATTTCCTAAATTTTCGCAGGTACTCTTTATGATATCGTGTGAGATTAACATGTTTCTTAATCACAAATCTTTATTTTCAACTCGAAAATTAATGTTAAACAATAAATGTATGGAAAATAAGTGGTCGTAAAATGTATCAATGATAAAAACAAAGGAAGAAGACTTACTCTTACCAGCAATATCGGGGTCTATATATTGACCTAAAACAAGCTTATCAACTTAATATTCAGTACTTTAACTGAACTAATCTTAACTATTTGTTTGCATGTATGTATATGTATATGCCTACGATATTATATGGTTTTATTTTTCTAATACTTGAATGAATATTAGTAATTTTTTTATAAAACTTTTATTTTGGCACCAATATTTACAAAAAATTTTTTTTAATGATACCCAGAATGTCACGAGTAATATGGTGAATATTTTCAGGTCTTTAATTTTTCTATCTTCCATAAAATTATAGTCGGTTATTATTGTTTTACTTTTATACTTTCATCCACATCCAATGGTGCAAAGGATACTGCACCAAGTTAATTATATGAAGGCAAAGCGACCAGTCTCACGCTTAAGGTATCAGTTTTGGATAATATGAAATAAATAAAAAACTCATGTTTATTTTAACCCCTCTGGAAATCGAACCCGGGACCTTCAGCATGATAGCCAAATAGGAGGCAGACAATATAACATCTTGTATTAAATCATTGTAAGTGTAATTTTTTATTGGTCGGTTGACACAAACCGTTACCTCTAAAGTTGATAAATCCTCGCATTTACAGGCTCGTGGACGCGAGTAGGAGGCAATGACTTGAGAATGTCAATTAGAAGAAAATAATAAATCGATGGTAACCAAGGCAATCTAGAACTGTTTAGTCAAACTATTTAGTATGCAAACGTCAAATTCTCATAAAATTCTAATCAAATTTAAGTATCAGGAACGGACATTAAAGTCTCATTTGCATAACGGGATTATTTAAATTTAGGAGGAGTATTTAAATAAGTGGTATAAAATGAGTGAAGAAGAAAAAGTCGATGAACTAGCGAAAGAAGAGGGGTTAGAAGAAAACAACGGGGAGGAAAATGTAACAGAAGAAAAACTAACAGAGCGAGAAGTAGATGAAAGTGCTGAAGAAATCAAAGGTAAAAACATGTAATGAAAAGTCTTTGGTTTGAACTTATTTGATGACGAATTAACATATATTTTTTTTAAATTCATGGAAAAAATGCTCCAAATCATAAAATAAAAAAGTGTTTAAATGTTTAACTATGTTCAATATTCTTCAATCTCATTTGTTCATACCTTAGCATGTAGAAGCTATCAAAAATACATGTATCCGATGTGTTTATACCAGACACTCTTAGGATTAGAAAAAAACCTAGATCGGCAATTGAAAAGTAGTTTATGTTCTCACGATTCAATTTCGGTTGCACATTTTTATATTCATTTGAAAAATTAGTATGGATTTACATGAAAATTATTAAAGTACATAAACATACCTTTAATACTCTTATTTTATACAAAATTGCATATGTTCATAATTTTTAAAGGCTTCTCAAACGGTTTCCGAGAAAAAATACTTCCATAAAAAGCATAAAATACGATGTTTATTGAAATGAAAAACAAACAAAATCCTTATATATTCTAAGTATCTCATTTTGAGACGAAATATCTTTCATTTTTATACGAAAGAATATGGAAATCTCAGCAATCCAGGGGTTACGACCTGGCATTTGGCTAGTTTAAATGGTCACTTTACACACTTGTGTTCACCATTCTGCAAATTTTTGAACATCCATATTGCATTAAATTTTTAAAGATCTATGTTTTAATTGCTGTTGGATTTTTTTTTGCATGAAAGTTGTAATTGGATTTTGTAGAGTTTTGGATGATAGTGAGAGAGGGTGCTGCCCTTATTTTCGTATAAAAAGAATAAACCTTCCCTCTCAAGTTGAGATACCTAAAATATATTTTGATATATCCGTAGGGTGAATGATCCAGGGTTTGAAAGAAAAGTATTCGTTATTACTTTTTATTTTACTATGTTATTTTTTAGATTTGCATGAAGAAGTGGAAATAAAAGAGGAAGCGCAACAAGAAACTCCAGTAGACATTGATTTAGAAGAAGGTAAAATAATTTATTGTATAAAAATGTTTTTTCTGCCTTGAATAATATCGAAATAATTAACTAACATTCATACTTCATTAAAACAATCAAAACTTCATTTTGAAACTTGAATACTCCAGTCAATCTATCTATAATAAAACCCTCTGAAATTGCAACAATTCATACTATCGGTATTATTTTTTTTTTAATTCTTGAGGTAGGGGATTTCATTGGCATTTTTAACCACCCTACTCTCGGGTTATTTTCAAGCATATTTTTTATAAATAGGCAAAAAAATCACAATGTTTGTTGCCACAAAATGTCAGGTATGAAACTTGAAAAAATTGTCAGTGTATCCGGTATGCATCAAATATTTTTGGAACAGGTATTTTTCTCGTGCGCGTAGGTCATACGGGTAAGCACGGAATGGTGAAAAAACCGCGCGTATCACGTACGCTCGTACGTATAGGGCGGTTAATCTGGGTTTTCTGTACTAAAACCCTATTATCGTTAGCAACTATATTTTTAACATTTTGTTTTTAAATTCTCCCTGAAATCGGAATGAACCAAATTTGTTTGAATTTGGATATTCTCAAATTTTAATGAATTCTTTTTTTCTCTATGATCGATATTTTTCCGATGTGCGCCATTCTGCGACTAAACAAAAAATGTGAAATAATACAAAACATGAACCAATTATTTATTTGCTTTATATTTCAGGGGAAACATATCAAGAGTCAGAGCAGGATGAGGACTTAGAAGGAGAGGTAAATATAAAAATGATTAAATATCAAGAAATTTGATTATTCTGGTGGTTTGATTACAATTTAAATGAGGGAATATTTATTCAATATCACCTTGAAAATAACTTGTAATTGACGATTATTATAGTCCTAAGGTAAAAGAAATGCAGTGCCCATTGTACTATTGTGTGAGCAAAAGGGTTAGAAAAGGTGTGTGTGTGTGTGTGTGTGTGTGGGTGTGGGTGTGGGTGTGTATGTATATATGTGTGTATGTGTGTGTGTGTGTGTGTGTGTGTCTGTGCGTGTCTGTGTGGGTGGGTGTGTGTGTGTGTGTGTGTGTGGGTGTGGGTGTGGGTGTGTATGTATATATGTGTGTATGTGTGTGTGTGTGTGTGTGTGTCTGTGCTTGTCTGTGTGGGTGGGTGTGTGTGTGAGTGTGTGTGTGGGTGTGTGTGTGTGTGTGTATGGGTGTGTGTTTGAGTACAATACATCCTGTCCTACTTTTAAGGACTATTTGATAACACAAGAGATACTAATGTGGACAAAATATAAAAATATCATTGTATAAAACTTGATGGTTGATAAAATCTGGAGTCAACCTTATAATTAAAATATTATTTTTCCCGTAATATGTGTGCTATTTGGTGTTTTTTAAGGAGACTGTTGAAACTGGGTCTGTGAAGAGTCTTACTGATGAAGAGAAGACGAAAGAAGTTCAAAGAAGAATATTGGAGCAATATGCAACAAAAGAAGAAGCTCCCGCAGACGAAATAGAAGAAAAAGTTGAAGGTTTCCAGAAATATGTCAAACTTTGGATTAATTTCACGACTATTTTCATAATTGTATTTTATAACTAGATCAAAAGTAATCAGTATTATTTATGATGAAGAAATTAATTAAGAAGGGCATCTGGGTATTTTCAGGGATCACGACTTGTCATTGACTGGTTGAAGTGGTACATGAAAATGCTTTTTTTTAAAATAAAAAGTGCTTAAAATTTATTTTCAAACCTGTAAAACAAAAAAGCATTCGGGTGATTATTGCTATGTCCGAATCAGATAAGCTTGTACTCGTATGGGTATGCAACCCTGAATGCCCTTGCTATCGCTAATATTCTCCTTTTCATGCATGCAAACTATTTCACTTTCTTGCCCTTTACCCCAAGCTCCTTTGGTAACGCCGTATCCCTTCAAGTAGATCAATCTCTAAGAATATTAATATTATTTTTAAAGTGGAACAAGATATGAAAACATGAAGGATTTTTTTGTCATCCAAACAGTTTATTTATCAATAATATTCATCATTTACCAGATAGATTATTCACCCTACGGATGACATATCAATACATTTTTATTAAGGGTTGAGAATTGGAGAAAGCTAAATATCTCACAAAGTTGCAACTGAAGGCGTCATTATATGCCGAATCCCAAATCTTTCAAAATTACAACTAACATACGATAGGAGTCCAAGAACAGTCCATATTTACAACTTTTAAATATGATTCAATATGGATGTTCAATAATGGGCAGAACGGTAAACGTTATACAATTGTACAAAGTGATCACTTCCGTAAACACACAAAGTCAGTCAAATTTTAAGTCGTAATTTCTGGAAAGCTCAGACTTCCATAGTCTTTAGTATAAAAACGATAGATATTTCATCTCATGCTAAGATACCAAAAATACATGGTTTATTTTTTAATGACACTGAAAATATATATTAAATTAGTTTATTTTTTAGTTCTAGAAACGGAATCGGAGGTAGTCCCTTTCGATAGAGAAGCATTTGTTGAAAGATATAAAGAGCTAACGAGCGAAAAAACACAACTGAGTTTGAAAAATTCTATTCTCATAAGGAAACTAGGGGACTATTACAAGAAAAAGAAGGTCAACTATTTTTACAATATATGTGACTTCAATTAAATACATATTAATTCATGAGTGCATATTTTATCTTATACAACATCACAAAATAACAGTAATAATAGGTACAGGGTCCGACAAAAAAACTCCCATACAATGAAGATTGTTCTTACACACAACTCTGCGAGATTCAAAATATGTCATTATTTCTTAAATAACTATTATGTTGCATGTAAATATCTCTGTACCGAATTGTTTAATAAATCCCTATGAGCGAAAGCTAAACTGGCAGTACACAGAAGCCTTGGTTCCAACCGTAATGTTTGGAAGTAAGACATGGAGTTGGCAAAAGAAGGATAAAGAAGACTGAATGCAGTCGAAATGCGTTCTCTCAGAATGTGCGTCAAAAGTTGTACAATGTTCGAATGGTGATATAAAGAAAGAAAACAAGGCTGAGATAAGCATAATCGATAAAATTAAGAAAGATGGTTTGGACATGTGAATCTAATTAGTGAAGGAAGGACAGTAAAAACAAATGTATGAGGCGAATGTGGTAATACAAACAGAAGACCGAGAAAAACTTGGCATGATCAAGTAATTTAAATACTCGGTGTGGTCAGATAAGGAGTCACAATAATCGGCAGGTATGTATGAGGAGATGCATGAATGTGGAAGAGATGAAGATTGTGTGCAAAGCAGATTATTATGGAATAAAAATTCTGCGGGAGATCTTTTTGCCGGATCCTGTAGTTAAACTAGAAATGAAATAAATTAAAATATTGAGTTGATGTATATTCTGTATTTTTTTAGATAATTCCGCTTCCGAATATCGACATGGGACTAGAACCGGAAGAAATAGAAAAACAATATCACAGTCTCCTGAATGAATACGAAACGGCAAAATTGAACTACGAAACAAATGAAAAATTAGTAAGCTCAAAAACATTTCATATCATTCTTTGACATCTCACCAAAGATGAAGAATAATATGGAAGCCTGGGCATTTACGGGGCTGACGACCGGTTTAAGTGATGACTTTACACACGAGTAACATTCACCAATTCTACCCATTATTGACAACCACATTACTCAAATTCTCGGAAGTTCCATATATATGAACCAATTTAGAAACCTTGTTCTTGAATCACTAGAACTTCACTAGAGACATCTATTGGTGAAATGTAAAGAACTTCAGACTTCCATTTTCTTCTTCATCTTTGATGAGATGCAAAAAAATAATAATAAAAAAAAACTTCTATAATTGGAGGTAATTCAGATTTGTGAACAAGTATTTGGACACACTCAAAATGTTAAAAACATTTATTTGTAGTGTTCAGTTGGTTTGCTTTTTCTAGTTGAGTGCTAAGTACTACACTCCATAGTGAAGTAGTTAGTTAGCATGTTTGGCTACCATACTTGGATGTCACAGGTTCGATTCCCAGGGAGGTGAAAATAAATATGAGTGTTTTTCACTCTAATATTTATTTATTTGTGTTTCTATTATTTACACAAATATTTTAATTTCATTCTATTTCTGTGAGCCTTAGCGGCTCATTATTAGAAATAGGTATCAAATTGTGGTAGAGTCGAACTGAGAAACTCTGACTTAAGAGTCCGCGACACTAACCACGGGACCACAAGCCACAATTTATTCAATATTACCTTATACTAGTTAGTATCTGAAGCGCAGGACTTATCACGTTTCCTTTATATAATATAATTTAAATAATAGAAATATACGAAATTATCATTTATTTTTATTTGAAAGCATTGATTCATTCGTTGTGTTGGAATATAGCACTATTCCTATCATTCATCACTTTCTTTTTTTTAATACCACACAGAAACTTGTATTGACCCTTCTTTTATCAGGTTCCATTCTTTACTAGACCTATAGTTAGGTCTAGTAAATGTTTGACAGGACGAGAGAGTGATGGTCATTCTGGATGAATGATGAGGAGAGTGGTAAATTAACAATGCATCAATTTGATTCAGTGCCTTATGCACCATTTGGTACGGGCAAGAGTCAGCAGTAGTTAAAAAAATATATTCGATATTTTCTAATTCTCAACATTTTCTGATGATTTATTTACGTCATCATCCAAGTGAAAATATAACATCTAGTTCATATTTTATTTCAGTATTAAAATACAAATTGTTATATATTAATTTTGAACGTGCTCATTAAAATTACCGTTTAAAATATTCAATTAGATACTGATATTTGTTTTTTTTTTATTTGCAGCTAAAAGAAGGTTTAAAAAAAGATAGGGCCTTTCGAGATCAGAAAATAGACGCTTTTGCAAAAGATTTCTCGGAATTTCAAAACTTAGAGAAGACAACATCCCTGGCTCTCAAATATTCTACAAGTGGTGCCCTCTTATCAAGCGAAGTATGTTTTTGCTTTTGTTTATTTCAAATTAGAAAAAAAGAGTAGTTTAAAATATTTGAACACACATTTTTATTTCATTTTCAAAAATATGTTATCTTAATTCTCTATGGTGTAATTTATCATTTCTTAAGCATTTTTTTTTTAATATAATATGCTCACTAAAATATTACAATTTAATTAAATGCTAGACATTTCCACTTATACTACTGGTTAGGCTCTGCCTTTTCAAAAGAGAAAGTGAGCTCTTGCACTGAGAGACGGACATAAACTCAACGTTTATTGGTTATACTTGGTAAAATAGTTTTTTCTTTGTATTTTTTTGGTGTGTGTGTTTTTTTTTTCCAAGTATAAAAGGCATTTAATTTATTTTTAAGAATATTTATATATTTCTTATCTATGTCTGACGAAAAGTTATTGAAATATAAATATAGTTTTATTCTAAATTCGGCCTTTACAGTTTGTAGATACTTGCATCACTCGCCAGTCGAGAAAAGTGGTAGAGACCGCCGTCATCAGGTTCAAGTACGTAAAGTGCAGAAACATCATGACGAGTGTAACGGATCACCTCAAAGACGTAGAACGCCTTGAAGAAGGACTCCAGGTCAAGGACTTCGAGAAACTACAACAGGATAATGAAATGTATTTGATGAAGCTTGAAGGTAAAGACTAAACAAAAATTATCATATCCAAACACTTAATCACAAATCTGGGTATTCTACACTTAGAAAATTGTCGCTATTTTTAAATTCCCAGTCTTCCATATTCTTCATATAATTTGAGATGTCAACATATTTAAATAACTTCTAAGTGGATAAACACAGATTTGAAGGATTTAGACATACCCAAAAATGTTGTGAATGAAATAATTACCACACTACTCATTTTTTTGAAACTTTACATGTATCATAAATCTCATAACACTGTACGTGTGTTTATCAATCGTGGGTAGAATGGTGTAGCACGTGTATAAAGTGATCACTTAACCAGCCAATGAAAGGTCGAATCCCTTGTGAATAGTCAGAAGTCCATATTCTTTTTCATCTCTACTGGGTTGTCAAAAAATTAAAGTTTTAATTTGTAGCAGAAGATGAAAACAATTGTCGTTTTCGAAACTAGTCGTAAATAAAAATAAAACTCAATTCAGTGGATTATTCAAGTGTTTAATTTAATTAAAATAATCGTGTCATTCCACAAAGTTGATGCCGAATCAATAAATAAGTGATAATTTACTCCGCGGTTTATTAGCCCTCAAAGACAAAAAGGAGAGTTAGAAATGTGAGCAATGTATTTTGATTCCTTCCATTCTCTCTGTAAGTCAATTCTCACAATCTCCTTCCCCTCATGGACGAGTAATTTTGGCAAAGGGGCACTAGACAAAAAAAGGTTGAGAACCCGAGCAGAAATTGAGAATCATATTGAACAATTTATAATTAAAATATTTACTCTTTTATTCAAGTTTTACAAAACAAATACCACTTTTTATTTGAATACATTTTGACACGTGTTTTGATGCATTCTGCATCATTGTCAAACACCGTTTTTTCTGCATATTTTCATTTACCGTATTATTCGATGTAATATTCGGCGGCTGATTGATTGAGTCACGATTAAATTCCACCTTTCCAATGACAGACGTCTGTAGCTGCCCTTAATATGGAGGATATCTTACTTAAATGTTTAGAGAATTTTCGGTGTTGCTATCTGATAATTTTACCATTTAAAATTTTATTGTGATTATCTTAATTATGACCTTATTAGGTAGTAAAACCTCGATATAACGGACCTCTATTTAAGGAACTCAGGATATAACGGACGAAAATTCAATCATATTTTTAAAAAAATGTCCTGTTATTATTATACATGCTTAACTTCAAGTTTCGCCGCATGTAAATAATTTTTACCGGTCATGATAATCGCAAGTTTTGTCTCAAAACTTCAAAAGTGCAAACAAAACTTGATTCCTTTTTCAAAGCAGGATTACCGAAAGCACGTCAACATCAAACAGCAACGTCACTTCACGACGAGTATCCGAAGACAATAAATAAAATTTTCTTTGTGTGTTTTAATATATTTTTATTTACATTTAAGTACACATCTAAAAAGTGTAATTTAATAATGGACGTTCAGCTTTAATGGACACCCCCCTCTTCCAAATTAGTCCGTTATATCGAGGTTTTACTGTATTTGCTTTTTTCAGATCGAGATGAAGATTTGAAAAAACAGAGAAACATTTGTGCTCAGTTACACGAGATGATAGCACATATGAAAGAAGAAATCAACTGTGAAGCAGAAAAATGCGACGAGGCAGAAAATTCCTTACTTGAAATAGAAATGGAATGCAATGAGGTATATTACCATAAAGGTATCTTGTTTAAAATGGTGTCGAGTGTAAAGGTATTCCTGATAATTTTACACTCGAGACCATTTTAAACAAGAGCCCTTAAAGAAAAAAATTAATCAACATCGATAAAGCTTTTTTGCTTTTTTAGGCAAGAGAAAGATTCAGTAAGGCGAAAGAAAGACTTAAAGCTTTACAAGAAAAATTGGTTCAAGAAAGGAATCAATCAGGACTACTACCATATCCAAAACTTCATCGTGACTTCAATAATACATCTAAAATGGTAAAAAATATTTTATTAAAATATGTATTTTTAAAGTAAGCAAGGCATTCATTACCTTTAAAATTTTGTCCTGTTCCCCATACGTTGACTCATACTACGGCTTCAGTCTTGCGATATTTGAAATAAACCCTTTCAAACCCTGTGTAGTTAAGTATTCATGATAGTCATCTTCTACTCGGCTGTTCAAACTCAAAACACAGTAAGGGACATTTTTTTGTAATACGTTTTTTTTTGCATTTTTGGACTAAGTAGATTCTACTTGCCACTTTTTTGCAAACATTCTTTGTAAACACTCTTCCACATTCATCCTTCTTCTCATACATACCCACCAAGTATTCCGACTCCTGACTTATCCTATTTAAAGTATTTGAGTCGCTTGATCAAGTCATGTTTTCTTCGGTCTTCTTCTGCCTATATTTTCAACTATTCTGTTACCACATGCTTTTTTTTACTTTTCATTCTACAATCACTCGACAAGTTTTTCCACATGTCCATTTCAACGTGTCTTTCTTAATTTTATGGATAATGCTTATCTCGGCTTTACATTTTTTCCTTATTAACCATTTGAACCTCCATCCTTTTGCCACACGTTCGTCCGAGATATCGTAAATCAACATTACTTTCCTTTTTTTAAGAACTTTACGCATGTATCCGTTTGTGTTTTTTTTTAGGTTGGAAATTTAAAAGAGAGACAGAAAATGCTACAAGAAGAGATGAAATTACGCAAAGAAACGATCAAAAGAAAAATATTACCAAACACATCAAAACGAGAGGAACAACTCAGAACTAAACCAAGATTACATCGTTCTGTAAATCTTATGACATACTCCTGTCGTTGTTGATTCGATATTGTTTTAATGTTCTTTTTAAAATGTTATTTCATGATTATTTATTTTAAATGTCAATGTTTATCAATTTTGTATAAATACATTTATGAGAAAATATCTCAGTATTATTTTTATTTACATATTTTATACAAGCAAATTAATTGTCTTAATTTTTAAGCAATATTTTCCGACCAACCGAGAAAACTAATTTTCATATATTGAAGGGAAAATATATTACATCCACATCGCACTGTACGACCAACCCCATGGTAGACGACTCCCGGGCAGACCAACAAAGAGACGGATAGATAGCTGGGAATCGACATCGCAGGAGGCTAATCCCTCTTAAAAACAGGTCACAAGATACACCACCAAGAAGAAGAAGAGGAAAATATGTTAACCCTTTGGCTACCAAAATCCGATATATCTGTACTCTGGTGAGAAATACGAGATCCGTCAAATCTGATGTCATTATTTTTAAATGTATCAGATGCATTTTGAACAGCGTGTTCTTTCAGGAAGATTCTTTCAGGGTTATGCAAACAAATTCGATTCTCTTGATTACTCATGGTGGGTAGCGTGTTTCATGACAGCTGCTAAATTATTGTTAACCAGCAAGCTTAGTAAAAATCAAACATATTTGAAATGTGTGCATTCTCTTTTTCTTTCTCTTCTATTTAACCAGAATGGCCCACAGCAACACAAAACCGGGTACAGCTAATTTATTATAGTATGAACTGCCAAGTAGTTATTTTGTTATATCGACTTACTGTTATAACTTTTTAAAATTTTGTTTACACGGTCCTTTTATTCATAAATAATTTTCATATTTGTTCATAAATATTTATATACCAGGTAATGCGATAAAAAGTGAATTGCCTGCCTATGTTTGTAAAAACATTAAAAATTAAAATATAATTTAGTAAAAGGATAATAAATTAAATGGCTAACGTATTCGGCGTTGTAGGTATAGAGGTATACCTCTACCTATATTAAACTATTTTATTATAACTTAATTATATTGTCTACCGGTTTCGAAGCTAACCGCTTCTTTATCAAGACTGATTAATACTTAGTATAAAGAATAATTCTTATCTATTATATTAGTATCTTAGCTTCGAAACCGGTAGACATTATAATTAAGTCATAACAAAATATTTATAGTGATTTTAAAACAAAGTTACATTTTAATTATAAAATGGAAAATCACAAAGTTAGTGCTTCAAATATAAATTATATATTATACTAGTTTGTGTAAGTTTGGCTTGCTAATCTATACGTGTCCCATAAAAAAGAGGTCATTGAACACTTGAATAAAAAATATAAATATATTTTTAACAAAAATAATTTACAAAGATAGCAAACAACAAAGAAAAAATATGTTTTATTGGAGAATGGTTAAAAAATTGTGCGTTTTATTATTTTAAGTTTTCTTAGAACTAGACGCGGGGGTCGATTTTCCAGGGGTGGAGTTCTCTTCGCTGACACTATTTCCTCTCTTCCATCCTTCAGGATATCCATTCTTCTCTGCATCGTTCCACCACTGTTCTTCTCCTTGTGCACCGATAAGATAAACCACATTTGTCACAAACAGGACTGCGAGCATAATCCAGAATGCCAAACGCCATTGTTTTTGGGTTTGCTAGAGAATGAAGATCATTTTTTATTTTTACAAGCATAAGAAATATATCTTTTACATCTCAAATAGGAAATATTTCTTAATTCACTTTTCTAAATTTCATTATTCTACCGTTTATGTGAAAGAAGATGGAAGTCTTAGCATCCCAGAACTTGCATTTGGCTGGCTTTGATGATCACTTTATTTAATTGTGTAACGTTTACTATCAGCCCATTATCGATCCATATTATAATTTATTTGAGAACTTGTATAAATGCTATGGTTTTGGATGCCTTCTACATGTAAGTACCTATTCAATAGATTTTTATAAATGGCTGATTATGGCGGTAGTAGTTGAGAAATTGGTGAAGCACATATTATACTTACTCTATGTAAACACAGGTGAAATTAATTTCGAATTAGTTTATACGAGTATATATTTTTAGGAAAAAGAGCCTGCTTTTTTTAATCTTCTCATTGACCAGTTGATCATTAAGAACTTTAGATATTCAGATACTAGCCTTTTTTAGATGGAAATTGCATTTATTATATACCTTGCTTATTATGTACAAGGTTAATAGATCATTTAGTGGGTTTTTGTTTCTTTTAGCTAATTTAATATGAAGATTTAGATATTCAGATACTAGCCTATTCATCTTACAGATGACTGGGTCGCTGAAACTTCCATCTTCTTTCATATTTACGGTAAATGTTTCATCTCAAGTCGAGACACCTACAATATTGTAAAAAATATGTAATGTTTGTTTATCTTACATCTGGCGTGAGCAATCCTATCAAATGTGGCGTCAAGATGCCGGAAACGGATCCGATACCGTTGATGAGTGCTGTGGCGGTTCCGGCATAATTGGGGGTGATATCCAGAGCATTCACTTTCATCCCGCAGTAGTAAGATCCCATGGAGGCCATCGCCACGCAAAACAGGGCGACTGCCACTGTCGCGTCACAACCAGCATAGCTGGCAGCCAATACAAATATCCCCGGACCCATTGATGCTGGTAATTGCAAGATAAATTCTATAGTCATTAAAAGTATTTAGAAATAGTTCAAAAACTTATTATTAAAATCATGCTTTAAAAAAATTACTTTTCCATCCAACCAATTAACGGAGCTACGTGAAATCTATTGAGAACAGTGTCTGAAATATGTTTTCGTGCACCAACATTTATTTCCTAAAAATATTAATAGATCTAGCCAAAGAATGAATAATTTACTAGAAATCCCTTATTGCAAATCCAGACTCGAGCAAAGGCACTCATTTTTCATAGCTCCAAAACAATTAAATTCATTCCACAACGACTATTTTATGTTGGACATTCATTACCTATGTTTATTTCAATTTAATATTTTGCTGAATTTTTTTTAACAAATCTGCGTATCTTTTTCTTTGAAACGTATAACTCATAAAGTACATATTTGCGAACTTTTTTCATTTTCATCTCTTTGATTTTTTGTTTTCTGTTAAAATACTTAGTAGTTTACATAAGCACTTTTTATTTAATTTTATACTCACATACAAGCCATGCCTTTGTAGGTTTTTTCCCCATATTTTTACCACAAAAGTGGTATTACACAAAGTGAACGATGAATGAAAACTACAGTGTTAAATAAGTTTTGTATACCGATAGTCGTGAAAATTTTCCTAGCATTTTTTATGCTCAGCCAGCCTCTCTTAATACACGTGTCGCATAAGGTACCAAAGCAGAACGAGCAGATCCACATCACGAAGTATGGAAGAGCGGACAGATATCCAGTCTTGCGAATGCTGAACTTGAGGACGTCATTCATGTATTTGGGGAGGTCTGATACCATCGTAAAGTATCCCCAATCGTGGCCAATCTAGAAAGGAATTAAATCAAAATTGACCTTCATTTGTAAGGAACTCCTTCAATTACATATCTTTCATCTAGCATATATATATATTTATAATTTATCATCTATTTTTATAAAATCAAAAAGTAAAAACATTAAGAAAAAGACTTTTTCTACTAAAAAGATCCCTCTGAAAATTATAACTTTTTCTACAAGTATATGTGATAAAGAGTTTATCGAGAAAAAATGTTTTCAATATTTTTTATATCCATATATATGAAGGGAAAATACTTTACTCTCGTACGAAAATGGAAAATTGAAAGAACTGGAGCTGTTTTGGCAGATTTTTGCGTTTAAGAATTATCCGAAAAGCTTTCACTTTTTTTATTACGACCCCTGGTACACTTAAAAAAATACTTACTGCAGCAATGATGATGGACCATACAGGAAAAGATGTTAAAATAGCCCTCCAAGGAACGGGCTTATCAGTTTTTGGAGGGATTTTCTCTTCCAAAAATTCACGCTCTTTATCCGATATAAATGGATGTGTTCTGGGATCACTGTATACGAGAAGGCACTGCAATTAAAATGGTGGTTTTGTAGTAAGTTTTGATAAATAAATAAATTTTCATCTATAGTGGCCGAATCTAACTACCTTATTTTACGGAATATAAGATGCATTTCATTATTCAAAAAATTGCCTCAAAATTCAGGTGCGAATTATTAAATTAAAATTAAAATTAAAATATCTGGTGTTTGATTTGAAATTCCTGCCAGTCCTTGAATAGGCCATATATTCGAAACCACAGGAGACCTATCTCTATCTAGTAACATTGTAGTGATGGGAATCACACAAAAAAATGTAGTCTACTACACAACACCACACGTGCATTTGTTGTACAAAAAAACAAACTATAATTGTGTAATGTGATGTTTTCTGATGCGAACACCCCATCACTCCGACAAGGATTCCACGATCGTTACCACAAAATTTTGGGGAACAACATTTAGGTTGATTTTTTAATTAATAATGCTTAAAAGTAATGTACGTTTTATGGCCACTACACACGATATATGGGTTTATTCTCTGTTAAGTATGCTGTAAAAGAAGTGCTCATTCACTATCTTCCTAAGATAATAACAGTATGTCTCTGTCAGTTGCCATTGAAAACATCAAAAGCAGTTGCACATAAAAATATAATTGAATTTTCAATTTTTTTTTTAAATAACGATATATCGGACGAATAAAATTATTGATTATCAAGTGCCAACATTTTAGCATATGATCAAAACTATGAAGCATTGATTAACTTACCCATAATAAAAACTAAAATATTGTTAATTATGAAGTATTAAAATTTTAGCATATCATCAAAATAATGATGTTTTAATCAACTTACCCATAATACAAACCATACTATAGCAGATCCACCGAATACATAGAACACATTTGGCCAGTTTCCATTCTTAGACATTACAAATCCCGACACGACTGTGCCCAAAATGTTACCGATTTGGGAACCTCCAAATATCAATGATCCCATTCTTCCTCGCTCTGTTTCGGGAACCCATCGAGACATCAGAGCGGCCAGGGCGGGAGATGTCGGACCCTGAATTGATAAGAAATGACCCTCATTTTATCTAAAAATGGCAATTTTTTTATTCTTTCCTTTTAAGCTCAAGTATCAGATTTAGTAAAATTCTAGATTGACTATTTGCTCACTGCCGGGAGAAAACCGCGCAAAACTCAAAACTCTTCAAAAGAAGCCGGACAGAAAGTTGTCCATCACATTCCCAGATCTGATACAGAAGCATCTAAGCTTCCTGACAGACCTTTTCTTGCAAAGCATTTTTTGTTTTGTTTTTGTTTAATGTACTAAGTGCCAAAATTTAGAGAAAATGTGAAACAAAATTGTTTTCCCATTTTACTGTGAATTTATTTTTTTTAATTTTCAATATCCCTGTCACTGCCAATCCGGAGAAACCGGACTTTGAAAGCTGTCCTACTGCATTCCCAGATATGATACAGAAGCATCTAGGCTTCTTGACAGACCATCTCTCGCAAATCAATTTTTTTGAACTAAGATGCGAAATTTATTGGAAATAAGAGGAAAATAAATGGAGAAACCGGACTGTTAACTGTCGTCAAGAGGCCTTCCGTTTCCATGTTTTGTTTGATTATATCGACGTGCCCTACGTTAAGTGCTCTAACTACATTTTTGTCAATTTTGAGATATTTGGTGTACGTTATCAACAGACCGTAATCAATAAATACAAAAAAAAAAACAAAAAAAATATACAAAATAAATTACGCCTAGTTTTCAGGCGTATAAGACGCTATCTACATCGAATTTTCGAAATGAACTGAACTCCTGAAAAGCTAACGATTAAATACATTATTTTATCGTGTTTTTGAATGTATAATACTAGTTTAGAATTTCAGATAAAACCGTTAATTAATAAAAAAAATACGTTGAAAAATCTTCTATGCTCTCTCCTGTAAAGTAACGGATTTGCAGATAGAGTACTTTACGTAGGGACCGTCGATATGACCAGTTTATCTCGAAATAAAGTAAGCTAACCTCCGCCAAACCTTCGATGATCCTTACAGCAATAAGCCCCGCCGGGTTATCGCCACCAGCCCTAACTACGGCAGGAGTGGCCAGCGTCAGTATGGCCGTGATGAGCACTCCTATGCCGAGAGTGTGCTTGGCTCCATACTTCTCGGCGATAAGTCCAGCTGGAATGTGCGTTAAAAAGTAGCCATAGTAGAAGGAGCTTAGTACAATTCCTTGGGTATGCTCGTCCCAATTGTACTGGCCATGTACCTGAAATGGATTATAAAAACAAAACATTACGAAAAAGCTCTCCAGCCCTGACTTAGCATGTATATTAAGCCCCAATATACGATAAATTGAATTTTATTTTATTTTCACCCAGGTAACTTTTTTTTAAATTTTATTTAATATTTTTAAAAAAAACAGGTAATTGTAACATTCCAATTACAAAATTTCACAAGTCGCTCACTCCTTTCAAGAACGTCATAAATCGAAAATCGACAATTTTCAGTTGTGCATGTTTTAGGAATGCCCAGAAAATGTACTATATCCCAGCAAAAGAGGCATATTTTTAACTTAATATTAACCCGCTACAGGGCAGAAAATGTTGCTTTTGCATTTTGAAGAAAAGGTATTGTTTAATTATTTTTTTAAACATACTAAATATTTTTCAAATGGAAAAAAAATCTTCAGGTTTTAGCTAAAAAGATCTGTTGCACAGTAAAAAGTTCAATAAGTGGCTTGATATTTATTTTTAATACATTGTGTTGTATTTTTAAACTTTAAAAACGTTATCCTGAAAAATCAAGTTTTTTGATTTATGACGTTCTTGAAAGGAGTGAGCGAAATGTTAAATTAGTTAAAAGTAAACAGCAAGAATAAAATATAGCAAAAGTTAAGAAGATTAATTGGTAGATTGAGATACGTAGCTATTCATATATTGAAACGTAGTATCAATATATTGATTAGTATCAATTAATTGTAATTAGCATCAATATATAAATATCTCCTACGTGAACAAACCCAGCGCTGTAAACAAATTTTTTACACACTTAAAGTAGTGTCGCATTTCTCATCTTATCAGGGATATGTAACTATTTTGACGTAATTAATTTTTATATAAACAAAACATTGCAAAAAAAAACTCCTCAAGCCCTTACCATAAGAACGTAACAGACTTTGCATGAAGACCAATATACGATAAATTTAATTGAATTTTCTTTACTTCACCCAGGTAACATTTGACGTAATTTAATTTTTTTGTTTCAAATACCGCTTTGTACTCAAACAATAGCTTTTTCTTCGAAATAAATATATTAGATTTTAGTTTTGTACTGACATTTCTGGGTGGAACTGCATTTTATAGAATAAAATAACAACTACGTAGTTTTTTCCTTGTGAATTTAATTTGACCAGCAACCGGGTTTATTACCACGAAACCCAGTTGCTGGTCAAATAAAATTAATGTGGAAAAAATAACATCGTTGTTATTTCATTTTCACCCAGATAACATTTGACGTTTTTGAATTTTTTGCTTAAAATACCACTTTTTATTTAAATATTAAGTTTTTCTTCGAAACAAATAGTTTTGAGAAGAAAAGAGTTATTGTAAAGTTAATATTTAAAAAAAAACGACAGAATATTTTATGCAATTTACATTTTTATTAAAGTTTAATTCCATTATACGTTCTTTAAAAAAAATGTGTCAAACCCCTTATGGTAATAAGGGTTAGTAGTAGTAGTTGTTTTTCATGTTTATATTAATAGGGTGAAAGACATTGTTGTTATTTAGGAAATAAAATATAATAAAGTTGCAATTTTTACACTTGTGCCATTTGACTGCGGGTTCAAATCTGGGCAAGCGTCGGGATCGTGTATGACTCCATGTCCCGCCCTTTTGACTACCATCTGCGTGATGGCGATGTTGAGGCACACCCTCAGGGTGTAGGCCACCATGAAGCATGAGAAACCCATCAATCCTGTAACCCATCTTTGAGGAATCAGGAACCCTGGTGACATGACACAATGAAGCATGTATGTAGTACATCTCTACGATTACATTTACATATATAAACATAAGGTTAACACGTTACGATGCGAGCATTCGTATAGTCATTATAGCGCTCCATCCGAAGTCAGATGCTCGCTGCGAATGTTACGTTACGAAGGAATCTCCGGTCAGTGAGTGTGATTTGTTTTTAAGATAACTATCTAAAAAACAAATCACAACTGTGAAGATGCCGTATACTAACAATTTAACTAAGCATCACGCCGTTTCTCCGTAGGAGTAGGCAGGGAGAATAGAACGCCACAAAACTGTGTATTTGCAAACAATCTTCGCCTCGATCCTCATACATAAACGCCGATTATTCCGACTCCGATCTTATCACTTTCTGAAATACTTGATCATGTCAAGTTTTTCTTCCTCTGCTCCTTTTTTCATTACATTCGTCTCATAAATTTGTTTTACCGTTCCTCCGTGAGAAGGTGAGTGATCATTCGTTCCACATATCAAAACCATTTTAACACACCTCTCTTAATCTTATCGATAATGTTTATTTCAGCTTTGTATTCTTTCCTTATTTCACAATTTAAACATCTAACATAGGTACTTCGTTTTGTACCGCTAATTTAGTTTTAGCTTATAATAAGTTTTTGGTATTTACTTATTAATAAAAAAAATTAAAAAATTAACATATAATTTAAAAGTGTTTTTTATATATACCTTTTGATAGCGTCAATCTCCACCCAGTCAACATTATATATGTAGATTCTATCACTTAAAATATAGACATATTTTTTTTCTTAACAATTTAACAAATATGTTTGTATTACAATATATTATATTTGACGGTTTACTATAAAAAAAAACTGTACAACTGTAAATTTTGTAGTGAAAAACTCGATAAATATTGAAAGGCCGGTTGTCAATAAGACGTTAGTTACATTTAAGAATTTTCTGGAAAACAATTATCGTGCATATAGTAAATGTCATAATAAGTAATGATTTCCAAATATAAAAACACTTAATTTAATTTATGAAATATAAGTAGGTACTTAGTGGTGTTAAAAATAAGTAGGTACTAGGCGTTGACTATTATTTTGACTGGCAATTTCTACTCCCTTTACATATTTTCTGTCGTTTTTTTGGAACAGCGAAATATGAAAACTAGAACACTTTACGAGTACAACATCTTTTTGAATAAAAAATATAAATGTTCGTTTGTTCGAAATCTTATATCTCTCAAAGTATAGATAACACCACGGAGGCGGATAAATTTTATAAATATACAAATGTATTTATTAATATTTACATATTTTACATATAGCAAAAATACTCATGTTGAAATAAAAGAAAATTTATTTCATTAAAATTTTTATTAAGCTGTACAATAAATTATAAAGAAGGATTGTCTTAACTAAGAAGAGAGATTTCATTAAAAATCGTGATATTTTTCTAAATTTTACATATTTGATTTATCCTCCTTTTCCTTATAAGATCTGACGTCATCGTTGGTTATACTTTTTCCCCTTTTCCATCCTTCGGGATATCCATTTTTCTCCGCATCATTCCACCATTGTTCCTCTCCTTGCGCGCCGACCACATACACCACATTCGTGACAAACAGAACTGCAAGGACGATCCAGAATGCCATCCGCCATTGAACTTGTGTTTGCTAGAGTAAAAAAAATACTTTAAAAAATCAAAAAACATACTGTCTTCATACCGACACTATGGTCAGATTTAGAAGAAATTTCTCTTTGTACCTAATTTATTTTTAAACTAACTAACGAAAGGCCACTCTGTCATTGCAAACATTCTTTGCCTCTTCTACGTGTATGCGTCCTCAAATATTCTTCTCTTCTTCTAGCCCTTGTCTGCACCCAATGGTGCATAGGGCACTGCATCGTATAGAAGTAGTGTTATCTAGATCGTTGAATACACGAAGGAAATGTGATCAGCCCTCCGCCTCAGGTACCAGTCCAGAGTAATACGTATTAATTTAATATTCGACTGAAAAAATCACTTTTATTTATTTTGACCCTTTTGGGAATTAAACCTGAGACCTCCAGCGTGGTAGCCTAGCGCGCTTACCATTACGCTATGGAGGCGGACTACATCCGATTCCTGACGTGTCCGTGCCCAGGTATTTGACATAATTAAACATGCCTAATTTTCCTCGGGCTCTTGAACCCCATTTGCAACTAAATTCACTTAAAACATTTGTTTTACTGTTCTCAATCACTTGTTACGCCCAAAAAATATAACATTCAAACGTGGCTATACTTGTAGGATAGCCATGGGACATTTTTCTCTTATGAAGAGCTTTCTTAAATGAAGAGGTTAACAGTGTTTTTGCAAGAATTTAACTTCAAAGCCTAATTGACATATTTTGTACATAAATAAGCGAATAAATTTTTTTCGACGCGGTTTTTCAATGTTACATTAATTCCAATTTATTGATCGATTATTTTACTTACGTCGGGTGTAAGGTATCCAACCAAATAGGGAGTCACGATACCAGAAATGGCGCCAACCCCGTTGATGAGGGCTGTAGCAGTTCCGGCATAGTTGGGGGTAATGTCCAGAGCATTCACCTTCATCCCACAGTAGTAGGATCCCATCAAGCCCATCGCGACACAAAACAGAATAACCGCTGCTGTCGTATCACAACCCGCGTAGCTGGCAGCCAGGATGAATATTCCTGGACCCATTGATGCTGGAAGGGAAGAAAATATATTCATCGTATTTTTTTTAACTTCTTCGTTCCATACATTAAATGTCGAGATTTTTAATAAATGTTTTAGTTAGTAAATACCACTATTTTTTAATTAATGTTTTACTTAGTAAACACCACTATTAATTAATGAAATTATTGAAGCCTGTACATTTAAAAACGGCAAAATGTATAGGAAGTTAATGATCAAATATAGAGTTATTTTACCAAAAAGTGACTGCCGAATCAATTAATGAAAAAATCGAGATTTTGTTTAGTTAATATCTCAATGTAAAAACATGAAAAAAATATGGAAGTTTGTGCATTTCTGTGCTATTTTAAGTAATCACTTTATGATATTCTTTTTTTTACTTTTATTATACATCACTTTTATACTTTTATTTACTTTGATGCATTATAAGTATTTTACTTTTTTTGTGAATAGTGCTATGGTAGTGTCATGTACAATAATATTGTTTGTATGCTGTTGTAGTTGACTGGTTTCTAGACGGGTATGTCTCGAAACCAGTAAACAAAATATATCGGTGAGTATTTATATACTAACGTTTCCAATATTTTAATGAAAAAAAAAAATTTCTTTTTTTTAAGCGAAATATTTGTGTTTTTATTATTTACACAAATATTTCAATTTTATACTATTTATGTCAGCCTAAGCGGCTCAGTATTAGTAATAAATATCAAATTGTTGTAAAGTGGGTTCGAACCGAGAAACTTAAGAGCCCGCGACACTAACCACGGGACCACAACCCGACACAATATAAAAGTATGCACTGTGTAACACCTCCTGCCACATGTTATGCATAACGTTTAATATTAAATATGTGTGCGAGATCGGAGTTACCCACGTTACATTTTTCAATTTCTGAAAAAAACTTTTTTTTTGTTAAATGTAGCTTGGATTTAAATAAAATCCAGTTTTGGGCTTTTAAATATCCCGCCTTAAAGAGTTTTACTGGAACTACACTGCCAAAAAGAAGCTTTTCCAAATGGCTGATAATCTGAATATGTTATTTCCAAAGCCCAGAGAATAGGACTTATGCCTTCAAAAATAAAATCGAAAAAAATGGAGTTATATTTACCGATAGTGGTGAATATTTTTCGGGCATTTTTAATGGAAAGCCAGTTTTTCTTGATGCACAAGTCGCAGAAAGCGCCAAAGCAGAAAGATGAGACCCACATCACGAAGTATGGGACCGCAGACAGCATCCCAGTCTTGGCGATGCTGAACTTTAGGACATCGTTCATATATTTTGGAAGGTCTGTTACCATTGTAAAGTATCCCCAATCGTGGCCAATCTAAAGGGAATACATAATATGCACAACTTTTGAGTGTGTTCAAATACTTCAAAAATCACGGTTTTATCCACTTGAGGAGTTATTTTTACTCTTTTTTTAACATCTCTACATACATGAAGAAGAATGTGGAACAACATTTTGAGAGTGTTCAAATACATGTCAATAGATCTGTTTTTTCCCCACTTGGAGTTGTTTTTACAGTTTTGACATCTCAAGTTAGATGAAGAAGAATATGGAAGTCTAGTATTTACAAGGCTTATTAAATGTCATTAAGTGTCACTTGTAACTTGTCACTGGTTAAGTGATCACTTTACACAAGTGCAACATTACCATTCTACCTATGATTGACAACCACACCATTATTTAATTTTTGGAACTCCTACATATATCACTGATCACATGACGCTGAACAAATGAGTTCACAAGAGCCACATATGTTGGATTTAGTAGAAACCCTTTTCGGATGTGTGCAAGATCCTACCTCAAATAATTTTTTCGTTCTAAAAATGCTTGAAAATATATTTTTTAAATTTTATGCAGCCTATAATTTGACCAGTTATTTTTATACATCCAAAATGGATCATTGCTAAATAAAAGCTTTCTAAATCTAACATAGATGGCTCTTATAAACTCATAATCAGGATAATAATGATATATGCAGGAGTTCCAAGAACTTGAGCAGTGTGGTTGTCAATCATGGGTAGAATGGTGAATGTAGCACATTTGTTAAGTGATCACTTAACAAGACTATCACAAGTCATAAACCCTGTAAATACCCAGATGAATATCTCCATTTCAATGAAAGTTTAAGATTTTATATATTTAATTAAAAATTAATTTTTATATATGCTTACTGCAGCTATCACGAGAGACCAAAGAGCGAATGATGATAAAAGTGCCCTCCACGGAACAGACTTTTCTGTTTTCTTTTCAATCCTCTCCTCCAAGAATTCTCGCTCCTTATCTGATATATAGGGATGTGTTCTAGGATCACTGTATACTAAAAGAGTCTGCAATAAATAAAACATTATTAAATACTCTATTAACTAGTATTTTGATCAAATACAAAGAAACGGAATCAATTAATTCCTGTCAGCTGTCATGATTATAAAATCTTAGATAAAACGTATTTCAACATTAAATACTGTATAAATCAACATTTTAAATTGACATTAAATTTAATTTTATTAACTTAATTATAAAAATACAGTTATTTTTTTAGCATTCTTCCTCGTATACGTTTAAAATATTACATGTCCTCCGTAGTGTAATGGTCAGCACGCTCAGCTACCATCAGGTTATCAATCGAATCGGATTCGATTCTCAGGGGGGTAAAAATAATATAAGTGATTTTTTTACTCTACTATTTACTCAATATTACTCTGGACTAGTATCAGAAGCGGTGATGACCTTTCCTTCATATGTTAACGTTAAAGATAACACTGTGTTTATATGATGCTGTGACATATATGTACCATTGGGGTGCGAATAGGGATAAGGGTTTGTAAATGCATTAAATATCAAGTTTTTTTATTGATAACTAAACTTAGACGAAGAAGAATATAAAAGTCTGAGCATTCACAAGGCTTCCTATCTGTACCAAAATTGGTCGGGACCCATTAATTGGAAGGAAGAAATTGATGTGAATTGAGGAAATTTGATGGAAGAAAATATATTCCTTTTATCTTCTTAGCTCTCCTCTCCTTTCCATACATTAAGTATCAAGCTTTTGTTCATTTAATATCTCAATTTACATACATGAAAAAATATAGAAGTCTGTGCATTTCTGTGATGGTTTTCGTAATCACTTTATACACTGCGTAATATTCACCAATTCTCAACTTACCCACAGAATAAACCACACGACTCCAAGTCCCCCAAACACATAGAACACGTTGGGCCAGTTTCCATCTTCCGCCATTACGAATCCCGACACGACTGTGCCCAAAATGTTGCCGATTTGGGCACCGCCAAATATCAGAGAGCCCATCCTTCCCCTCTCCGTTCTGGGAACCCAACGGGACATCAGGGCGGCCAGGGCGGGAGACGTTGGACCCTAATAGAATACAATTGACAATTTGTTAAGTTTTTTTATGTTTTACAGAACTTTCTATTTTTACAGAGTCCGCCTCCGTAGTGTAATGGTCAGCACGCTCGGCTACCGTTTTGGTACCCGGATTCTATTCCCAAGGGGGGTAAAATAAATATAAGTAATTTTTTCACTGTAATATTTATTCAATATTACCCTGGACTGGTACCTGAAGCGGAGAGCTGATCACCTTTCCTTCATATGTAAACGATCAAGATAACACTGCGTTTATATGACGCAGTGCCCTATGCACCATTTGGGTGCGTATAAGGGTTTAATTATATTTTTATTAAATTTTTAAAGAATTTTAAACAGGAATATAAAATGATGTAAACATTATCTGTATTTACATGTTGACATCTCAATATAGATGAAAAAGGATATGGAAATCTAAGTATTTACATTGCTTTTGACCTGTCATGAGCTGGTTAAGTAATTAAACTTTACAGGTATTACATTCATCATCCATCACAATGACGCTACTCATTTTTTTTGGAACTCATACATGTATTTGTAATCTCATGTCACATTATGCTTTATATGTTAGCTCATGGCAGTACCTATGGTTGATTTGAGTAAGCTTTTATAAATAAAGGGTGTCTACTGACTCACACCCTTTTGTTAAATGTATGCAAAATCTAAACTGAATTATTTTACATACTGGGAGACGCTGTTTAAAATTATTATTGCACATTTATTTTATTTCACCAGTTACTGGTCAAAAGAAATATATGTGAAAAAACATTATGGTTGTTATTTTACTATATAAAATGCAGTTCCACCAAGAGATGTCAGCACAATACTTAAATGTAATTAAAAGTTTATAAAGGCTTTCTCAAAACTAATGTAACTTTGCCATCTTGGTTTTCTTTGGTCACAATCAGTTTTATCACCGGAACCCTTTTTTAATTAAAAAATAATGGAATACATTTATTCACATCGCTCACTCCTTTCAAGAACGTCATATATCAAAAATCGTAAATTTTCAGTTGTGCATGTTTTCGAAGCCCAGAAAATGCACTATATCCCAGCAAAAGCAGCATATTTTTAACTATTTACCCGCTACAGAGCAGAAAGTGATGTTTTTGCATTTTGAAGAAAAGGTATCGTTTAATTAGTTTTTTTAAATATACTAAATATTTAAAAAATGGAGAAAAAACATTCAGGTTTTACCTTAAAAGATCTGTTGCACAGTAAAAATTTCAATAAGTGGCTTGATATTGTATTATATTTTTAAAACTTTAAAAACGATGTCCTGAAAAATCAAGTTTTTTGATTTATGACGTTGTTGAAATGAGTGAGAGACATGTGTATTTTACCAGTCTCAAAAAAATGTTTAATTAATTGTACCTCGGCCAAACCTTCGATGACCCTCACAGCAATGAGCCCCCCTGGGTTGTCTCCACCAGCGCTGACGATGGCAGGAGTGGCTAATGTCAGTATGGCCGTGATGAACACTCCTATGCCGAGAGTGTGCTTGGCCCCATACTTCTCAGCCAGCAGTCCAGCCGGAATGTGTGTTAAAACGTAACCATAGTAGAAGGAGCTCAGAATCACGCCTTGAGTGTACTGATCCCAATTGTATTGACCGTGAATCTGAAATCGATATTTTGTTACAGAGATTTATTGCAATCGTGGTTATTCATAAACCTGTCCGTTCATTTTTGGCCATATTCGCGAACGAAAAAAGCGATATATCGCGCCATTTTATGTCATGGCTGGTAGATAGCTAGCGTTTATTAATGACACCATCTGGTGGTAAAAATTAAAATATCGTGACGAACGTCAAACCAATGTAGTCATAAAAATATATTTATGTTTTAATTTTTATTTATTTATTTAATACAGTTACAAAAAATGTAAAAAAATAGTTCATTACATAGACATTTGTAATTTCAACATATCTCAGTACAAGTTACGCTGTTACTCTCCAAAAAAGAAAACAAGCTCTTGTGCTTGGAGAGGGACTTAAACTTATTGTTTACTGTTTATACGTATGAGTGATAAATGTAATACTTTGCTTTTTTGAATTATACATAAATATGTATGATTTAATTCATACAAACGTGTAAATTTCTTAGTATCCAAACTTTGTCATGAATTATTTAAGTGAATGAGCTATTATTCTTATTTATGTACCTATGAATTGTTATATCAAATACAGTTGTTTTTATTCTACTAGGTTGTATTTTATTGTTAAAAACAGATAAAAATTAATATTATGACAATTGTTTCGCCTTGTTATGGCAGTTTGAAAATGCCATAACTAGGTGAATCAATTGTCACAATATTAATTTTTATGTGTTTTTTAACAATAAATTACAACTTAGCAGACTCAAAAAATCTGTGTTTGATTCAACAATTAATACATAAATTAAAATTGAGTTCTATAAATTAAACGCCTATTCAATAAAAAAAATACTCTTATTGCAGAAAAATCAATGATTTACTTACGCCTGAGCTGTTTCCGTGGTTCGAATCGAGATCGGGACAGGCATTGGGGTCATGGATGATGCCAGACCCTGGTCTACTCACCACCATCTGCGTGATGGCTATGTTGAGGCAGACCCTCAGGGTGTAGGCCACCATGATGCACGAGAAACCCATTATTCCGATTATCCATCTTTGAGGAATCAGAAAAACTAGAAAAAGAAACAAAGATTGAGAGATTTAGAAAAAGTTTCTAGAATGTTTTTCGCAGATATTAAATTAAGATATTTAACATTTTAATAACTTAATAAAATAAAATTAAACTTTGTCTTAAACCACTTTTTTAATGGAACATTTTTTCTCCAACCGGTTTCGATAAAAACCTTGTCATCATCAGGGTTTAACATGTTCTTGTCGAAACCGGTTGGAGAAAAAAGGTACCAATAAAAAAGTGGTTAAAAAGAAAGTTGAATTATTTTATAAAATTTAGGCAAAGATTTATAGATTTAGAACAGGTGCATGTTAGACCTCGGCTCAATGCATGTTTGTTCTGCAACCCCTAATGCATGTTGGTCTTTGGGTCGACCAAAAACGCATGTGATTTTACGCATGTGTGAAACATTTTGTGTAGTTCCAAGTGTGTGAATAGTGCTATGGTAGTAGCGGGTAGTATTGTTTGCATGCTGTGGTAGTGATTGTCTTGACGATGAGACGGCTACGTCTCGAAACCGGTAGACATAAAAATCTCGGTGATTGGTTATATACTAATATAACTAACATTTTCGTAAAAATAATATAAAAGTAAAGAAAGACTTATTGACAAGCTGTCGTGTCGATATGACAAGCTGTCGTGAAAGTCTTGTCGTTTTTCGTGAAATATTGTATTTAAACTCTATCTTCTTGAGCAGATACCTTTTCATTGTCCAATTAGAATCAATAGACAAAGACATCCTTTTTTATAATCCAGCATCATCAAAGAATTATTTAAAAAAATCCTTTATCTATCGAAGTTGTGGGAAATTCAATGAATGTTGTACCCACCTTGATATGTTCTACTCCAATCTTTCAAACTTTAAAGCTAAATTGTTCGAAATCTTATAAACCTAAAAAGGTAATTCTATTCCCTGTCCTTTCCTTTTCTTCTTTTCCTATCACTGCCATCTCCTTTTCTCTCTATCCCATCCTTGTCTCATGTCTCTTCCTTTATATAGACCTCTCTTATGCATAGTTGTGAAGAACTGTAATTGGTACTCATGATTTTATTTTTTTGTATTCTGATGTATCATATATTATAACTGTTCCAATAAAATACAATAAAAATAAAATAAAGTTTATTTGTGTTATTATTTTTGTTTTAATATTTTGTTAAAAATAGATTGTTTTATCACAAACTCTTCAAAGCACAATAAGGTAGTGTATACTCGAAAAATAGATAACATTGTCATATTAACGATATGGTTACGTGGGAGAGGAACCATTCCTTTAATATTAAATTAAAAATATTACGTTTGAATAATTCGTCGAATCTCAATTTATTAAAATTTAACTAGAAACAATTTGTAGCAAATTGTTTTCTTGTGTTTTTTTACGGTAAAAAAATAAACATTTGGAAGAAAAGAAACACATTAATTATTAAAGCAGAGAAAAATCCTTAAATACAAATTACTCACGATATGGTTAGTGGAACTATTTTTTAAGCAAATCTTCACCTCATATAGTAAAATTCTACAGTAAACAATTTGTAGCTCATTGTGTTTTTGTGGTTCCTGACAAAATATTTTTTTAAACATAAACTTATTAAAGAAAAGCCCACAAAAATAACGGAATTTTATTTGTTCAAAACACTTTTATTATAAGAAAAATATAACAATTATAAAATATTTTTAATTTTATATTAATAATAATTTTATATTAATAATTAATAATTTTATATTTAATTAAAAAATATTTTAATTTTCTGTCCGCCTCCGTAGTGTAATGGTCAGCACGCTCGGCTACCGTTCTGGAGGTCCCGGGTTCGACTCCCAAGGGGGGTAAAATAAATATAAGTGATTTTTTCACTGTTATATTTATTCAATATTATTACCCTGGACCTGAAGCGGAAGGCTGATCACCTTTCCTTCATGTGTAAACGATCAAGATAACACTACGTTTATATGACGCAGTGCCCTATGCATCATTAGGGTGCGGATAAGGATTTTATTATTTATTTATTTTTTATCTTAATAACCATATTTTAAGGTTGACGATATTTTAAGCTAAACTATTTTTAACTATTTTTTTTAAAAAACACTTTTACTTAATTAATTAACTTATTGGTAGCTTTTTTTATATGGTTTCTAAATAAATACAAATTTCATAACTAATCGTATTGAAGAAAAGACCTACAAATTTCTATGAATCAAATCCTTATTTCGACAGATTTCTGAGAATTATTTTTCTAAATAATATGTTTTTCAGAATACGGAAAGGATTTTTGATCAAAGGTGTTTGCTTAAGTTCTTATTCAACAGATTTATTAAATACAATTGAGTGCCTGGATTTTCAGAAGCCGAAGGTCAAAAAGACGTGTGTTTAAATTCTTGGAAGGGTTTTAAATAACAAAATGTTATCTACTGTTTTGTATTCATGACGATTGTTACACGAAATCTGATCATTGTTTCGAAATAATATCCATTTTATCTGTCAATACAAGTTTTACATTATTACATAATCCATATCAAAGCAAATCAAAATGATAGGAGTTGATAGATATGTAAGTTATTCAATCAAAAATGCAATCAAAACCTTTTGTTAAAACAAGACAACAGTTATTTGTTTATTTAAATAACTTGATCACACTTATGTATATTGTATAATAAATTCTCATTTAAACGGTTTAACATGTAAGTATGTTTGGAATAGTGATGGGCGATCGAATTGAAACCACCCGATTAAATAATTACTTATTTTAAAAAAATCTTTATATAATTCGGTTTTTGGGTTCGATCACTTAAAGCTTATCACTCTTATCAGTACAAAAATTTGGTTGTGTATTTCTAGCTGCTAATATGTTGGACAATTTGAAATAAAAAAAATTGTTTCGATGGTTATGTGTGTGTTTAAGTAATTTATATGCATTTGTACACCATACTTTAAATTTTAACTTTTTTAAACTATATGGATGTAAAAATATTATATTCATATTTGTAAATGTAATAAATACCATTCAGAATTTAGTTCTGGATCAGAAAATCGTATAAAATCGGTGTGTAAGAAAGATTTTCTCCGCACTTTTTGACATATCGTATACATGCAATGCGTCTTTATGAGTACTGTTTTCACATCACCTACAAAGTTTCCAATCTTCTTATTGATAAAAAATCAATAAATCACAAATAATTGTTTCGGAAAATCCTCTATTGGTAATTAAGTTAATCTCTTAAGTCTTACGACAGAAATACATGATTGTCTCGTATTAGATTTTTATTTCTATCAGATAATGGAAAATTATAATGCAATTGGTGTGATAAATTAAGTATAAAACAAATTGCTCTTGATAAGAGCTATGGGTACATAAAAAAATTGAGAAGGGAATATACAATCCGGGTATTTACAGGGCTTACGGTCAGCCATTGGCTAATTTCAATGATCACTTTATACGAGTGCAGTAGTAATATTGACCATTCTACACCACATTACTCCACATTACTCAAATTTTGTATATCGTAAATATATCGTATACTTAAACATATATTTATATATATATATATATATATATATATATATATATATATATATATATATATATATATATATATATATATATATATATATATATATATATATATATTATTTTTTTTTTTTTCATAGTAAATTTTGTTTTTAAATTCCTACATTAACTTAAATTTCGTAATCTTACATGTATTCTCTAAACATATTTAAGCGAATAAATATATTGTATTTAAACATTAACTATATAATGTTACTATACAATGGTATGTTGTGCTTGTGATAACTATACACCGTATTGGTTTAATGCGGTGTTAACTTGATTAATAACCTCGTAAAGTTTTTTTTGAAAAGGAGAAATATTTGTGTTTTTATTATTTACAAATACAATATATTTCAATTTTATATTATTTCCGCGACACTAACCACGGGACCACAACCCGGCACATGATCAGTCGTACGGTCCAATTACCAGATCAGGATAAAATAGAAGAAGTAATAGAATATATTCACCAAATATTCTATATACAACTTATATATGTATATGTTCAGTAAAAAAAATGTGCTATCACCTACTTAAAGACAATCTTTAAATTACAGACCTCAGTCTTTAGTGTATGTTGTTCTGCAATCCTTAGTGCATGTTGATTCTCGGGTCGACCAAAAATCCCATGTACATAATTAACATTTTGTATTGTTGTGTGTGAATAGTGCTATGATAGTGACGTATTGTATTATTTGCATGCTGTTGTAGTGATTGTCCTGACGAAGAGTCGAGTACGTCTCGTAGAAAAAAAATTGATGATCAGTCGTAAAAAAAATACATTTAAATGAAAATTAATATCAATAAGAAAGAAACTTCAATCTAAAATTTTAAAGCATGTTCCAGTACATTTTATAAATATGTAAGATACAAAAAAATGTTATATGTTTTTACGTTCAAAGGATTCCAGGCTAGACAAATCTACATAATATTATTAAGTTCTCTTCTGTTCTCTGATGTTTGCCTTGAAAACTCCAATTACAATATTTGGGAAAAAATCATTAACATAACATTAATTTACATTTTGTAAAGTTTCGCAAATTGATACCAGTTCAGTTCAGTTTGAAAAACGGGATTTTTTGCACGCAAAAAATATTTGAATATGATGTAGAAGGTACAAGGAAATGCGCACATCCAATGTAAATAAATCTATATTTTTTTACATTTTTTTGACATCTCAACTGTCCTGCCCTCTAGATTAATGGGTATAAGAGTAGGAGTATAATTGGCGGGATATGGATGACGTGAGGGATGGAGCTCAGGGTGAGGGACACACAGCTATATGGTAATGAAAAATGGAGGAAGAGTGTATATATGAAGGTAGGAAAAGCAGAAAGCTGAAAAACAGTGATTTGATACTCGGTGTTGCATAACCGTATATACTATATAATAGTTTGTGTAATTCAAGAACTGCTAATTTGTTTGAGTATCTTGAGGAATTGTATTTATTAAATTATCTGACTTTTCAAAAAACATTTCAATCTTTATAATGCATTGTACGCAATAAAATTTTGTTAACTTTAATTTTTTTAATTAACTTTATTAAATTCAATCAAAATGTTTATATTTTATTTATTGTTTCGGCATTTACTTTGTGGTAAGACATGTTAAAATGATTAAGAAAACACTAGTTTTTATACCACTTGAGTTTATTAATGACTACTAGTTTCGAAAGCTAAACTTCCATCGTCAGGTCTGAATAATATATAGTTATTATTCAGACCTGACGATGGAAGTTTAGCTTCCGAAGCTAGAAGTCATTAATTAACTCATGTGATATAAAAACAAGTGTTTCCTAAATCATTAAAAAAATATGTACATTTTTCAAAGATTTTTTTTGAGTCCTCTTTTTAAAAAAAAAACTACGTATTATTTGTTTATTTATTTACTGATGATTTGCTCATTTTTTAAATATTAGAAATGATGAATTATATATTTTTTTAAACATGTTTTGACTTGGATATTTTGAGTGTTTTATATCATTATTTTGGAGCTACAAACCAAATGTAATTCCTGAAATTCCGATTAAAAAAATGCTTGAGTTAGTGATCCTAATGAATATAATAATTTGCATAAGTTTAAAATAAATACGCTTTATTTGATAACAGTATATGGTTTATATTTATATTAAAGAAACAATCCTTTAAACTCAATCATAAATAATTTCAAAATCACATACGTTTTGATACTGCCAATCTCCAACCAGTCAGCATTTTCAAATATAGTTTTTTTTAAATAAAATAAAAACTGTTGAAAATATTCACTTTTATCGACTAATATGATCACGATAATTTATTCAACACAAGCAAAATTTCACCATGAACCAATTTTAGCGTACGGCCACATCGTTGCAACTTTTCTTTCGAAATAATCGCATTTGACACTAGCATCGGAGGTATACACTGATTTTTTACGCAGGAAACTAGATTACAACCAGTGGTGTAGTAGCCTTTTTATGTTGCAACATGCCTTTTATTTAAGTTGAAGCATGTATTTGTTTAAACTTAAATAAACAGCTTTATAAAAATAAAACACTTCTTGAAAAAATGCGGATATAAAATCTTAAAAACTGGTGACAGTTATCCAACTCGAAAAAAAGTTAAAATTATATATTCTTTTCCAAATTTTACTCACTGAACTTGATGTCACCCTTATCGAAACTAAAAAAATGCGAAAACTTGTACTCCTGAGAATATAATTAAATATTGTATTTTTATACAAACGGTTACTATTCCCATTGATGTGTATTATTTTTAATCATGCCTAAAGCATTTTTATTAGATAATTCATTATACCTTGTTAAATTTGTGAAAAAATATATATTTTTATTATGAACTAGCTGTTTTTGGCCTCGCGTTCCTGTGACTCAGTCTGGTCTTAATAGAAAAGAATGAAAGAAATGAGCTCACATTCCTAATGCCATATGTTTTATTTCACAATGCTTCTAAAGCAATAAAAATATTATCTACAAAAAAACTATGGATATCGATAAAATCGAAAACAGTGAAAATGCTAAGTTACAGCAGCTGTCGATTATCACACTGTCCGCTATGAGCAGTGTTAAGTATTCATAATGTTGCTGTTTCACTCAACAGATGGCACCGCCACGGTAAAATAGCTATTTTCTAATGATAATAATAATTAAATAAAAACATGTTTTTACCTGTCACAAGTAAATACACCGTTACGATGTGTTTTTTTTTAAATATATAAATGTTGTTAAGTTCGTTGAAAAATGTAAAAAAAGCATTAATTTTAAAACCGAGAACATCGACACTATTTAATTCACCACTACACCACTGTATGCCTTAAATTACGATGATGCAAAAAATGCGTTATTTGCTATGATAAGGTTAGATAGATGAGAAACGCTGAATCTTTAGGAAAAAAGTATTTTTAACTTTTGTTTATTGACGAGCCTAACTGGAGGGAAAATGAAAATAAATAAATAGAATTCCTTTACTTAGTTTAAATTTGTTATTATTTTTTTTTTATTTCGAGCATGATTAAAAAAATAACTATTAAAATTGTACATCATCCAATATGAGGGACAAGCACTTGTACGAGGCAACGCTACAGATACCTTGGAACACACACGAATTGAACTTAGGACTTCATTTAATCAAATGCGTAATATCTGGGACTCGCTGCTCAACTCGACAAAAACCCAAGTGTCGCCTCTTTAACGTCTAATAGTGCTACTCCACAAGATGGACCCCAAGATTTCTACGATGGAGAACTTGAGAGGCTACTTATACTTTATCATCATACTTAAAACTTTAAAATTTATACTTCATACTTGATAATTTTTCTAAAAATATAATATAGACCTTAGATTATATATAAATAACTCCCAGCGGACATAAACGCAGAATTTTTGAACAATGATTTGGACGCGCTCAGGACGTGATCATTTCGTGGTTCCCGTGGTTCCATTACTCGTGGTTCTGGCGCCCGTGTACGCGATCAGACACCGGCTTGTAGTCAAAAGAGGCGTCAGAAGACCCCAAAAGAGATGGTCTGACGACATTGTCGCTGTAGGGGGTAAAAACTGTCTGCAAGCAGCAACCAACCGGAGGAAATGGAAAGAAGGGGAAGAGGTCTATATCTAGCAGTAGAGGTAAGTGGGCTCATAAAGAAGAAGAAGTGCTTCTCTATACATGTGAGTCGTGACAACTCACCAAAGCTCAAATCAAAAAACTTAAAGGTTTAGAAGATAAGTGATAAAGACGAATACTGGATGTAAGAGAATAGACTTTGTCAGAAATGAGGACATGATAAGAAGAAGGTAAGTGCCTCTCATAAGTCCTTAAAAGGAGGAGATGGACATGGTTGAAACACGTCCTGAGAATGCCGCCTGAGAGCATTAACCAATCGTGTATTGTCTTCCATCCCTGAGGCCTCAATCACCCCGGATCGCTGACGACCATTCACCGACTTTATTTTTATAATCGAAATATCCAAAGTGCAATAACAGTCAGTTACTGTATTGAACGCATTGCATTTATGTGAATCTTTTAAATCTCTGAAAGTCAACCTTTTTAGAACATCGGGATGCTGGACTGACCTTGAAGGAAACCTAGGAAATGACTAGTTTGATAAAAGACGACTTGTCGTGGCCATATGCTCCACCCGAGGAGCAAACATGATTAAAAAAGACGATAGTATAAAAACCAGAAGTATGTGCGAAACTCCGCTTAAAAATATCCTTCCTTCTAAAATCCAATAAAAAATCATTAAAAATTATTTACATTTAATATCAATTTATAAACGATTTTTGAGATTCCTGACTATCAAAAAGCTTTATCCATGCATTTGGAATTAACCTCCTTTGCTCCTACCTCTAGTCCCAAGTGAGATGCTATCGAGCTATCATTTTGATGATTATGTTTTGCAATAAAATACTAAATCAATAAACACTTCAAACAAATGCTTATATTATACAAAATAAAAACCATCATGATACTAATTTGATAACGAATTACCATAATGATTTTTTTCAACATTATTTTTACTTCTTGATATGTGATTTAATTATTTACTTGGTGTTTTTTCCTTATTAACAACAAATAAACAATAAATAAGGAATTCTAAAATTATGTATTACATTATATTGTAACATTTTGAGTGTATTCAAGTATTTGGACACACTCAAAATGTTGTAAATAAATTATCTGGTCAAATTATAGGCTTAAATAATAAAAATGAAAATGATATTCTCTGGCGTTTCTCGTGTGTGTGATTATAATCCAGGATTCGGACCTCACATACTAATAAAAGAGTTTCTGTTCAAATAAAAGCTTCTTTTCATCTCACCAATAGATGTCTCTAGTGAAGTTCTAGTGATTCAAGAATAAAGTTTCAAAAATTGGTTCATATATAAAGAACTTCCGAGAATTTGAGTAGTGTGGTTGTCAATAATAGGTATAATTGGTGAATGTTACACGTGTGCAAAGTGATCCCTTAAACCAGCCTTTGACGGTCGTCAGCCCCGTAAATACCCAGACTTCCATATTCTTCTTCATCTTTGATGAGATGTCAAAAAATAACATTATATTATGTTCCCAGAAACAACCTAGTTAAATGGTAAAATAAAGATCATGTGGTATACTCGTAATATAACAGAAGTTAAAACAAATGTTTCTCAATAATGCAGTTATTGATATTAAATTAACATTATTTAAAGTATTAAGTATAAAGTATGAAATAAAAAGAACGAAGTCATCTTTTTCTTCTTCTTCATGGGCCCTCTGTCCTTCACTGCTGAATATAGGCCTCTTCCGTATCTCTCCATTTCCTTCAGTCGGTGGCTACTTGCAGCCAGTTTTTACCCCCCACTGCGACTATGTCGTCGTACCATCTCTTTTGGAATCTTCCGACGCCTCTTTTGTTCTCCCAAGATCTCGAGAATATTTTAAAAAATTATCAAGCATGAAGTTTAAATTATAAAGTTTTAAGTACGATGATAAAGTATAAAATGTAATGTGTAAAGTATAATGTACAAAAAATAAATTTTATGTAGAAAGTACGAAAATAGCTTATATAGTACAGCTAATTCGTTTAGCACCCTTTTTATCATAAAACTACATAGCTCCCCGGTATATCTCGTTATATTTCTCCCTGAACTACACACAATGCAGTTCAGGGAGATTAGAGTTAGATCATCTATTTAGTGACTACACTGTGAAACCTTCTGAAAATGTGATGCCTTTATCAGGTATGTTAAATTTATCACTTTATGTTGTGCAAACAATTTGTACGTACGTGCTGTTTGTGATGGACATACAGGTATACATATTATGTGATGTGTACAGAGTTTTAAAATATCATAAAATAGGATATGCTTTTCGGAGGTAACGTTGTTTATGAGTGGATTATTATACACTTCAGATTTTTCAATGAAACCATAAACGAAACAATAAAAAAGGAACTGAAAATATCACGATAAAGTAAGTAAAATAAAATAAATGAAAATGCTGGAAAACTATTGGTCTTAAAGTGTGTGTGTGTGTATGAATTCATGCATATACTCCTAGTACATAAATCAACAAGCAATCATTTAATTTTGATACAACATAATGATAAACAAATAAAAAAGAAAACAAACAATGATTTTGGGCGATAAAACAACATATCTAGATTTCGTAAAGTTTATTGATCCAAAAATCTCATTAAGATAATGAACCTCTAAAGTCAAACATGTCGATTGCTCAGTATGAAAGGTAACAACTGCAAACTATAATTTGAAAATAATCGATGTTTAATAATTGATATCGTTATTTTTATATCATGCAAGGAAACATATCGAAACTAGGAGATAATAAACTGATATTTGCCGGTCATTCCTAAAAGCAATGGTAAAAACAGTGGACCCTATTGAAAACGTTAGAAAATAGTTAAAAAGTTAATATCAATTATAACCACTTAACCTGATTCGCTATAAATAACAAAAATTTCATTCCTTTTTTATAATACTTTAACGAAATCTGATAGTGAGTCGTTTTGAGTTATTCATATGCAAAATTTAAATGAGTAAAAAGGTAGCAAGTTTGCAAACTAGCAGATAACACAAAGATCATGAAAATATTTAAGCCTTTTAGCTTGTGGGTGTTCTCTGCCTTCGTAGCTTAGCAATTAGAGCCTTTTACCACGCTTGATTTACCAGTTTTGATTTTTATATGGGGTTATATTAAACATAATTGATTTTTCAGTACAGCGTTTATAACTTACCACGTGAAAAGAAGTTTTGATCACCTTGCATTCATCTTATTGAGGATCAAAATATAGTATGTCGATAAAATACAGTGATCTACTTAGGGTGAGGATAAGGGTTAAAGAGAAGAAGAAATACAAACACCATCATGAAGTTTGTGAAGCAACAACATAATGAATTGTCCGTTTTAAAGGAAAGCATTTCGAATATTTTTATTGAAGCTACAAATGATTGATTATTTTTCTAAATTTTAAAACGGATTTATTGAATCACAACCTTTTAGATTTTTTGAGTAGTTTCTCCACATAGCTAGCAAGAGCTGATTCAAACAAATAGTTAAATCCAAATTTTGGGAGTTGTTACCCTTTAATACTGGGCAGTCGGTATTTAGATTAGAACAAAATTATCTTAAAATAATGAAATTTACGTTAATTAAATTCATGCAAACATGCACTTTATCAAATACGTACCTGAAATCGATTAATTTATTTTAATTTGAATAATTTCTGACGTTGATTGATGTATTATAATACATATATATCAATATAAATAAAAATGTCAATGCTCGTTTGTTCAAAATCTCAAATCTCCTTAGTTGAATTTTTTATACAACGTTGCATTGCAATACGCGCGTGTTTTTATATTAACATGTAAGAGATATTTTTAAACACCTTCTGGACCGCAATGGCAGCGCCATCTATTGATCATAATAGCAACATACGGAAAACTCAACATTCCTATTGAGGAATGTTCTTCTTGAAAGATGCTGTAACTTATCTTTTTCAATGTTTCGACTGCATTGTTGTTAAATAAATTGCTCATAATTTCAATGAAAATTCTTCACAAACATAGTGAAATTATTCATATCAGAAATGTGTTTTTTTTTCATTTAATAAGACTGTTCCAAAGCAACGCGGGTGCCGGGATAGATGCTTCATTTCAAGTTGAGACACCTATACATTGACATATCATCTGTAGGTGAATAATCCTGTGTCTGATAGACTAAATTATTTTATTTTACTTTTTAAAAGAGAAACATTTGTATTTTTATTATTTACAAAAATACTTCAATTTCATACGATTTCTGTGACCCTAGGCGGCTCATTATTAGAAATAGGCAGGGCTTTTTATTTAACACGTTGTATCCCGGAGCCGTGTTTTGACGTCCCGTTGTTTTGGTCCCGGAACTCAACAAAAATATATTCAAATATCATTGATATATTCATTACAATACAATGTTTAATCATTTTGACGATTTATATAAATATAGATTGTAATTACGTAAGTACAAACATTGTTTCGTCTTATTGATTTTGAATATTTAAAAAATATGTAAGTGAAAAAAGGAGCTGGAACCCGTTCCACCGCGATACATCGCTCACTCCTTTCAACAACGTCAGATATCAAAAAACTAGATTTTTCAGGAGATCGTTTTTAAAGTTTAATAATATAATAAAATTTATTAAAAATATATATCAATCCACTTATTGAACTTTTTACTGTGCAACAGATCTTTGTAGGTAAAATCTGAAGGTTTTTTTTCCATTTGAAAAATATCGAGTATGTTTAAAAAAATAATTAAACAATACCTTTTCTTCTAAATGCAAAAACCACACTTTCTGCCCTGTAGCAGGTAAATATTAAGTTAAAAATATGTGTCCTGTGCCGCTTTTGCTGGGTTATAGTACATTTTCTGGGCATTCCGAAAACATGCACAACTGAAAATTGACGATTTTTGATATATGACATTGTTGAAAGGAGTGAGCGACATGTAAAAAAAGCACTGGAAATAGGTATCAAATTGTGCTAGAGTGGCTTTGAATCGAGAAACTCTGAGTCTAGAGTCTGCGACTCTAACCACAACCCGATATTTTGTCAATATTAATGTCAAATATACATTTTTTTTAAAATCAGGAGTCATATCTTAACATACAATTATTAAGTTAACATTATTATTGTGTAATTTTGTGTTGTTTTTATTTTACTATCTTATTTTGTAATCTTTTAAAGTAATTAAAATAGTCGTAAGCAAACAATGAATTCAAATTGTGTCAATTATTTTTCAGGTTATTGAAGAATTGTCTTTTTTCAATAGCTTTATTTGTATACATTTTTTATCTTTATTGATTTATTATATGTATACATTGATGACAATAAATATCCATGATTTCCGCAATAAAGATAACGTGTAATAAGCACATAATAAGACAAACAATTACCTACATGAATTTATGTAATTCAAATCGTATACGATTGCCCATAGGCAATGGCGTGATTGATATTCAGGTACACTACAGACAGTAGCGTGTACAGAGAATTTATTAAGGTAGGCAGTAGAGGTGGGTAGTAAGGTAAGCTAGGTACTACTTACTAGGGGAGGCAGTGAAAGTAGGTAGTAAGATAAGCTAGGTACTACTTAGTAAGGTAGGGTAGGTACTGGTTGCGTTTTTAGGTCACGCGGGTAAGTAAGGATAGGAACTGCTTTTCTGCCTATTTGTAATGCATGCCCCTGACTACAGAATATGATGATTTTGACTAAATGAGATAAAGATTCCGAGGGTGAAAACAGGTGTTATATGAAGGTTTTCGTTACAAGATAAAATATTAACAGGGTTTGTGAATACAGGAATAAGTGAACTTGTGCACGGTTAAAAAAAGTGTTCTTGGCAGAAATTCTGCAAAAATGTAAGTTACGACAGTTAATCAAGAGATCGACAATAGGAAATCAAGGTGATCAGACCCGCTCTATAGATTCTTATATCTACAGGATCTTAAGATAAAAATGAAGTAACTCAGTACACAACGGAATTCTGATTCATGTTGAAAAATAGAAGCATGGAGATGGCCAAAGAAGAATGAAAGTAAACTGAATGCAGTTGAAATGCATTCTCTCAGGCGAATTTGCAGTAAAACAATTTATGATAGATGTTTTAATGGTCAAATAAGGAATGAATGAAAAGCTGAGATAAGCATTATCGATAAAAAAAATTAAAGAAAGGCGTATTGAAATGCTTTGTACATGTGGAACGAATGAGTGAAGAAAGAATGGTTAAAAAAATATGAGGCGAATGTAGTTGGAAGAAGGAATAGAGAAGGACCGAGAAAAACTTGGCATTATCAATTATGTATGTAAAAAACTTAAAAGCGGTCAGGTCAGGAGTCGAAATATTCGGCAATTATGTATGAAGAGATGCATGAATATGGAAGAGGCAAAAAATGCTTACAAAAACAGAGTATCTATTCTCTCTGCCTAACCTGCTGTGAATCAGCGTGATAGTGAGTTAGTTAGTTAGGAACTAACTGAGAAGGGTAATCCTTCTTATGTGTATTTTACAAAGTGAATTTTTTTTCTAGGACTGATTACCTTTGCAGTTAATTTAATACTGATTTCAATCCTATGTAGTGCGCAATTGGGTCATTATGCACAAATTCTAATTCATTAAAACCATTAAAAATAAATAAAAAAAATATTAAATTAAAATATTTATTGAATGTATAATATGTACAGTGATTTTATATTATTTACCTATTTACAAAAAATAAAAATAAAACGTAACTATACAATATTTTTTATAAATAAAAATTAAGTAAAAATAATTAAGTAGGTATATATGTAGAACAATTGTAAATATATTATAAGAAATTTTAATGTTTCATATAAGGTCACTTCAATCTCATAGAACTTACTTTAAATACAGTAAAATAAAGCAGGCAATTTTAAATGTAATAATAACATAATAAAATAAATAAAAATTGGATTGTCAATGCACATTGGCATCTTTGAATGACGTACTAAAGATGCATTATCGATTTTTGCAAAATTAAGAGGACATTTTTGTAGCATAATGCAATATAATGATTCGGTTTTACACTTTTTTTTTAAGAATAAGAAACATGAAATCTGATAATAGAAATAATTACTACTACGCAAGATTTTATTTGTACTGTATTAACCAAAAATTAAGAAAAAATAGTAAATACTTATAGAAAATTCGTATTTCATAAACTCATGATTTTATATTAGTTTATTGAAATTTGTAAAAAATTTAAATTTTAAGATATTTTGCATACGTCCTTGGATCATCTGTATTATTTTAAATATATTACACCCCTAGATCCAAGAAATTGAGTGATATATGGTTGCTTTTTAGGAGACACATTTAAAGCGCTATAACTTTTTTAAGTAGTCATACTGCTATACCGTTTTGTAATAACCGATCGGGATGAAATCTTGGCAATATATAAATGTACAATATACTTGTGTACATGACTAACTCACAAATTCGAGTGTCTCCTGAAAAGTAACCATTTGTCACTCGAGTCCTTCTGGAAACGAGAAAATACATATATCAAATACTTTAATAAAGGCTTTCTGTATATTACTTTAGTTAAGTTTCAACAGATCGTCAACAAAATGCTTGTTTTTCAGGTAGACTGTTCTGTTCTTTACTGTGTGTAAAAAAAATATTGAATGTTTTTTCCAAGGTTTCTATATTTTTATATAACAAAATACTGAAAATCGATTTTTATTTTTTATTTTTGGTATTAATTAACCTGTTAACTGAGCATGACTTATATATATGTCAAAAGTAAGTATTGAGTATGGGTAGGACATATAAATACGTCCTCAAAATGTATGTTGTACCCTTGAACGGGTGAGACTTGTTTATTTGTTTAATGAATGTATGGATGTAGTGAACTTTTGTTTATTTTTTGTTATTGTTTATTTTTCTTTACATTTTTATATGTAACTAAACACTATATATGTTTCACTATCTTTTAATCAATTGATAAAAAAATTATATGCGTTGATAAAAAATTACCTCACGCCTGCATCATAATATAATACTTACCTACGTCTTTATGAAAAGTACACGCCCACTTGAATGTTGCATGATTAAAAAGGATTTTTCCGGTGAACATGTCAATATCCAGTTGATCAATTTGGCCTACTTTGATACTGGTCATTCTATATCGTATTAATAACACAAAAACATGAATACACGGCGATAAATTCTTAATAATAACTATTGAAAATAACTTAACAATTACAGCTTATATATATAAATGAATATGTAGGTAATTCTATAAAATATATTTTTATGGCCACTCTCTCCATAGTACTTGTGCTTCTTTTCAACTTAAAAAAATTAATTAATATAGTATGTATATACATACATGGTAATTTTTAAAATTTAGTTCATGTAAATTTATTTATTTTTAATAGTTGCTCTAATGGAATGTAACAATATTAACTTTCATACACTCAACTAGACCACTCATTTGTACATGTATTATGATATATCATGAATGTTGAAAATTAATCACAAACTCATAACGATGACATTCAGAACAATTGGATTAGATAAATGTGATATTTAGTGCACTTATCTCAAAGAACAGTGACTTTTTGAACATTTATCCTAAAGAATGGTGACATTTCGTTTACTTATCTTAAAGAAAATCAACTTTTATTACACTATCACATAGATAAAATAAGTTTTTAGTACACGTAGCTTAGGATAAAATGTCTTATAATACATTTATTTAATTATGTTACATTCAATTCCTTATGCAAAAAATAGTAATGATAGTGATTTTTTGGGTTATTATGCCATGTTATTGGTAATTTTTACCTACGATCGTAGCTGATAGACGCTGCAATTCAATAAGAAACATCAGCTGGAATTGCTAATGGCACATAGAATAATATCCAAAAAATGCAGCATTTAAAAGGCAGTAAAAATGTAGGCAAATTGGTTAAATAATTAGCTTAAATAAAAAAGTAAACACACAGCTTACAACACAATGTCTTTTAGATAAAACTGACAAATCACCTACAAAAATGGGACTTCAAAGAATAAGATTGCTCAAAGCAAATCTTAATGAACTATCATGAAATGCTTTAATATGATTATACACGAATCTTGAAAGTGCAATGCGATAACAGTAGACTGCCATCTATCGGGCATTTCACATACCAACTGTCAACTGTAAGTTCTACCAGTTTTTATTTTTAGAATTCAATTGTTGGAAAAAAGCATTTGACTAATTTGGAAATACTTTACATCATATATGCATGGTTTTTAAAAGATCGAATAAATGCTGTTAAAACCAGTGTATGAAAGTGCCCACACCCATCGCTTCTCCATTCTTTGTACAAAATACTTGAACAGGGACAACAAACAAAATGTTAATAGTATAGTACAAAGACTAAAGAATCCCATTCTGACCAGGGATGTGTCAAGCTATTGCTTGTAATGACATCACATATTGTCCGCTGTTCACACAAATTGAATAAAGATGTTTAATCATTTCTGTACAGATTTGAATAAGCATAGTACACTGTCTTGTGATTTATAATGTGAATTGAATTTCTGCTGATAATCACAATAATAAATATTTTTAAAAAAAAATTAATTACATTTGAAGTTGATTGTAATGTTATGGATAAATTTCCATTTTAATACGTTTTTAAACAAAAACGTGACACTCGTTAAAAATGAAGCTGACTACAATGAGTAGTTGATTTATGGTTTCGATGCCAGCAAAACGGCAGAATTTTGTTTATTAACAAATTAAAGTATTGACTGTCATTTAGATCACAAGAATTGTAAATGAACTATAAGTAAATAAATGTATTTATTTTGAAAAACAATCACTGTCATTACAAAATGGTTGATCTAATAAAATTGTGTTTTAATGATCACAGCTAATCTCAATTAATGTTTTATTTTTAAAAATATATATTTATAACATATTCTTATTTTAATCACATTAGAATTTGATTATTTGACTCTTAATGAACTAGATATCATACTTCATTTAATCCAGACATATAAAATAAACATATTATGATGGTATGCACGGGCAAACAACTTATTACCATAAAGGGCATTGTGAGAGTGAGTTCACATACTGAGCTGGACAAAATACAACTGTTTTTTTAACAATTTCCACATGACATAACTTTTTTTGCAGATGACTTTTTTCAAATCACCTTGCAACTGACAAAAATTAGACAGAAACTTTGCGTATAGTTTTTTTTTGCTTTGGGCTTTATTTATTTGAAAGGCTTGAACCTAATATGGGATGACAAAGAATTGGTCTATTCTGAAATATTATTCACAATCTGAGATATGGTTTCTTTTTTCACCAGCAAGTTGCTAAACGCGCTAACCACTACTGGGTGGACTTCTATACATAACATGGAAAAAAATCTATTGGATGATAAATAAACTTATGTTGCTAAAAAAAATTACTACTTATATATGTAATTCATTGTTGCATATGCATGTCCTCAATAATAAATATGTATATATTTTTTCAATTTTCAATGTACAGTTTTAGGCCGAATTGTTTTCAGTCATAAATTAGTATTATCATAACTTGTACACTTGGCAAAACAAGCACATAACCTTAAATAAGTGCATTATAACAGCCAATGACTTAAAAATCACATACCTTATCTATACCACTCGAACAATGTTTGCTTAGTGTAAACTCTATCACCTTTTTACGGGCTAGTAACCCGCTGCCTGATAAAATTGTTTACTTAAAATTTTGGTGTTGCGTCTTCTTCGGGGTTCGTTGGCTCCTCGCTCCTTCCGGAGATCTTCTTGCCACTTTCCATCTGGACTTCCAATGTGTCGATCGTCTTCTTGTGCTTCCAGTTTGGGGGGTACCCGTACTTGGGAATGTCGTTCCACCACTGCTCGTTTCCTGATGCCCAAAGGACGAAGATCAAGTTGGTAACTACGAAAACGCCAAAGACAATCCAGAAAACTGTCCGCCATTGTTCAAGGGTGCTCTGCAAGAAATAACACATTAAATTATAAAAAAGGGTATATTAATATGTTGTGAAGAAATAATGTTTTAAGAAAACAAGTTCATCAAGAATTTATTATTTATTCTATCAGACAACCTGTGTTATTTTTCATATATTTTTTTAACATCTCAACAAAGATGAAGAAGAATATGGAAGTCTGGGCATTTACGTGGCTGACGACCGTCATAGGCTGGTTAAAGTGATCACTTTACCAGCCTATGACGGTTGTTAGCCCCGTAAATACCCAGACTTCCATATTCTTCTTCATCTTTGATGTGATGTCAAAAAATAATATGAAAAATAACTCCTAAAATTGGAGATAATCCAGATTTGTAAACAAGTATTTGGACACATTCAAATGTTAAAAACATTTATTTGTAGTGTTAAGATGGTTTGCTTTTTTAGGTTTTTTACCCTAAGGATGATATAGATGAATATGGAAATGTTTTCTCGACATTGTCAGCACTGCGATCGCGTACATAGTACATAGTGTGTCAATGTTTATATCGTGGTGTATCTCAATTTTAACTTAATTTGTCATGGACTTGAGCTTTGATCCCTTTTCCGATTTTTCTTTGATGATTTTTCCCTTTTCCCCTTTTTCTTCCTCCCGCCCCTCTTCCAGGTATTTACAATTAACGACATATGCGAAATTTTGTAAATGGAATATTACAATTACCTGTTTTTTTTTGTTCCTCATTATTGTCTTTGTATTTATGCAACTGTTATGTTAAATTTCCAAATAAATAAATATCAAGATATGTTTCATAGGTAATGGAGACAAATCATCTTTAATTTTATATGAAAGGAAAATGGAAGTCTGAGCATTAGACAGGACAGGAATCTTGAAGCCAGCAAACGTTTATTAGCTGCCTAAAAATTTATGGATTCATAGAAAACACTAGAATATCTCAAATATTTTATGTGTGTCAAAACCAATAGATAATAGACACTATCATTTGTTTCTTAGATGGTGCTGCCATCAGATGAGAAATTTGAGCAGTAAATAGCGTTCTTCATTTTGATATTATTGAAAATTCTCCCGAATAATTACTGTCCGTTCGAATTTATTTTACCTCTGATTTATTTATGTTCATATTTATTTTACCTTTGATTTACATATAGTTAGCCAACATGACAACTGGAGGTAAAATAACTGTAGACTCACTGTACTTACATTTAGGAATGTCTTAAAAATATATGTTACAATGTATGTATTAAAAGAAAGAAACAAATGATAGTTCATGCTAAATTAAAAAAAAAATAATAATAACAATAATAAAACCCTTATCCGCACCCCAATGGTGCATAGGGCACTGCGTCATATAAACGCAGTGTTATCTTGATCGTTTACACATGAAAGAAAGGTGATCAGCCCTCCGCTTCAGGTACCAGTCCAGGGTAATATTGAATAAATATGACAGTGAAAAAATCACTTATATTTATTTTACCCCCCTTGGGAATCGAACCCGGGACCTCCAGAACGGTAGCCGAGCGTGCTGACCATTACAGTACGGAGGCGGAATGCACTACTGTGCACCTTCGAGTTAAGCTTAGACTATGATGTTCTCTGAGTTAATCTAACCATGATGTTTGTGTGAAAGCACTAAAATAAAGAATTGATATGAAGTCAAGGTCCAGTAAAAAAATAAAAACGCATAAAAATTACATATAAAGGTAATGTAATGTACGTCACTTATGAAGGTAAAATAGTAATGTACATCACTTACGAAGGCTGGTGTCTCAGTTACAGATCACAAACTGAGACTAAACTAGTAATGAAAGAGTTCTGTTGGCAGTTTTGAAATATATTTATATTTATTTATTACTTTTAGATTAGAACATTATTTAGCCCTAATAGTAACAATTTCAAAGTACTTACGTCGGGAGTCAAGATTCCCACGAGGTATGGAGTGATGATGCCAGACAGGGCTCCGAGTCCGTTGACGATGGCCATCAGGGTTCCGGCGAAGTTGTTGCTGAGGTCCAGAGCGTTGACCTTCATGCCGGGGAAGAAGGCCCCCATCAGGCCCATGGAGAGGGTGAACAAGGCCACTACGGCCATCTCGTTGTTCCCAGCGTACGATGCAAGAATGATGCAAATTCCAGGTCCAATAGCAGCTGAAATTAACCAAAAAAATATTCAGACACAGCTAATATAGTTTTGTACAAAGGTTTTATTAAATTTCTCAATGTCCAAATGAGTGAAATCTTTATTTTTAGTGCTTTCACATAACATCAAGGTTAGATTAACGCAGAGAACATCAAAGTCTAAGCTCAACTCAAAGGTGCTTAGTTTACACCTGCGCTGTGCCAAGCTGGTTTCCCGCAAGGTATCGGATCCTCTACTGAATGATCTATAAACCATAAGAAAGGTAAACAATAAATGCAACACCCATTTACAAAAAAAAATTTAGTGAGTGAAATCTAGCTATGACTTTACAACACCGCTTATCGTGTTCCTACTTAGGCTAAAAAAAAACAATTTCTAAGGGTTTAATAAGGTAAAAGACATTGCTGCTATTTAGAAAGTAAAATGAAGAAAGAAAAATGGGTAGAAAAATGAGAATAACAGCGATAACAGAGTTGAATACTCGTACTAGTACTAGCTTATGTAACTTGGACACTACTAATATATATGAGAGTCCTTTAACCGGTCCTCTGCCTTAAGCGCATTTACGCGCTCTCCAATGCCGTGCTAGTTAGGCGGGCCATACAAAACTAGCACTCATATTTGTGCTTGTTTCTTCCTATACCAAGCACTAATTATAATTTAAAATGTGGAGCACATATCGCTCACTCCTTTCAAGAACGTCATATATCAAAAAACTAGATTTTTCAGAAGAATGTTTTTAAAGTTTAAAAATATAACACAAAGTATTCAAAATCAAAAAATTAAGCCACTTATTGAACTTTTTACTGTGCCTCAGATCTTTTTAGGTAAAACCTGAAGGTTTTTTCTCCATTTGAAAAATATTTAATATACCATATTTAAAAAAATAATTAAACAATACCTTTTCTTTAAATGCAAAAACAACATTTTCTGCCTTCTAGTGGGTAAATATTAAGCTAAAAATATGCCTCTTTTGCTGGAATACAGTACATTTTCTGGGCATTCCGAAAACATGCACAACTGAAAATTGACGATTTATGACATTTATAATTGTTCTTGAAAGGAGTGAGCGATATGACATATTTAACTGATTTTAAAGTCTGAATAATATCCTCAAAATATAATTATGTTAGATTTTACTTTTCTTAAAATGTTACGGCCTACCTGGAACAGCCTTACTAATATCTTCTGGCACTTAAAGGGTTAAAGCAATGAGATTTCGAGTGACGTAAAGTGTCTTTTCCATACAGAGTATGCTAAGATGATGGCTCGCCATATTTTTGATGAAAGACATGAATATGGCAGTGTTATTGGCTGTCTTTAATTATTACGTGGAAGTGTGATTTGTTTGCAACGTACATATTTAAGATAAATTAACAAAAACATGTTTAAACATCGATCTGAGATTACGGTGACAAAATTGTAAAGATTAGTTTCAGTTTGAGTAAGTTGAGTGCTTAAAATCCGTAAACAAATAGTGTTTGACAGACTTTAAGATAATATTATTTGTTTTTAACTAAGTAGATGAATGTTATATATACACAAAATGTCAAACTCGAGATAACTAAATGAATAATATAAATATTAGTTTAAAATTACTACAATGTCAAATTTTTCAAATATTTGACGGATAACAAACAATCACTTATTAACTGAAAACTATGATCCGGTGCTAGATAAAAAGAAGGTGTGGCATTGGTAAAAAGCAACAAGTAAGCTGCTTCTAATAAAATAATAAAATAAAAACAATTGTAAGTCAATGTTCTTATAACAGCAAAAAAAAACAATTATGATACAGTAATAAAATTTTAACTGTCACTCTGTTGTGTTCCTTTCTGAGTTGTTAATTGTTCATTGTGTTTAATGGGGACAATCAATGAATCGAAAGGATTCATCTGATTTTTATCATTGACGAAGCCGTAAATATACTGATGAATGATATACAGCAAGTCACAACCCGATTATTGCAAGATAAATGATGCTTGGCACAATAGTTTAGAGACTAAAAGGAATGTGTATTTGATTACACATTTTTATCGATTGTTTTGCGGTATGATCGATAATCCTGAAATTATCCGGAACATTGGTCTGTATGTTCCCGATAGTTACCTAAGACAGCGGCGACATAGATTGTTTCACATTCCTATACACAGGACCAACCTGCCGATGGTTATGGCTGTAGGAAGAGCTACCGCTATGTTGAACAATATCTCATTGGACATTGATATGTTCCATGTGTCTGAAGGAGTTTTCCGAAGCGGGATTCTTCTACACCTTTAGCAATAGTATTCTTGCTTATTTTCTATTTTTATTAATGTATACAATTTAAATTTGAGTTTGCAATGTGTATGTTAATTCATAAATTAATAAATTGAATAAATAAAATAAATGAGTCGACATGCATGTTCGCTGGAAAAATTACAGTTGATTTTCCATTTGATGCTGCCTATGGTACCATGCAACTCATCCACACATACCTGACCAGCAGGGTCTCTATAGTATAATAGATATCATCATTTTTGACATCTCAACATAGACGAAGAAAAATATGGAAGTCTAGGAATTTACAGGGGTTACGACCGTCATAGGCTTGGTCAAGTGATCCATTTACACACATGTAAAATTCACCAATTTTACCCATGACTGACAACCACATTACAAAATTTTTGGAACTTCTAAAAAAAATTATCAAACTAGTGACCTAGTACTTGGAATTCACAACAGCCATCTATGTTGGAATAGGGAAAGCTTTATTAAGCAAAGACTCTTTCTATTTGTATGCAAGGTCTGAATCTTATATGAAATTGACACGCTTGAGTTGTTTTTATAAATGCAACAATCAAATATACATATAATATATGTACATATAAAATGCCAACTTGAAGACTAACGCACTTGCTAGGCTTACGAATAAAAAATGTGGGCAGTTATTCACACCATGACCATATATGTAGTACTAATATGAATACATTTTTAAAAATTCAGTCTTTTTTATAAAATATAATATAACGTCCAATTTGTTTTGTTAAATGCCCAATTTGGTTTGTAAAATGTCAATATTCAAAGTGAAAATACTGTATTATTTCAGAGATTAAATTAAGTAGTAATCTGTTCGTAACTGATTTCTATGTTTGGCTCTCTCCTAATAAACATATTTCTTACATAGAAGTAATACTGGCTATAAATTAAAATTACCCAAGATTCTCCTAAAACTAGAAACGAGGAAATCTGAACATTACCTATGGTTGTGAAAATCTTCCTCGCAACAGTGGTGGTCAGCCACTTTTTGTCGATGCACAAATCGCAAATCCATCCGAACCCTATGGAAGTGAACCACATGACAATGTATGGAAGAGTGGCCCAGATTCCGGTCTTCAGCACATCAAACTTCAAGACATCCCTCATGTATTTGGGAAGGTCTGTGACCATCGTGAAGTACCCCCAATCGTGACCAATCTGGAAAAAATATGATGAAAATATTAATTAAAATTGCTAAAGGAAATGGAACAAATACAGCGGGTAGAAAAAGAAGAATAGCAGCGTTGGATAAGAAACTTGGGACTGTATACCTGCAGTGTGACTACACTTAAGGACTGGAAAGGTATTTCTACCTGTTCGATCGATTGATACTTAAGGACGGGAAAGGTATTTTTACCTTTTGCACCGAACTAATTTCAAAGTCAGAGAAGAAGGAATTATTTAATGTTTTTTTATAAATATTATGTACCAATCTCTTTATTAAGTTCTAAACTATATGTACACAATTATCAAATCACAAAAAACACCCGTCCGAAATATGTTAATTCTAGCTAATGTGACTTATACACTGACAATGTGTATAATACAAGCTTGAATGTATCTTCTTCTTCTGCTTACCATTATCTGCACCCACTGGTGTAAATATATGGATCGTATATAAACAGTGTTTTTTTAAAAAAAAATCATACTTTTTCTTTATCTTTTGTTATCTTATTTCTTCACCTCACAGGTCAAGAAATCTTGCATCCCCTATGTCACAGTGATCATATTAGGTCTATTGTGACCTCACTCTCAAGCGATGACAGTGAAGTCACAATAGACCTCATATATAGCTCAATATAGAGCTTATATGTAGACAATGAGTCATGTAGCTCGCGACCTGTCTTAGTGGTAAGAGCTTCACCTTCTCGTATTCTAGTAGTGGTCCTCCAAGGATGTGACAGCAAGGATGAAGAAGAATGGCTTTCATGATATTTTAGCCATCATATGAATGTATGTTAATAATGTCTTTTTTATATTTTTTTCATGATACTTAAAAAAAAGTTTACCACTGTGTAAAAAACAAAATAAGGTCTTTTCAAAACAAAATCAATACTTCAAAATATCAAGTATCGGGATTACAGAAAAGTTGCTGAAGTATCTTATGTTCTTACCTGAGCAGCGATCAAAGCCCACAGTGGAACAGAAGTAAGAATTGCAACCCAAGGAGTCTTGATATCTTTTGGTCTGCCACCTCCAAGAGCCTCTTCCAAATACTTCTTCTCGCTGTCAGAAATAAAGGGGTGAGAGTTGGGATCACTGTAGCAGAGGATAACCTGAAAAAAAATACATATTTACAAATTGAAGGCACAGTGTATATAAAAATATGCACATATTCAAATGCAGCGTCATGTTTAAATTTCAAAGCGAGGGGAAAAAAGTCATGGCGATTCAAGATTTTAAATAAACCAACATTAACAATCTTCATTTCAACATTTTGGGGTGTGTTCAAACCCTTATTCACAAATCCGGGTTACTCCACTAAGGAGCTATTTTAACATTTTGACATTTCAACACATATAAGTAAGAATAAGTTTTGTAGAAAAATTTGAGTAGAGTGGTTGTCAATCATTGGAAGAATGGTAAATGTTACACGTGTGTAACGTGATCACTTATCCAGCCTATAACAGGTCAAAAACCCTGTAAATACCCCGACTTCCATGTTCATCTTCATCTTGGTTTAGATGACAAAATGTATTTACATTAATTTTAAATCATGTAAAAATAACTCCCACTTGGAGATAATCCAGATTTGTGAACAAATATTTGGACACACTTAAAATGTTGTAAAATGTATTTACATTTTTATTTTTATTGATTATCAACCTCTTTTTATTCCCGAACAATACTTTTGTTAGCAAAATTATATGACACAAACTAACACTGTCAATAAGGAATCAGAGGATAACGGTTGCTCTACGCATAGTTTTTTCGTTATATTTAAAATTGGTCATAATAATTCTTCCAATTGGTCCCAACATAATTCTCTCTCTATGGTCTCAATCCTGTGGATTGGTCTGCAGCAACAAATGGCACATCCTTCACCATTCCGGTCATGCGAAACCCTATAGGATGAGCTGAAAAGGGTTTTGCAATACAGTATACACTTTAAGCGTATTTTAAGTTTACTTTTACTTTATATAGTAAACTCTTTAAGCTCTTTATTAATGTTTCTGTAATACCACTAAGAAATAACCTTCCTTATAATTTTACTAATTATAGACAGAATTCATATTTTTGGCGAATGTTTTACAATTTTAATCTCGAAAATAATCACATAAGTGCTTGCTCTCCGAATAATGGTTAATTGTGGATTTGTATGTTAAGGTGAGTGTGTGTGGGTGCGTGTGTGTATATGTGTGTAGGTGCCATGTAAGCATATGTGTGTGTGAGTGTGTTTGTTTGCGAATGAATGTTTTTTATACATCATGTATCTATTTGTGAAGATCTTTAATTGGCTTTGTGTTAATTGTTTTGTTAACTGTCTTGTATATGTAGCTGTTGGTTTTCCTAAAAAAAATTACAATAATGATTGACAACGTACCCATAGAACAAACCACAGAAGACCGATTCCTCCAAACAAGTAGAACACGGAAGGCCAGCTGCCGTTGTTCATCAGCACTCCGGACAGTAGGGTGCCGGCTATGTTTCCTATCTGGGCACCGCCGAACACGAGTGAACCCATGCGACCCCTCTCTTCCAACGGAGCCCACTGCGCCAGCAGAGCATTGAGAGCTGGGAAAGTAGTACCCTGAAAAGAAAAGGAAAGAAAATAATTATAAATGGTTTCTTGTTGACTTTGTGAGGATTTGAGTATTGAGGCGTAGGATACAGCAGCCCGTGGTAACAACTGTTGGCAAGAAACGGCGATTTAATGAGATAGAGCAGTATTTTATTTATTGTTTCGGCATTTACTTTGTGGTAAGACATGTTACAATGATTAAAGACAACACTTCGTTTTTAGATAGAGCAGTAGTCAAAGAGCCAAATATCTACAGTACAAAGATTAAGGTTTCTAAATCAGACCAAATTTAAGCAATAACCTTGTGATTTTGCATTTTAAAATTAAAATATATCTTTGTTTTTAAATCATTTATTAATAAATAATTAATATTTTATTATTACTTAATTATAATGTCTACCAGTTTCGAAGCTAAATGCTTCTTTTTCAAGACTGATTTGTATTAGTTGTGTCGGGTTGTGGTCCCATGGTTAGTGTCGTGGACTTCTTAAGTCAGAATTTCTCAGTTCGAGCCCACTCTACCACAATTTGATACCTATTTCTAATAATGAGCCGCTTAGGCTCACAGAAATAGTAAATTGAAGTAATTTTGTAAAATAATAAAAACGCAAATAGGTACTTCTCTTTTTATGCATTTTTTAAAAAATAAAAATAAAAATTATATATATATATATATATATATATATATATATATATATATATATATATATATATATATATATATATATATATATATATATATATATATATATATATATATATATATATATATATATATATATATATATATATATATATATATATATATATATATATATATATATATATATATATATATATATATATATATATATATATATATATATATATATATATATATATATATATATATATATATATATATATATATATATATATATATATATATATATATATATATATATATATATATATATATATATATATATATATATATATATATATATATATATATATATATATATATATATATATATATATATATATATATATATATATATATATATATATATATATATATATATATATATATATATATATATATATATATAATAGTTTCAAACAAAAAAAAAAAGTTTATATTGCATAGATGGGTCAGAATGGTAACCAAACGTTTGTTTGAACAATTTGGCATTATTGATTTTTTTTAGTATAGTTTAAATTTTCCACAAATTTAACATACTTACAATGATTGCAGAAAACACTTGTTTTTTACCACATGAGTTTTATTATAGACTACATGTTTCATAAGTTAAACTTCCATCATTCAGGTCTGTATAATAACAGACCTAAAATATGTTATTATACAGATCCGAATGATCGAAGTTTAACTTCTGAAACATGTAGTCTATAATAAAACTCAAGTTGTAATAAAAACAAGTGTTTTCTTCAATCATTGTAGCATGTCTTACCAAAAAGTTAATGCCGAAACAATAAATAAAATTTAACAAACCATATATTTAAGTCACGAAATAACTATTTTGAACATTGATAAAATTTCTTATAAGCGCTTAGCGTTTGACAGAACGACATAAGTACTAACATGATTGTTAATTTACGCGTAATTTATTTTGTCTGCATTTATTTCTAAATTTAGCTACTTTAGATATATAAAATGACATTCTTGCATTTATTGCAATTTATTCCATTTCTGCATATATATGATATAATAATAAATAATCAGATTATATCACATATTACCTATGAGGTTACGACGCCATATGATGGCCTGTAATTATTGTATTTTCTCAGTGTCAGCGCTTTTTTTTCTCCGTGTACTTAGCAAGGCGAGTAAAGATAGCGATAAGACTTTACTGTTTAGTTTTACTATTAAATAATATGATCAAAGTGTGCATTTCTCTATGTCATTCTGCCGATATTAATTTAACGCGTAGCTGAAGACATCTTTTGGCTAGCCATGATTCTCCACCATGTGTGAGAGATAGATGTTCGAATGGTGAAATAAGGAAAGAATGCAAGACTGAGATAAGCATTATAGATAAAATAAAGGTGTGTTGAGATGGTTTGGACATATAGAACGAATGAGTGGGAAAAGAACGGTAAAACAAATTTATGAAGCGATTGTCCATAGTTGGTAAAAGAAGCAGTAGAAGACCGAGAAAAACTAGTCACGATCAGGTATGTCAAACACTTGAAAGCGGTTAGGTTAGGAGTCGAAATAATCAGCGGGCATGTATGAGGAGATACATGAATGTGGAAGAGGCGTAGAATGCTTGCAAAGACAAAGTGGTGTGGCGTTCTATTCTCTCTGCCTACCCCTGCGGTGAAGCAGCGTGATGGTTAATTAGTTAGGTTGGATTATGATTTTCCACCACAAAAGAGCGTCATATTCCAAAAGCAGGTTTAAACAAACAAAAAATATTAATAGATCAAATTCAGCAAAACGTAGTTAAACCGCGAAGTAGGTATTTAAGAATAATAAAAAAATAGCCTTGATCCATTATATAAATAAAACGTAGCGTTTTATGACCTCTGCTATACAAAAAAAAATGTCTAAAAACAAAAGCTTCTCTTCCGTAGATGAAAAATGTAATTAAAATCGTCAAAGTCAATACGATTCGGTCGACCCCCGGGTGGTCTAGTTCAGTGTCCCACAAAGTGTGTGCCGCGGCACACTGGTGATGATTACGAGGTGATTAGTTGGTGTGCCGCGGAAAAAAGTCTAGTTTTTTTAAGATAACATCCGTATAAACAATTGCTCCAAATTTTGATCTCCTACGCTGTGTTAAACAGGCTCACATTTCGCATTAAACGTAATATGTTAATTTTTATAATAAATCAATACAAAATCAAAAACATTTTGTTTTTTCTTTGGTGTACCTCAAAAATTTCTTGGTTTGGTAGAACAGAAAAAGTTTGCGGAACACTGATCTAGTTGTTGAAAAAATTCTTTGACTTTAACTCTATCAATGTAACTCGATCACTGATGCAATAAGGATGGCACGCTTTACAGACACTTTTATCTGTGTCATTGTCAAAAAGTATTGTAAAATAATAAATAATATAATAAGATGAAATAATTTTCGAGGCCAGTAGGTATTTAAGAATCGATTGGCACAATGCTACAAGTGCAAGAAACGCAAGGCGCTCTAATTCTAATCGTTTTTTTTTTGTTTCGACAAAACGTGTTTTATTGTTCTGGTCTATTACTATTAGAAGTTTGTTCCTTGCTTGTTTTCCTGTATATTTTATTACTAGAAGTGTTGTTAGTATGTGCAGTAAACGACCAGTAATTACAGAATTGTTCGTTGATTGGAACTAGTAACGGTGTTAGGTAGTTTCGCTTAAAATACTATACCCGAATAAGATTCTCCAGATAAAAATGAGCATAAAAAACAGCGACCTTAAAAATGTTTTTTTTTTTAAATATTGAATGCATTAACTTTGTGGATCATATTGATATATTATTTTGAGAAAAAAAAAGACTTTGTTTTTTGACCCACTCACATTTTTATTAACAACCAACTAGTTTCGGCTTCAACCTGTTGCCCTCTTCAGGGTTTAAGTCATAAACTAGTTTGTTGTTAATAAAAATGTGAAAGGATAAAAAAATAAAGTCTTTTTATTTCTCAAAATAATACCTTCAAAATGCTTTATATAATAACATAAACACTACCTAAGTCTTTTCCCGCATGCATTTTATTTGGCCAGTGACCGGGTTTTGTTATTACCGATATCAACGAAACCCGGTCACTGGTCAAATAAAACATTTATGGAAAAAACTATGTAGTTTTTTTAAATTTATTATAGAAATATTTTATGTGTCCCAATTTGATATCTATGGTTCCTTTTTATATGAAAGAAGATGGAAGTCTGAGCATCCCAGGACTTTTATTTATCAGGAAATTTATCATTAATCCATCATCTATTTTTAGTTGATTTGAAGACGTGGAAATGCCGTTTATTTTGTAGAAAATGCCTGTTTTAAGAGCAATCGACTACAGTTTTCTTTATCGAATTCACCTGTCTATTTTCACGGCAAAGGTGCAATATTATGTATTTCAATTCATCAATCTTGAAATATATGTATATTCTTCTCATATTTTTTGCCTCACCCGATTACTTTGTGATCGCTAAGCCAGCCAAATGCCAGGTCGTAAGCCCTTAGATCCTCAGACTTCCATATTTTTACATATAACAAAAGAACTACAGATATTTCATATCAAGTTGGGACACCTATGAAATTGAAACCAACCCAGAGATTCAAACCAACATTTTAAATATTATTTTCTTACCTCACCGAGTCCCTCCAGGACCCTGAGCGCGATAAGCGCCTTATATCCTCCCGTCTGGATGACGACTGGCGTAATGAGGGTGAAGACGGCTGTAGACAGGATGCCCAGACCGAGGGAGTACTTCCCGCCGAACTTCTCGGCGATTATACCCCCAGGAAGATGGGTCACGATGTACCCGTAGAAAAAGGAACTCAGAATTATCCCTTGGGTCTCTTCCGACCAGATGTAATATTCCCTCTGGAAGAAAACACCACAAATAGTATTATTCACAACATTTTGAGTGTGTCCAATTTTTTTATATCCATTATGCGCACCCAATGGTGCATAGGGCACTTCATCGTAGCGACACAGTGTTATCTTGATCGTTAATTGCATGAAGGCAAGGTGATCAACCCTGCGCTAACAGTCCAGGGTGATATTAAATAAATATGAGAATGAAAAATCACCCATATTTATTTTGACCCCCCTGGGAATAGAACCCGGGAACTCCAGCACGGTAGCCAACGCGCTGACCACTACACTACGGAGGTGTCCAAACACATGTTCACAAATCTGGATTATCTCCAGATTTTTATTTTATTTTTATATTTGTTAATTGCCTTGGAAAAGTGCCTATTATGGACAAGGATTTATGGCATATTTATTTCATATCTTTTAAAAATTCAAGTGGATGTGTATAGTTCATAATAAACAAATAAAGTTGATCCCTAATTGATTATCTCCAATCAGGAGATGACATTATTTTATGACATCTTAATATTTGTAGATGAAGAAGAAATAATATGGAGTCTGGGCATTTACAGGGCTACGACTTAGCCTATGAAGGTCGTGAGCCCTGTGAATGCCCAGGCTTCCATATTATTTCTTCTTCATCTATGTTGAGAGGTCAGAAAAATTATGTAAAAACTTTATTTAATATTTTACGACAACAAAAATATAAATATACTAAAATATAGAGTATAAAGCGTTTAATAATTTCGACAAAAAATTATTTAATACTTACATCCCCCTTCCAGCATCCTTCATCGGTACAAATAATATCAGGATCTTCAGTCTAAAAAAAATAAAAACAGAATTAACAAAACAGTCTTTATTTTAATTTATTTTTCACTAACTTATTTTTTATTTATTCAATCTTACAAAAAATAACAATATTTTTAATAAAAATTAAGTATCCTCACTGGGTTTTCCTATGCCAAATGTTTTATGGCCCCACATATCACTCACTCCTTTCAAGAACCTCATAAATAAAATTAAAAAAATAGTTGTGCATGTTTTCGGAATGCCCAGAAAATGTACTATATCCCAGCAAAAGCGGCATATTTTTAACTTAATATTTACCCGCTACAGGGCAGAATGTGTTTTTGCATTTTGAAGAAAAGGTATTGTTTAATATTTTTTTCAAATATACTAAATATTTTTCAAATGGAGAAAAAACCTTCAGGTTTTACTTAAAAAGATCTGTTGCAAAGTAAAAAGTTCAGTAAACGGCTTGCTATTGATTTTTAATACATTGTATTATATTTTTAAACATTAAAAACATTCTGAAAAATCAAGTTTTTTTTATTTATGACGTTCTTGAAAGGAGTGAGCGATATGACAAATGGCAAATTAATTTTCTCTTAAACCCAGGTAATATTTGACGTAATTGATATTTTTCTTAAAAAAACGTTTTTGTAATGAATTAGTTGTTTTTCGAAAAAGATACATGATTTTGAAGAATTGAAAGGTAAGGAGTTAAAAAATTTAGAAAAACATTTTTTCAACATAAATTCTAAAAAAGTCTAATTCCAATATATGTATATTCTAAAACAAAAATCAGCGTGAATACACGTCCAGCCTTCATCACGGCCGAGCGCGTTGTGATTTAAAATCTTGTGATCTAGGCCTTGTTAGGTATTATTGTACTTTGTCTTGAATAGTGCACTCGTGGATGCTATGGCAGAATGACACGACCTTTTTTGTATCTACCCATTTCAAATATCCAAGTATTAACTGCAATTTTTTTTAAAGTTCCGTTATTTAATGATTTTATGGATAATTTTAGGTTATGCAGCTTTATTGCGAAATTCACCAAGTGGTATGTCTTTGATATTGACTAATTGTTGCTGTTCAAATAAAAGGTGAAATAGTTTTAAAATGAAAACAAAATGAAAAAAAAATCGCATGTGTTTTTTAAGTGTGTAAATACATGTGGTGCTATGGTAGTGAAGGGTAGTATTGTTTGCATGCTATGGTAGTGATTGTCCCGACGAAGAGACGGGTACGTCTCGAAACCGGTAGACATAAACATTCCGGTGAGTGGTTATATACTAATATTATTAACATTTTAGTAAAAAAAAATTAAATGACAATAATTTATGATAATTTATTGAGAATTGATTTGTATAAAATTCCTGAAATTTCAAGAGAGAATACCTTCTCTACAAAGTATGTAAATTGGCAAGCTTCATTCAACCAACCATAGCCTTCTCAGTAAAATATTCTTAACAATTTTTTTTTATATGTATATTATTGGCGGCATTCGCGTTCTTTGAAACGAGCATATAAACCAAATACTCACTCCTTACATCAGTTTGGACCCCGTGCGCTTACAATCAATATTAATACAACCCGATTCGTAGAGATTACAGAAACTTTATAAAAAGTAGAAATTTGAAAAAAACGTTGTTACTCTTCGGCTGTCCAAACTTAAAACACAGTAAGGGACATTTTTTTGTAGTACGTTTTTTTGCATTTTTGGATTGAGTAGAGTCTACTTAGTCCAAAAATGCAAAAAAACGTACTGCAAAAAAATGTCCCTTACTGTGTTTTGAGTTTGGACAGTCGTCTTGCCCTTGCATGCTTCTATTCGTTCGAAAAACGTCACTTTGACAGTTATTTTTTATACTAATCCAAATACTTGCCGTATACTAAATATAAGATAGGAGAACCTCTCCTAAAGGGTATATCTGTTGATAGATAAATATCCAAATAACGGTAAATTATTGTACAGATAAATCTTGTCCGCCTCTTAGGTGTAATGGTTAGCGTGTTGCTAGCTACCGTGCTGGAGGTCCCGGGTACGATCCCAGGGGGGGAGTGAAAATAAATATAAATGATTGTACACTCTAATATGTATTTAGATATAACCCTGGACTGGTTCCTGAAGCACAGGAATGATCGTGTAAGTAACGATCAAGATAATACTGCGTCACTATGATGCAGTACCCTATGCACCATTGGGTGCACTTTTGGACACTATCAAACGGTAAGGATTTTTTTCAATGTTAGGATAAAAAGACGTTGGCCACAAATATGTACAAAAAGGATTTATCTCCACAAACGACAGTAATTGAATGAAATACTTAAATTTAGATTAATTTCATTCCAAAATATTGAACAGAATTAACTTTGCGTTCAATTCAATGTATATAGTGGTACAAAATACTGGATATAAACAGTTAATTCCAGTATTTTGTTTCGTCAAGTTTTGGACACATTCAAGATCTAATTCTTTTAAATAATGATGGCACGTCTGCGTCGAGTCGACAGTAAAGTAGTCCATCCTTGAAGGATGAACCGCGTGAATGTTATCCGAGAAGGTACTGTTTCCTTTATCGGTGTACGTTTCCTATTATGCGACAATGGTTTTCTGAAAGCAAGTCGCTTTTGTATGGTCACGTGTCAGAATTACGTAAACGCCGCAAACGAATTGATATGTTAACCGCACAACGAATCATGTATTTAATACAATAGCTTTGTACCTGCGTGATATTTAAATACACGAAAAAACGTGGTGTTGCGAGGAAAACTCCGACATTTCTTACGGCATTTTTTGAGTATGATATTACACAGTAAATTAAGAAAGAAATTAAAATTAAGAAAGGTGTGTTGAGATGGTTTGGACATGTAGAACGAATGAGTGAGGAAAGAACGGTAAAACAAATTTATGAGGCGAATGTTAGCGGGAAAAGAAGCAGAGGAAGACCGAGAAAAACATGGCACGATCAGGTATGCCAAATACTTGAAAGTGGTCAGGTTAGGAGTCGTAACAATCGGCGGGTATGTATGAGGAGATGCATGAACGTGGAAGAGGCGAAGAATGTTTGCAAGGACAGAGTGGTGTGGCGCTCTATTCTCTCTGCCTACCCCTGCGGGGAAGCGGCGTGATGGTTAGTTAGTTAGTTTTTTATAACATTGTAACTTTTCTTGAATGTTTTTCGCAGATATTTTGTGGCACTTTTTATAAACTTAATAAAATTATGTAAATAAACAACTTTGTTTTGACCACTTTTTTTATTATTAGTACACTTTAACCTACCGGTTTCAACAAGAACCTTGTCGCCATCAGGGTTTATTAAATTCTATTACATTAAAATCATTAAAATACTCATAATTAATTACATTCCCTTACCAAAAACTTCCACACACTCCGTAAAAAATCCTAAATATTATGTTTGCATTGCGTAGCAACTCCAAAAAACAACTACAAATGGAATCACCCAAAAACAGTATGAAGCCGCAAAATAAAAATAACATGTAGGATTTTTTACGGAGTGTGTGGAAGTTTTTGGTAAGGGAATGTAATTAATTATGAGTATGTTAATAATTTTACTGTTTTAGAATTTGATAAACCCTGATGATGACAAGGTTCTTGTCGAAACCGGTACGTAAAAGTGTACTAATAATAAAAAAAGTGGTTAAAACAAAGTTGTTTTATTTTATAAACATTGTAACTAACTAACCATCACGCAGTTTCTCGCAGGGCTAGGCAGAGAGATTAGAATGCCACACTACTCTATCTGAGCAAACATTATTCGCATCTTCCATATTCATGCATCTCCTCATACATACACGCCGATTATTCTGACTCCTGACCTGACCGCTTTCAAGTATTTGACATACCTGATCGTGCTAAGTGTTTCTCAGTCTTCCTCTGCTCCTTTTTCCAACTACATTCGCCCATAAATTTGTTTTACCGTTCTTTTCTCTCTCATTCGTTCTACGTGTCCAAACTATCTCAACACACCTTTCTTAATTGTATCGATAATGCTTATCTCAGCTTTCCATTCCTTCCTTATTTCATAATTCAAACATCTATCGTACATCGTTTGGCCGCACATAGATCTGAGGGATCGCATTTGACTGCATTCAGTTTTTTTTCATCCTTCTTTTACTAGCTCAGTGCCTCACTTCCATAAATAAGGGTTGGAACCAGGTCTCCGTTATGTACTGGCAGTCGGGTTTTTATTTGCTATAACTGATTTAAGTCCACCATTCACTCTGTTACTAGGATTTACTCTCCTCTCTATATCTTTATCAATCTTTCCATCCCTAGAAGACATTCTTCTCAAGTATACAATATCATCAACCTGTTCCGTAATTTTCACGTTTACCAATATTTCACACCCAGATCTAAATTCATCTCTTTCAAAAACGATACTTTTGGATTTGCTAACATCAATCAGTAAATCACTCTCCTTGCTCGCATTATCGTCTGTCACAATACATTTTAAGAAATAGTGGTATTTTAACAATGGCAAATTTAATTAAAAATAAAAATGAAAAATTAAAATTCAGGTACTCACATCGTTTCTATACACCATTTCGGTGATGGCCAAGTTTAGACAGACTCTCATGGTGTAGGCGTTGGCTATAGCCAAGAATCCCATGATAGCGAACACCCATCTTTGCGGTATTATAAATACTGAAACAAAAAAAATTACATTATTAGGATAAAATAAAAATTCAGTACTTTTCATGATAATCCAGTTACATATTATTTTATATCTAGACTATCCAATACCCGGCCGTGCAGTGCTACGATTCATTGGGATTAAATGGGAGAGAAATAAAATAAAAACTACATATTTAAAATATGTTTAATTTCACAGCGCTTGGGGAGTATTGAAAATATTGGAAATTTATGCAACGCAATCAAAAACATTTACAATCACCCTAAAATTTTACGATGGAGACCTTAGAAGAACAAAAGAGGTGTCGGAAGACCCCAAAAGAGATGGTCCAACGATATAGTCGCTGTGGGGGGTAGAAACTAGTTGCAAGCAGCAAGCGATCGAAGGAAATGGAAAGAAGGGGAAGAGGTTTATATCCAGCAGTGGAGGACAAAAGGCTCATGAAGAAGAAGAAGAAGATTCGAAAATACTATGTGACAGCAGATGTCAAGAAGCACGCTGCCCGTCGTTATCAATGTTTAGTAATGCGTTGGCTGCTGTTCTGTTCAAAAGATGACACTGCCACTGTAACAAAAAACCATTCTTCCTCGGTTTTCTCGACTCACCCCCCAACTCCTAACCTGATCCTACTATTTCTGCGACGTGTTTTCAAAAACCACATATCTAAGCTTAAAAGATATTATACTTAAGGCGCATGCGCAGGAAAGGTCTCTATTAAATTTATTGAATAAAATAGATCCTGTTTGAATTGACATAAAATTCACGTACTGCATGACGTCGGTATCGTTATAGAAAAGAAAAACCCCGAGCATTACAAAGTAAAACTTAAAAATATTAATTATTTGTCTCACGAATCAAATCGTGTGGTTAAATGTCTATTGTTGCTTCGGTTAATACAGATTGATGACGTAAATAGAGGCATGACTTTCGGGAATAGCCATGTCCAATTTCAATCAAATAGAGGGAAGTCTATCGGAATCATGTCGACCTCACTGCTTGGTACAATAATTGATTCATAAGAAAAACATACAATCAATAAATCTTGTTCATAATGTAAATCAAACTAATGTATATATATTTTTTTCATTAATTGATTTGACAGTCACCTTGTGGTAAAATCTATACATTTTAATTTAAGTTTTACTTAGTAAATATTAGTATTTCTTAAAATCTATTGTAACATGTGTTTTGCTGCATTTTTCATCATTTTCAAACACCGTTTACGGTATTTTAAATACATGGAAACATGTTTCACAATAGATTTTAAGAAATAGTGGTATTTACTAAGGAATACTTAAATTAAAAATGTAATTTACCATATTAAACTCCTCAAATAAATTAAATAATATTTGTAGCGTTTGCTTTTTAATATTTCATATATATTCAAGCGACAAATACCGAAAAAACTTCAAATAAACTTCCAAGTACAAAGTACTTCTCCAGATCTTACTGTAGCTGTACAATGTGTAGTATGAAAATGAAAATGGTCACAATAGGAAGGAAGACACCATTACCATATATTTGCTAAACACGAAATTGCACAATTATTCACAACTTTCATGATAATTATGACGCAGAAATCTTGCTAATTTGTCCCGAGCTAGGTTTTCATGAAAATATTTACACAAACATGTAGGTAGCTACCTCGCAAGAATATAAGTTTCCCAATAAAAACACACTAAGCAAATAAACACCTCGAACAAATAAACACGTTTTTTATTTAAAACAAAACGGTTTTTATTATTTTTAAGGCCTAAACCCATTTATTGATAGGTATCATATAAATAAAATATGTAACAAAACATTTAAAAGTTATTGATAATTTAAAGTCACCTTAAAATCGTTAATCAAACATAGATAAATAAAATTATGTAAATAGTATTTAAAAATACTCGTTAGAAATATTAAATAATAGTAAAAATTTAATATAAGCAATACTTGAAATGTTACTTCGTGGTTTTTCATTTTCATTGAATAATAAAGGCTAGTTTTAAATCACTTTGTATCAATATTTATTTATTCTTGTCGTCTGCCACGTTCTGGTATATCAGTTCATCTTTCGAGACGTTTTAAACTACAGAATCATATTTTATTTTTACCTCGTCTTTCTGATATACTTGAGCTGCTTCAATCACCCAGGTAACAATGAAAATCATATTAAAGCGTATTGATTATTCAGCAAATATCAATGTATTCATTTGTAACAACTGATAAAATAATAATTCATATGATTCGTAAAAACCTATTTGTTTTGTATTGTATTGTATTGTTTCTTCCAAGACATCAATTAGTAGATATTATGCTTAATCAAGTGTGGAATATCATTAGTATGTTCCCTTAATAGCTTAATAATTAAATGCACAAATAAATATTGATTGAATTTCTAGTAAAAAAGCCGGTCGCCTTTCAAAGTAACATACGTTTCTTAAATTTCGTGTATTAAAATTCTCACAAAAAGTTGAAGGAATTTGATTGTCTTAAAAAATTCGTCAAAAATCAGATATGTAAATACCTCATTAAAATACTCATTTCGTATAAATCAAACATTTTTAAGTACAAATTTAGCATTGAATTAATAAATACGCTTTTGAAATTTACATAAAAACATAATCCAATAATCACTTTGATCAATTAGGAAAAATCTCTAAATTCTCTTTACATTCGTAGCGCAAAAAAACTACTGAAAATGATAGAGGAATTTTTAACAAAAAATCGATACACTGTGATTGCTTAATAAGGTAAAATACTAAAAATATTTTTTACATCTGCTATAATAACATTCCTCAGTGTTTTACTAGAATTTATTCAAATATATATTTTTTATAAAATTACAACATATTAATACATATTTTGACACAATATACCAAGTAATAAATTTATAATCGCATACAAAACTTTTATGTTTACACATATATATTTTATTAAATATAAACTTAAGTACATATCAATATTTGGCTTAAGTTTATAAAATGTGTTTTTGTATCTAACATTAAATTATGTGATGCTTATAAGTTATTTTTTAATACTTTTGCATTCCTTCAGTGAAACGACTATGAGATTTTGCTGATTAAATATTATTTAATACTAAAATTCTATTGTACCTTTCTTGAAAAAGACAAAAATCATCTGAATATAAACCAATATTTATTATAACATTAGTAATTCAAGAATGCCTTAATAAAAAAACATATTCTTATTGCCATCGAAGCGATTTCGATTACAAAAAGACTCAGTGTAAATTTTATAATGTAATAAAAAAAAACATTTATTTATTATACACTAAAATCGAAAAGCAGAATTTAAATTTGCCTTAGGTTAACCTCTAATCACATTGCAAAAGTAAATTATGTTAATCAAACATGAATTGATATTCAAAAACCGTGTTTTTACAGCGGCACGTAAATTGCCTAATTTATTTGCATAGCTGCTTATAATTTACAAACATACTTCAGATTTCTGAAAAGTGGCCTGTGCCGACACCCGGGACTGAACTGCGGAATGTTGATCACAAATAAAGAACATCATCGCTAAATAAACAGCAGAAATCATTAAACTTTATAATGCAACATTTTACAAGGAAGGCTACGTTAATTAGCGAGAATATATATTATAATATCAAAAAAGCGAAAACGATTAAACTGTAGTAGTATAAAATAAGTGATTGATTGAATTATTTTTTCTTTGTCCAATTTATTCTGAGCGTCACAGTCTCCTATATATTTTTTATCCGGAACATAGTATTTGATTTGCCTCCATCGGTATGGTCTTGGGCTAAGTTGAAGGCAGTATTTAAGGAGCATCCTCTTAAAAAATATATCATTATTTTATCAATATATTTTAAAAGGGAAAGAATCGATTATTGCTAGGTTGTGGAGAGTTAAAATACTTAATTACAAGATTCTAGGGAATAGAGACGTTTATGTGTTGCGCAGTTCAAGAAATGCGTAACACTTATCTCGAACACCTCGATAAAAATACACTTCATAAAAATCAAACTTTTTACTACAACCAATATTTTCTGGAAATCTGAACTTTTGGAGCTACGCGGAATTTATTGCAAACAGTGTCTTAAATATAGTATGTTTTTATGTTTTTCTAATATTTCGCACGTTTTTCGTTTTATTCAAATAGCTGAAGTATAAACCTTAATATCTCCCTTAGTGCTCTACAGATTTCAATAAGAATGTTATCGATAGTCATGTAATTTTTCATATTAATTTAGCCAATAAACCAACATCGTGACAAAAATCCATTCACATAATGTACATATGATAATAAATAAATAATATTTAAATTTCCTTGATCGACTGTAAATGTATGCTTATGGATATGTCCGCCTCTGTATTGTAATGGTCAGCACGCTCGGCTACCGTTCTGGAGGTCCCGGGTTCGATTCCCAGGGGGGTCAAATAAATATAAGTGATTTTTTCACTGTAATATTTATTCAATATTACCCTGGACTGGTACCTGAAGTGGAGGGCTGATCACCTTTCCTTCGTGTGAAAACGATCAAGATAACACTGTGTTCATATGAAGCAGTGCCCTATGCACCATTGGGGTGCGGATAAGGGTTTTATTATTTTTTTATTATTATGAATATGTATGCTTGCTTTTGTTTGATTTGATCCTGCTTTTTTATCTTGTTATTGTCTTGTTCAAATAAGTAGATTTTGAGTATACGTAATTTATTTACTGTACGTAATTGAGTGATACTTTTGACGTGAAATGGCTTCCAAGAATTTCCAGCGTTGTAAAAAATAAGAACATTACAAAACACTGCATGAGATTTTATAGACCTATTAAATCATTATCAACTCATTGTTATAATTTATAGTATTATACTACGATACATGTACAATAAAGCTAAGTATGTACATATTAGTATCTACCATAAAGACAAATTTTAAATGGCACTTGGAAGGAAATGAATGCTTTTACCAATGAAAAAAGATATAATGAAAAATCTAGCAGTCATTATTACATTCGTATTGATATAATTTGATGAAGTGGCGTTATACGTTTAGCTACCACGCGCGAGGTTCGACAATCCCCTAAATGAATTATGTAAAAAATAAAATAGACAAATATTATAGAATGGTTTCTGCTTTAAGATCATTAACATTATGATATATACTGATGATGCAGTTTCAGCATATACCATTAGTTTTGATTATTTTTTTTTAATCTTTTTTGTAACTTTGTGTTCCAGTCCTGTTTACCTTAATCCCATGTCCCAAATGAGAAATAGAAATTACTCATCGGGAATATTATATATATGACTTATGTATGTTATATGTTTTGAAAAATAAACAAATAAAATTATTATTAAATAAATATAGGAGTGAAAAACACCTTTTTATACTTTGACCCCCCTGGGAATTCAACCCGGAATATCCAGCATGGTAACCAAACGCGGTAACCACTACACTATGGAGGCAGATATCTCATGATAAATAATAACTTAAAAACAGTATATATATCAAACCTCATTCCCATTATCAAATAAAAAATGGTTCAACTGACTGACACAATTGATTCTCACAATACCATACTATATGATTTATTGAAGAATACTTTAAGACCAATAAACTTTGCTATTAAATACATATTATAATAAATTAATTTTACTACACAAAACTCTAAAATAGTGGACATAAAGTATTTGAGAAATTAATACCTCAGCAATTAATCAAAGCCGACATTTTTCATTTATCTGGACGTTTATTGTTTATATAAAATTGTGCTATTGAGATAAGATACCGCACTTATCTCTAGAACCACAAATAATGACAGAATTGCTCCTAAACCCGTAATTTTATGACATGTTTTATCCTAAATTACGGCAATACCCGAGTAAATGTGACACTTGAGGTTATCTATATAACCAGTCAATTGCTCAATTCAAAAGATTTCCGTAAAAAAATAACAATTTATTATTACCACGCGCTTATGAACGATATGTGAAGAATTTATGATGTTTTTGGTACTTTGAGATATTAACCATCATTTTTAAAATGATCAAATAATCGATAATTTATATAACGCCACTGTCGTAAAATACTACAAGGGGGGGCTTCGTAGTGATATTATATGATACATAGTTTATTCACAGATAAACCAATAAAAGTTGAGGCAAAAGTTTGATTAGAATATACTTATTCTTTAGGACATTCCCGGGATATCCCATTAATCTAAAACGACAAGTACTCGAAACATGTCGCTCACTCCTTTCAAGAACGTCATAAATCAAAAAACATCAATTTTCAGTTGTGCATGTTTTCGGAATGCCGAGAAAATGTACTATATCCCAGCAAAAGCGGCATATATAAAAACTTAATATTTACCCGCTACAGGGCAGAGAGTGTTGCTTTTGTATTTTGAAGAAATGTTATTGTTTAATTATTTTTTAAATATCCTAAATATTTTTGAAATGGATAAAAAACCTTTAGGTTTTACCTAAAACGATCTGTTGCACAGTGAAAAGTTCAATAAGTGGCTTGATATTTATTTTTAATACATTGCATTATATTGTTAAACTTTAAAAACGTTCTCCTGAAAAATCTATTTTTTTGATTTATGACGTTCTTGAAAGGAGTGAGCGATGTATCCTCCCTGTGCTTACGTATGGTCTGAAAACTATTATCTTGACAGCGGGGACCATACGTAAATTGAGATGTGCACAGCGCTCTATGGAGAGACAAATCCTATAGGCTTAGATCTGAGATATAAAATTAGAAACGAAGAAATCACACACCGGACAAAGTTTGTTGATATAGACCAGTGATTCCCATAGTGGTCTTTATCGACCCCCAGGGGTCTATGACAACTTGCAAGGGGTCTATGTTTTAATTTGAATTTAAAACATAAATGTATAAAACCTAACATGTGTGGTTCAAAGTGAGTAACACTACATATACCGGCTGTCAAAAATATTTTTGAAATTAATGAATTTGATAAAAATCAATTTCAGGTAAGGCAAGGGGTCTACGAGATAGAAGAGTTTGGGAACCTCTGATATAGACCATGTTGCTAAACTAAAGTGGTAATGGACGGGTTATGTTTACAAGGAACGGACAGATGGGCATCCATTATTTAATATCATTGTCGAACATTAAAAACACTAAATACGTAACACTCTCCTCATCATTCATCGTTCACTTTGTGTAAATGATGAGAATAGTGTTAATTACTATACCACAAAGTTAACAATGCTTTTAATATACAAAATACATATTTTTTTAAACATTTACGACATGTTTAAAATGTTAGGATAGTAATCTCCAAGTCAGAATTTCGTTCTTTCTATCGACTACTCGAATCCTTTTTAAAACGAAAGCTCTACTAGCCTAAAAACTATTGCAACATTTGAGTGTGTCCAAATACTTGTTCACAAAATCTGGATTATCTCTAATTACAGGAGTTATTTTCATATTATTTTTTGACATCTCATCAAAGATTTTGATGTTCATCTGTCATGAGATGTCAAAAAATAATATGAAAATAACTCCTGTAATAAGAGGTAATCCAGATTTTGTGAAGAAGTATTTGGACAGTCAAAATGTTGTGAATAAATTATCTGGTCAAATTATTAGCTTAAATAATGAAAATGAAAATGGTATTTTCTGGCGTTTCTCATGTGTGTGATTATAATCCAGGATTCGGACCTCACATACTAATAAAAGAGTTTCTTATTTATTTTTTTACAAAAATGTTAATTAAATTAGTATATAACCACTCACCGATCGGTGAGTGGTTATATACTAATTTAATTAACATTTTTGTAAAAAAATAAATAAGTAAAAATGACTAACCACAAAGTAAATGCTTTAAATATTAATAATATTGAGAATAAAAGAGTTTCTGTTCAATAAAAAGCTTCTTTTCGTCTCACCAATAGAAATCTCTAGTGAAGTTCTAGTGATTCAAGAACTATGTTTCTAAATTGGTTCATATATATAGAACATCCAAGAATTTGAGTAGTGTGGTTGTCAATAATGGGTAGAATTGGTGAATGTTACACGTGTGTAAAGTGATGACTTAAACCAGCCTATGACGGTCGTCAGCCCCGTAAATGCCCAGACTTCCATATTCTTCTTCATCTTTGATGAGATGTCAAAAAATAATATAAAAACTATTAGACTGAAAACTGTAATAATTTAAAATATGTACGTATATCAAAAATTTGAATTGTATTACTTGAAGTAACTAGAATTGTTAAAAGGTCTCGTGAAAAAAGATGTGGAGAAAAAGTTTCAAAAATGCAGACTTGAATAGGTCTGTATTTTTGTATAACTAAACATTTCATAAATTCATTTTTACAATTGGTGCGAATCAATCTCAGGCCAGAGTCACAGACTGTAGTTTATTTCTAGAAAGACGCAGATGGAGGAAGGAAGTAGTAAACTTTTGACTTGCCTCTTGACAATAAAAAGTAAAATAAAATAACGGAAAACTTATAAATACATTATGAAGTGAAAGTTTTCCACGTAAGCACTATTAAAAAGTTACATAATTTAAATGACAATGACAAAACCTTCGGAAGTTATTACAATAGAACTACTGCTTATATAAAGCCGTAACTAAATTCAAATTGACAGTAAAAAATAATACTCAATAGATGCTTTTGTTGATAGCTACGGCGACATTTTGTACAGAGTGTAATACAAAAAAATCGACTCATCAAATGATTGTGGCTATTATATATTATATCATATTTCATACTTTTTCAAATACCTTAATTATGACATTTTAAGTGTGTCCAAATACTTGTTCACAAATCTGAATTATCTCAACTACATTATTATGAGTTAATTTCTACATTTTTGATATCTCAATATAGATAAAGAAGAATATTGAAGTTTGGGCATTTACAGAACTTACGACTTATCATAGACTGGTTAAGTGATCACTTTACACACGTGCAACATTTACCAATTCTACCCATGATTGACAACCACACTACTCAAATTCTAATATTTGTCAAAAAATAATATGAAAATTAACTCCTGTAGGAGATAATCCAGATTTTGTGAACAAGTATTTGGACTCACTCAAAATGTTGTCTTTATTGACTGTATGTATTTTTGTGGGGGAATTATATTTTACAAATAAAAGCAACAACTACTATATATTAATTTTAGCCTTGCACTGAAATATCTTGGTGGAACTGCATATTATATAATAAAATAAAAACTTTTTAGTTTTTTCCACATATATTTTATTTGACCAGTAAACGGGTTTTTGTCGTTACCGACATCCTCAGACTGGTGGTGTCTACCTACATACATTGGACCAGTTACAAATCAATAAATCATACCACCCTATGACAGAATGTATTAGTAATAAATTAAACCCGTCGAGGACAGATCGTAAGCCCTGTAAATGATCAGGATTCTCCGTCTTTGTTGAGATTTTTTTTATAATAGCAAGTTCAAATTTTATCTACAACCCCATTAAGGCAAGACCCGCGCGTCAGAATTATAATTGTGTCAACATAAAGTCCAAAGTTAACTTTATTGCCTGCTGGTTAACTCGTGACATTTACGTGATAGAATGTGGATGCCTTTTATATGGAGAAGTTCATTATACGTAAAGGAGTATATTGTATTAGGAATACTGTAATTCATTGTTCTAGTGGGTGTGACGATGAATTTTAAGGCCGTTCAGTCACCTGTAACCACAGTGGCAATCATGCAATGCACGTCAATAGTTTCAACGTACATTTACAATATTTTATGTGTGTCCAAAATTTTCTTCACAAACTCGAAATTTGCTCTTGCGAAACTCAACTTTGTAAAAAGATTTTTTTTTATCACACAATTTAAACCTAATATATTGTGAAAAAAAAAACGACAGGGTTTAGGCTTAACCGACACCGGTCTGATAATATCGGTTAAGCCAAAACCCGGTCGCTGGTCAAATAATATTTATGTGTAAAAAAGTATTAAATTGTAAATTAATTCTTTAAAATGGAGTTCCACGAAGAAATGTCAGTACAAAACATTATGTGTTTATAAAACAAAGAAATAAAAACGGGAAGAAATATAAAAAGCATTAATAATAAGGAAATGATTTCTGAGTATGCGGAATCAAAATTAAATTACAATTATAGTGAAAAAAAAAACTCTTTAGAAAGGTCATAAAAAAGGCATTCGAGATATCTTGCAAATCTTAAGATATAATATTTAGAAAGATAATTATTTTTTTATTCATACATATTGTTGCGAAGTATTTTTTTCCGTCTCAATTATTACTCATTGACGTATTTATTTTAAATCTTTATCAAAAAATAATAATAATGGATCTTCCTCGAAAAATATCTAGAGGAAGACCAAAAAATTCATGTATGCTACAGAATAATAACATTATTCGAAGGCATGGCCTAGGTGACGTTGTCCATGATAGAAGGACCTACAACCTGAGGACGAGGAGAGCTAACCCCAATAGTCTACAAAGTCGATAAGTTGGGATGGAGCCAGGAATAAATATACATATATGGTATCTTTCTCCGTCTTACTACATTACTGAGGGTTGTGACACTTGTCGAAGCAATCACTCTTGTTCAGATATTCCTTGACTGCGCTGCACGTATCGCTCCAACCACCGAGGTGCCTGCTGCTATCTTAACTTGATCACTCGATTGTGTGAGGGATATTCCTCTCCCTCTCTTCACCTCCAGGCTACCAATCGCTACCGATCTTTCCAGGCTATCCTCATTGCCACGCGCTAGGTGTTCTAAGAAGAACACATATATATATATATATATATATATATATATATATATATATATATATATATATATATATATATATATATATATATATATATATATATATATATATATATATATATATATATATATATATATATATATATATATATATATATATATATATATATATATATATATATATATATATATATATATATATATATATATATATATATATATATATATATATATATATATATATATTTAGATATATACTTCTAGAACTTAGACCGCAATGAACGTACTCTTCAACGATTAAACGATTGAATAAAATTGGTACACCATTATGAACATGTTTTATGTTGTAATTTCTACCGCTTTTGAACTTCAATGAACTAAGTATAAAAAAGGACAGTTAGTTACTTAATTTGCTAATAACAAGTGTAGTGAAGGCCGTCGACATTAGCTTGTGACTATTGACATTGCATATAATTTTATGACCATTATTTTGTTTGTTTATAGACTTAAGTTGATGCTCTTCAAATTGGTCAAAAATAACATCGTGTTTCAAAAGCCATTGACCTAGCGAAAAAACGCTACTGTGATTTAACCCCTTACGAATGCATCAGTACCCACAATCGATTAAGAAATAAAAACATTTATTTATTAAATTGTTATTCTTCTTCCTTGGTCTCAATCCTGCGGATTGGTCTGTAGCAACAGATGACATCTCTTTCGCCATTCTCGCCTATTTTCGGAAGTCCTCTTCAGCCCCTCATACGTCGAGCAGCCCATGTCTTCGTATAAGTCACTTAGGTATTCGCGGCTTGGGCGTCCTCTGGCGTTTATTCCCTCGATCGTCCCCTCTGTTATTTGGTGCAGGAAGCCCTCTTGTCTAAACACATGGCCGATCCATTCGGCGCGTCTTTTGGAGATAGTCGCGAGTGGGTGTTTCCTTTCCTCGATCAATCGTAGCACCTCGTCGTTGGAGATGTGGTCTCTCCAGGATATCCCGAGCATTATTCTATAGATCCACTTCTCCAACGCATTCAGCCTATTCTTATCTCTTTCAGATAGGGACCATGTCTCGCAGCCATAAATTGTTCTACGAATGGATAAATAAATTTCATAGGATATTGCTACAAAGCAATATCTCCAAACAAACAAAAGTACGAGTACAAAAGTATTTAGACTCACTCAAAATATCGTGGATATAATAACTTGTCAAATTATAAGCCGCATAAAATTGAAAATCATGTGTTCAGGCGTCTTATGTAAAATAATCCGACTATGATTTTGTATACACCTAAATAAAAGCGTCTCTTCCAAATAAAAGTTTTCTTAAACCAACGACAGATGGTCCCAATAATCTCACACATAATCAAACAGATTTTTAAATCTACTAAGTTGTATTTTATTGTTTAAAAAACACAAAAATTAATATTATGACAATTGTTTCGTCTAGTTTTGGCATTTTCAAACGAATGTCAAAAGATTCCATAACTAGGCGAAACAATTGTCACAATATTAATTTTGATGTGTTTTTTTAACAATAAAAATACAACTCAGTAGACTCAAAAAATCTGTGTTTGATGTAACAATTAATACATAAATTAAAATGGAGTTCTACAAATTAAACGCCGAATCAATTAATAAATGAACATACATATTATCCAAAGGGTGAATATTCTAGTGTCTAATAATAATAAAAAATAATACAAATTAAATGAAAGATACAATAGTAGCCCAGATACCGTACCATTTGCATGCATTCATTTAAAAATAAGATAATGCATATTCAGCATTTTTTTCTTAACTTATTTCCAGATGTATTTAAGACATGGCCACTGAAGATTGAATTATATTAAAATTTAATCTTAAAATCGTATTCAATGTGCGGTAGAGTGTGGAAACAGGAAAAGGCCTTCAGTTCGTTCGGCTGCATAATAACAAAAAGTAAAGTATGATTATCCGACATAACAGTTGTTATAGAATCTTATTTATAAGATTCGTGATTCTGAGTGCCAATTTTATCCAGTTATAACTGATTTATATATAATATCTGAAATTATTTCAATGAATTCTGCAATAAATTACGTAGGATTTTATTGAGTGGAAAGTGGTTCGATGAATAGAAGTGTGTATGTTTAAAATAATGAAAGGAAATTACTCTCCTTCTGATATTGTCGTTACTCAAATATTAAAAAAAGTTTATGTCGTAATTTTGTGTGGCAACAAGTTCCAAACTTTGTTTTTCTTTATTAAGAAACGTGTTTCACAATAAACTTTTTTAGTGTAAGAAATATAAAATTAAACTTTAATTTAGAAATTCATTTAAATGTAATGTAAAAGAACATATAATACATATATTCATATTGTTGGAATAAATCATTTATTCAAAGCTCGAGTCAAAGTCCTTTTTACGATATGACCAATTCTTTATGTGAATTTTTTATCTCTAATTTTATTTAACATCAGCTGTACCCACCCAGCTATGCGTTGCTGTGGCAAAATCTGGCTAAATGGAAAAAATAAAAAAAAACAGCACACAATTCTTAAATGTTTAATTTTATAATGTTTGTGAAGCAATGAAAATATAAAAAATCTATGCAAGAGAAAACAACGAAAAAATCAAGTGAAAGCACTATCAAGAAGCACGCTGTCCGCCATGATCAATGTTTAGTTTTGTGTGTGTTGTTGTAACATCCAACAGATGGCACTGCCATTACGGCAAAAACTGTTTTCAATAAAAACTATATTTTTTACCTGTATTTAAAAAACTCGCGCGTATTCTAGTCGATCCAGTGATGTATGAAAAATTCAAAGCAATCAATGAAAAACTTAACAATGTACAAAGATTTACTTTATTTATATAAGCAAAATAACATAACATGTGTTAGATTTACAAAAGTTTTTTTAACATTTTGGTCAGAATAAGAACATAGAATACATGGAACTATATTGTTTATACCAACTTTGTATTCGTATTGACCTAATATACAAAACAATCTGACGTAATAACGATTATTTTTACCTAAGCAATATAGATCTAAACAGGTAAAGTAAAGACTTCGGTTATTGTCACTCTTAGAAAATTACTTATATCTCTTTATACATATTACAACTAAACAAACAATTCATCGTATAAAATTAATTAATTATTTATTATAATAAAATAATTAAAATGTTACTTTGTTTTGAAATCACTATAATTATTTTATTATAACAATTATATTAAATATCAAAGTATTAATCCGTTTTCATAAAGAGCCGGTAAGCTTCGAAACCGGTAGACATAGAAATTACTTATATCTTTTTATACATATTTACAACTATACAAACAATTCATCGTATAAAAGGAATTGATTATATAATATAATAAAATAATTAAAATGTTACTTTGTTTTAAAATCACTATAATTATTTTATTATAACAATTATATTAAATATCAAAGTATTAATCAGTTTTGATAAAGAAGCGGTAAGCTTCGAAACCGGTAGACATTAAAATTAAGTTATAATAAAAAAATTATAGTGATTTTAAAACAAAGTTACATTTTAATTTTAAAATGGAAAATCACAAAGTTAGTGCTTCAAATATAAATTATATAGGAATCAATTATATTTTCTGTTACACAGATGAATATTTCTATCTTGTCTTTTTTTTAAGTATCTAAGGTTTTCTAACTTTAAGAGATTAAACTCTTCTTCTTCAAACCCTTATCCGTAGCCCAGTGGTGCATAGGGCACTGCATCATATAAACCTCCAGAACGGTAGCTGAGCATGCTGACCATTATACTACGAAGGCGGACTAATTATTAAATACATAATAATAATAAAAAACCCTTATACGCACCCCAATGGTGCAAAGGGCACTGTTTCATATAAACGCAGTGTTATCTTGATCATTTACACATGAAGGAAAGGTGATCAGCCCTCCGCTTCAGGAACTAGTCCAGGGTAATATTCAATAAATATTGCAGTGAAAAAATCACTTATATTTATTTGACCCACCCTGGGAATCGAACCCGGGACCACCAGAACGGTAGCCGAGCGTGCTGACCATTACACTACGGAGGCGGACGGAATACATTGGTTCACTAAAATACTATGTGTACTATGCAATAACAGACAGTTATTGCGCCTTGGATATTTTAGACTATATAAATTGACATAATAGAAATCAAAGATTTTTATTTTTCCGAACATCTTATGATATGATGACCAAATCACAAAGTTTATTAGTAAAATGCTAATAATAAAAATAATAAAAATATACCATGTATAATGCACTATGAATTTGTATTATTTAATAAAATTATTTTCAATAAATTGTTTGTAAATTAAAATACAAGTTATGAGCGAAACAAGATCGTAATTTCATTCATCGATTCAGCAATCTCGTTGTGGTACGTTTTAGTAATATTTATAATTGAATTCATCACGTGTCTCGATACTTACGGCAACATATACAAAATGTCATAATGGAAAAGTAGTAATACAATTATGAAGTTGTGAATGTCTAAACAGCATTTTTATCATATTAAAGCGATACATCTGATAATAATTAATGTCGAATTGTTGAATAAATAAATGAAACCAAGAAATCAGAAACGATCACATTGTCACTTGTTTTGAACGATCCAGATACAGAGTTAAATATTTTACTCATTTTTTAAATTAACTATTCATAACATACAACATTTTGAGTGCGTCCAAATACTTGTTCACAAATCTGGATTATCTCCAATTATAAGAGTTACAACATTTTGAGTGTGTCCAAATTCACAAAATCTGGATTATCTCCGATTATAGGACTTTTTTTCAAGAATTTGAGTAGTGTGGTTGTCAATAATGATAGAATTGGTGAATGTTACACGTGTGTAAAGGATCACTTAAACCAGCCTATGACGGTCGTCAGCCCCGTAAATGCCCAGAATTCCATATTCTTCTTCATCTTTGATGAGATGTCAAAAATAATATTATAAGAGTTATTTTCATATCATTTTTGATATCTCATCAAAGATTAAGAAGAATATGGATGTCTGGGCATTTACGGGGCTGACGACCGTCATAGGCTGGTTTAAGTGATCACTTTACATACATGTAACATTGAACAATTCTGCCCATTATTGACAACCACACTACTCAAATTCTTGGAAGTTCTATATGTATGAACCAATTTAGAAACCTTGTTCTTGAATCACTAGAACTTCACTAGAGACATCTATCGGTGAGATGTAAAGAACAGAAAGAAGAAAGTAAATCTGTTTCTCCAAAAAATAAAATAAAACATGAAAAATGTTGAGGTAAGCTTAAGTTTAAGCGGTTTTTTTTTTAATTCAACACTTGTTGAATACAACTTATTGAGTTTTATTTCAGTTTCGAGAACAACAGCTGGTTTCGAAACTAGTCGTGTGTAATGAAATAAAATAGAATCAATAAGTGGTATCATACAAATGTTCAATTAAAAAAAATGGAATGATTATTCGGAAACCGGTAGTCACAAATAAGTGTTTGTAAAAGTGGTATTACACAAAGTGAACTATGAGTGATAAGGAGAGTGTTATATTACCATACCACAATGTAAACAAAGCTTTTAATATACAAAATACAAAGTAAATGCTTTAAACATTAATAATATTGAAAATATAATAGTATAAGTTTGAGCGTACCAGCGGATACCGTTAAGGGGTTAATCAGTAGTTTTATAGCCAGTTTTGAGGACGACATCTAGTTATAAGGATATTACGCGCGCGTTAATTAGATTGTATTATGAATTTTAATGCCGCACTCGCCGCGATACGTTCCATATTATGGTAAGACACGCCAACATCCTTGTGAAATCGTACCAGCGCTCCAGCAGACCTTCAGAGTAACATGCGCGCTGAATTTTTAAACTATTGCACATATTTATTATTATATTCGTATTTTCGCACTCTGCTGCAGCATGCTGGTGTCATTAGCCCCTCGGGTTGCCTTCAGTCATGTGTGTATGGCCAGTGACCCAAGCGTCGGAATATTTCGGAACAAGTGCTCCTATTACCATAACATGTGATTTCAGGGCTACATGTACGACTACAACTTCGAGAATACGGAAAAAAGTTAAATTTTACAAATAAATTTACCGAATAGAATTTCACCGTCCGGCAGTCCGGTTTTGAAAATAAAAGCGACTACGACAGTTGAGCGTAATAGAATTTACTCGCAACGTGTTCACGCACCGATCAAGAGCACAGATCCAAAGAAAGATGGACAAAGCACAAGCCAATCCAAGCCAATCATCGTTTTATCACGCTAACTGAAGTGCTGGACGGTAAAATTCCGTGTAATTCCATGAAGTGGACAAACGCCCGAAGGGTGAAAAATCCAGTGTCTTATATAATAAATAATATTAATATTGATAAATTTGATGTTTGATAACTAATACAGCCGTCACATTAACAGGAAAAAAAAACGATTATTTATCAATTTAACCTTACGAAATCGGATAGTATTATTTACAGATATCATAAAACTGATGTTTCACTACTAAAACGCCGAAATCAATGGTTTCTCCAAAAATTTCGTGAAATGGCATTATAAGTTACATACGACTTCATCAAATTGATCCTTAGTACACTGGAACATTAAACATTATTCATAGCCGTTTGAAAACAGCATAAAATATATGAATATATAAACTTTAATTAAATTCCCTTTCTATGTAAGTACTATGATGTAACCATTTTGATTTTTTTTCAGAGGCTTACGTGAGCTTTTAAACGAACACGTTTCTAATATGGCACCTGCATATAATAAAGTAAAAAACATTATATTCGTATTGAAAATAATTATGTTTAAGGTAATAGATATATACATTTTACTTAGCCTCCATTATTTAGAAATTATACAAAAAGAAACACCTAAAATAAAAATAAAATAAAAAGGTTCCTTAAACGAGTGTTGACGTTTCTTGTCTGCCTTATCGTTAAAAAAAATATAACGTTATAATAAAAATTGGAATGTGAGAACATGAGTACAAATTGTGATATTTTGATTATCGTGGAATTACAATTATGAAATTGGATGAAAGGATTTTATTTACAATATTTTGAGTGTGTCCAAATACTTGTTCACAAATCTGGATTATTTCCAATTATAGAAGTTATTTTTCATTTTATTTTTTGACATCTCATCAAAGATGAAGAAATTTAGATGTCTGGGCATTTACGGGACTGGTCGTCAGCCCCGTAAATGCCCAGATTTCCATATTTCTTACTCATCTTTATGAGATGTCAAAAAAAATTATAAAGAATTTTATTCTTAATAATTATTATTTTTTACAATATTTTGAATGTGTCAAAATCTTTGTTCACAAATCTGCGTTTGTCCATTTATGAGTTATTTTTATTGACATCTCAACAAAGATGGAGAAGACTATGGAAATCTGATTATTTAAAGGGGTTACGACCTGTTTTTGGCTGATTTAAGTAATTACTTAACACACATGTTTTTTTTTTCAACAACATTCTTTCTTGGAATCACCATTCTTCCTTTTTATAATATTCTTGATTTTTTTCTAATTATTTTATGCGAAATAACTTTGTGACAAAAATTATATCAATTAGTCATGCGCATAATTTGATACGTAATAGAAATGAAAATATGATATGAAGATAAATAATTATCCTTTTATTTCATACTATTGTTACGAAATATGTTTTTTTCCGTCGAAATAATTACTCATTGACGTATTTATTTCAATTCTTTATCTAATCTGCGTCCGTAAAAAATAAGGGATTTATCTTAGATGTAAAGACAATCGTTTTAGTCTGATGATGTAGGTAACGATGCAACCTGGTCGCTTGGAATAAAAGTGGAAATAAAATGTATTTTATTTTAGGTATTGTATAAAATAAAATAATATTTTTTCCACGTATCGCTCACTCCTTTCAATGACGTCATATATCAAAAATCGTCAATTTTCAGTTGTGCAAGTTTTCGGAATGCCCAGAAAATTTAGTATATCCCAGCAAAAGCGGCATATTTTTAACTTAATATTTACCCTCTACAGCATGGGTCGGCAACCTTTTGTTGTAAAAGGGCCAAATATTTTTCATGGGGATCATTGCGGGCCGCACTTGCAGTAGGTATACATACAATATTTATGTGCAAATATTTTAGTTTTAAAAATAAAACGCTAAGTGTATATTTTAACGACATTTATTGTATTTAATAAAATCAATGAGATTCCCTTCGCTCCCTTTCTCGCTTCCTTTCACTCGGTTGTGTATAATATCGTCCGTCATGTGCGTTGCGGCGAGAATCTCGCGGACCGCACCAAAATGTCTCGCGGGCCGCATGAAGCCCGCGGGCCGCAGGTTGCCGACCCATGCTCTACAGGGCAGAAAGTGTTGTTTTTGCATTTGGAAGAAAAAATGTATTGTTTAATTATTTTTTCTTAAATAAACTAAATATTTTACAAATTAAGAAGAAACCTTCAGGTTTTACCTAAAAAGATCTGTGGCACAGTAAAAAGTTCAATGAGTGGCTTGATATTTATTTTTAATATATACCATTTTATTCTTAAACTTTAAAAACGATCTCCTGAAAAATCAAGTTTTTTGATATATGACGTTGTTGAAAGGAGTGAGCAATATATTTAAGTTGACCAATGACCGGGATTCGTAGTTACCAACATCATCAGACAAATAATCACGGTAATGGCAGACAGACATCACCAGTCTCATGATGTCGATAACGACGAAAACCCGTTTGCTGGTCAAATAAAATATATGTGGAAAAAAACTACAAACGTTTTTATATTATTATATAAAATGTAGTTCCACCAAGAAATTTCAGTACAAAACTTAAATTTATATATGATAGTTATTTAAGTATGTAGTAGGTAGTTATTTAAATATGAAAAAATAACTCCCCCAAAAAAATACATGAAGTCAATAAAGGGTTAAAAAGCAAAAAAGAGATGTAATTGAACATAATTGGATTCCCAATTTCAAGAAATGCTTTTAGTCTGCTTTCGTTCCTTTCAGGTGATTGACCTTTAAATGCAGGTACCTACGTATTTTAACTCGAAAATTGTATTTAATTAAATTTTTCAAGCAAAATACGTAAGATTATAATTTCAGATTGATTTAACGATAGAAGAAAAGTATAAAACGTTATCAATTTTGGACGATACGTCAACCCCCCGTGAACTAGCTTATAAAAAAGGTTCACAACGAACATCTATCATACATCGTTTTGCCGCACATTCGTCTGAGGGATCCCATTTCGCAATATGACAACTTAGCATGAAGGCATAGTATAACTGTTTTGCGTACAATATTTTAAATGTGTCCAAATACTTACTTGTTCACACATCTGAAATCCTTCACTTTTATTACATTTTGACTTCCCAACATGGATGAAAGAGAATAAAAAGTTCTTGGTATTTACAGGGATTAAGATATGTCATGCAATATTCACCATTCTACCCATGATTGACAGGTCGTAAGCCCTGTAAATACCCAGACTTCCATGTTCTTCTTCATCTATGTTGAGATGTCAAAATAAAAGTTCTCATAAAAAGGTTTTTGAGGCATAAAAATCTTCATACATCAACTTACAGGTTAATGTACAGTTGTGTGCAAAATTATATATACAAACAAACAAAAAAACACTTTCCAAGCACAAATACGGCATGAATTTGTATAATTCTGCCATAAACATACTTGATACATATCAATCACATAAAGAATTTCTTCCAAGTAGGCAAAATATCTACATATTATGAATAATATTTGCGAATTTCAAAAGATCGTGTTCAACTGTGTGTAACCGATTTCTTGGTTGCGACATCATTAAATAGTTTGAAATATTTAGGCAACCACACTTTGGTAAACTTACTTGAATAGGCCGTAGACGTTTGTTCAATTTGCAAACATTTTTATACACCCGTAAAACCGTAATGCAAATGTGTTACGAGATTGTCGGTTTATTATTTTTTTATCTTTGTATATTGTATTACAACACGCAACACCACTTTTGTTTTGAGGTAGCAGTGTAATGCGGGATAATCAAAAGCCCGCAACTCAATGCCAATTTTTAGATTATTTATTAGAATTTGGCGAATAACCTTTCAATAACTCCATTTTTCTCTCTTTCTTTTCAAAACAATATATTTATTTAAAAGAAAAACTCATATTTTCAAAACAAAAACGATGTTTAAAGCTAAAAAAGTAATAACGTTACTTGGGTTTGAAGAAAATTAAGTTACGGACAATTGAAATCCCGCTTTGTGACCTAAAATACGTTTAATCACAATTAAATTTTCTCAAAACATTTCACGTAATTGCATTTTTTGCTTAAAATACTGTTTTCATAAGGAAAAATGCGTATTTCTTCTATATAAATATACGGGTTTGAAAAGAAAAGAGTTGAAAGGTAAGGATTTAATAATATTATTTTTTCAATACATACTTATGTTAAAAAAAAAAATTAAAAATTAAATATATCGTACTCGTACAGGAGAAAGTGACCAACTACCAAAACGTTAAATGTTCAGGAGAGCCATTTAAGTCACTATTGCTTGGCAAGAAAATAAACACCAATAACCGTTAGTCATTTTTAACTAGTCAATATATTATACCTCCAAATTTAAAACCCTTTGGCATTTTTGCAGGGCAATATTAAGCTAGTAAGATGTCAAATAGTCAATGATCACGTTTTTGTAAAACAATGCACTTGGTCACTTTCTCCTGTATGACTACGATATATTCTAAAAAAATGACCACGAAGAGACGTCCAGCCATCGGAGTTGTGATTTGAACGCTCGAGATCTAGGCTTTAAGGATATGTTGTAGATTTCTTGAATGTTTTACATTTAGGATTTTTATGGAGTGTATGGATGTTTTTGTTGAGAGTATTTTAATGTTTTTTATTTAAAATAAACCCTGATGATGACAAGGTATTGTCGAAACCGGTAGGTTGAATTGTATAAGTAAAAAAAGTGGTGAAAACAAAGTTAATTAGTTTTATAAAGATATCGCTCACTCCTTTCAAGAACGTCATAAATCAAAAATCCTCAATTTTCAGTTGTGCATGTTTTCGGAATGCCCAGAAAATGTTCTATATCCCAGCAAAAGAGGCATATTTTTAACTCAATATTTACCCGCTACAGGGCAGAAAGTGTTGTTTTTGCGTTTTTTATCAAATGTATCGTTTAATTATTTTTTTTAAATAAACTAAATATTTTTCAAATGGAGAAAAAACCTTCAGGTTTCACCTAAAAAGATCTGTTGCACAGTAAAAAGTTCAATAAGTGGCTTGATATTTATTTTTAATACATTTCATTATATTTTTAAACTTTTAAAACAATCTCCTGCAAAATCAAGTTTTTTGATTTATGACGTTCTTGAAAGGAGTGAGCGATATGTTGTAGAGTTCACCGAAATGTCAAAAAAATATATCACCGTTTTTTTTTCGGACATCGTGAACAATAGCCAAACACGTGTGTGGCACATGATATTGTCATACATACCCGTTTCACATATCGTTTCTTTCGCAAGTTACATAATATGTATACACAAAACGCATTCCGTGCGGAATAGTCGAGCGAGGTGCGTCGTCGCCCTGAATTAAAACGGGTACGCATCAGTTATAATTCATCGGAGTGACGCAACAGATCCACACCAAGGAGAAATCGGTCGAGAAATCCCTCGGCGATGGGATCGAACCCGTCCCCGCGGCATGACGAGCATGCGTAGTGCCAGACAATGCGGCTCCCATTGTCCTCCGGCGGCTTGCGACACCTTCCGGCTTCCGCGTGCGGCCACTTGGAATTCCAGCGGCGCGGAACTCCGAGGTTCGCCTGTCATCGAGCTCTCGCTGATTGATACCGGCCATAAGTAGCGTTCGGTATGAGAAAGAACTCATAACGCATACAGGATGCAAAAGTTATATATTATATCTATACAAATAAATAAAAACGTAAATATTATTTTTTGACATCTCATCAAAAATGAAGAAGAATATGGAAGTCTGGGCATTTACGGAGCTGACGACCGTCATATGCTGGTTTAAGTGATCACTTTACACACGTGTAACATTCACCAATTCTACCCATTATTGACAACCACACTACTCGAATTCTTGGAAGTTCTATATATATGAACCAATTTAGAAACCTTGTTCTTGAATCACTAGAACTTCACTAGAGACATCTATTGGTGAGATGTAAAGAAGCTTTTTACTAAGCAGAAACTCTTATATTAGTATGTGAAGTCCGAATCCTGGATTTCAATCACACACATGAGAAACGCCAGAAAATACCATTTTCATTTTTATTATTTAAGCTTATAATTTGACCAGTTAATTTATTTACAACATTTTGAGTGTGTCCAAATACTTGTTCACAAAATCTGGATTATCTCCAATTACAGGAGTTTTTTTCATATTTGAGGCGAATTTGGTTGGTAATAAATAGAAGTAGAGAATCTCTGCCAACCTCTCTGCCAACGTATACAGAAAAGGACGTCATGGTAAGAATAGTAATAATACTTGTAGACATCAGTTCTACGTTTCAGATTCTTTGACCTAGGAGTAGATGTAACAGTTAAAATACAGAGGACACGAGTGAAGAAGCTCAGCGTGAAAAATATAAATGTCGATTTCAGAAATTATAAACAAATAATATTTATGACAAATAGCTCATTAACGATTATAATAATTATGAATTTTTTGAAAAAATACGTAAATGAAAAAATGTTAGAATTAGAATACTTGCCAAGTATGCCAACAAAAAAAAACACATTTTAAAATAACAAGACTGTTATGTTAATTGAATATAGTGGCTAAAATCTTTAAAGAAACAATTTGACCACAGAACAGGATGTATGTATAATTTTTATTACGATATAAACAGCTTCTGAACGTGACTAAAATTAATTTCAGTTAGTAAACGCTGATAACTTATGATTTATAATAGAGTCCTTTTTGTTCTCAGTATTATTTGTATACAGGAAAACTGGACATTTGAAATAGTTATTCTTCATCTATAAATTATTTTGAAAGTAAAACAATAAACCAATAAGTGGAAGTTCTTGTAATTTAAATACATATCTATATATGTAAATAATATATATATATATATATATATATATATATATATATATATATATATATATATATATATATATATATATATATATATATATATATATATATAAAATAAAAATGTAAATCCTTCGTCGAAAAACTTGAATCATCTAAAATCACATGTGACAGATGAAATGATGATGTATTCTATATTTTTCTAAACCCTCCGAGAAATTAAACATATGTACACTTGGGTCTGTTTTTATGCGATTTTGAAGCTAAGCAATTTTCATATGTAATGGAACCCATCCCTTATTTTTGTATGCAGTTAAAGATTTTTTTATCCGAATTCGCATAAAAATCTAAAATTTAGACTAGCGCAGGTTACAACCGTTAAACTGTGATTGTGTCACTGACACAAAGTTAAGCTCAAATCTTACATCGTATTTCATCGATTTAGATTGGAAAAAAAGAAAAAGCACTTGTAATTTGGATTGAAGATTTATCTCAAATACGATTTTCCATGTGTGGATATTTAATTGAGGAAAAAATTCTTCTGTTTTTATTTTTATAAAACTTTTTTATGCTATTCTGGTACATTCTATCATTTTGATTTGAAGCTATGAGGTTTTTTTAAAATAATGGAACCTATCCCCCAGTTTTGTATGTACTTCAAGTTTTTTTGTACGAATTTTTTATGCTACTCCTTGTGGAACGTATCTATCGCATAAAAAGAGACCCAAGTGTAATTGAGAATATTAATTAAACAAATAAAAAATAATTTCTTCCATGTACTTCGCTGATACTTTGTGGCACATTTTATAAACTTGATCGAATAAACAAAACATGTTTTTAATCACACAAATTTTTGATACTATTATTCCAACCGCAGCACTTTGTTTTTTTCAGCGACGGATACGTACTAAATTTGAGACAGAAATATGAATAGGGGAGTAGGCTGAATAACGGAGGAAGGTTTGGAGTGAGAGGGTTGGAGGCATGGAGTTTTTATTATTATTATTTCTAGGTAAAGAGAAAATATTTAAAACAGGGTTATCACTTAAATTTACTTGGTTGTTAATAATGTTTAAAAAAATCAATTTCCAAAATCTCTAAATTTTATAATGAGTTTACTTTTTTATTCGAATAATATATTTTTATATCACTCTCAAAATTAAAGGCACGATAATTTGTTAAAATTATTTTATAATTAATAAATTATTTTCTTCGTATTATCAAAATCGTGGTAAAGATAACACAATTCATTAACACAGACAATTGTTTTTTTAATGCCTACTCGTAATATAAATAGTTGTAACACGTTTTCACAGTAGGAAAACAATTTATCGACTGTAAAAATGCCGCTTTTAATGCACATCGTAAATGCCGCAATTTGCAATAAGGAAAAACATTTAGAAAACTGTTTAATGTAGTCCCATTATTGAAATCAGATATACATAGATTACATTTGCATTAATTTTTAGACAAAAATGAGATTCCAGAGAATCTTATTTTATTCATTAAAAAAAACGACATATTTGCATACAAAATGGCCCAACCGAAAAACAATTTTGTGGTCCTATCCATACTCTGGCGCGTAGTACATCGGATTAAATCAAGTTTGAATTAAATTTATTTATTTATTTTTATCATACTCATAATTACAAATTACAATTTACAGTAATGTGCACTCACCGGGTTTTACCCGTGCCGAGGGCACATTTTACAATATTTATTTTTTAATTTATATGAATTGTTAATTTACAACATTTTAAGTATGTCCAATTACTTAAAGGTATACACTAATCTGGGATTCCTTTAATTTTTATTTTTACATTTTTATGACACATCGTAAGCCCTGTTAATACCCAGACTTCCATAACTACCCAGACTTCATATATGTTGAGATGTGAAAAAATATATGAAATGTAATTTTTTTATGACATGCAATCAAAGAATGCATATCCGAATGATGCGATCTATTTTAGATCTACCCACCTCCATTATCCGTGTATTAAATAGCTCTGATACTTATTTTCATTATTTAATGACTTTATGGAAGCAAGTTATACTACCTTATTACATAATAATCATAGTTCTTTTGACCAAAAACAGCATATATTAGGTTTTGTTTAGTGTATATCTGTGTTTTGGATATTGTGGTTTTATAAACGTTTCTATTAATCATTCAATGAAAACAAGGTGATCAGTCCTGCGCTACAGATTATTGGGCATAGGAGAAGAATCTGTTGAATGAGGTTAAGGAGCGAATACAATACAGCAGGATTTGACCCATATTTTCACTTAAATGGTGCGTTGGGCATTGACTTCTGTGATATAAAAAGCGAGTGATCAATCTTGCGATCTTATTCCTTAGACCTACCTGAATTTATGTTTAGTATCTAAAAAAATATTTAAGAAGTTATATTTATGTAAGTATTATTAAGATTTTTTTCCCATTTTCGAGATATAAAATTCAAGGAGAAAGCCGATAGAGAAAGTCTCAATTAGTACAGTAATCAGCACGTTAGGCTACCATGCATGAGGTCCCGGGTTTAAATCCAGGCTGAACAAAATTAAATTAAGTATATCTAAAATATAATATTTTAATTTAAAAAGTTACTGAAGCGCAGAATTATCATATCACCATCGCCATCTCGTAATTTGCGAAAAAAACAACTCTCACTTGATCTAAAAATATTCAGATTTATAACACATATTTCAGAGAGAAGGAAAACAAAAGTGATGTTTACAAAAGTTTTGTGGAAAAAAAACAGTAATTTAAACTGTGTATAAAGCTTCTTTTTCTTTCACTAGGTACTTTCAAACATTCTCTACGACGTCGTTTATTGGACATATAACAATCTTAGCGAGTGTTTATTACATGGTCAATCACATCACTATTCTCACAATATAACACTACATACAAACATCGTCATGATAAAATACATTCTTTTTTTTTAAAGGAAAACCCGGAAAGACTCTATTTTAAAGGCTCGTCTGCAGGTAGGAAAATAAGGGAGTTAGATACGAAAAATGCAAAAAATACGCAGACCAATCGGAAAAAATATTCTCAAATTCATTTTGCAATTGGCGGGAATCGAACCCACGACGCAATTAAGCGTATGCCAAGGCGTTGATTTTTGCCCTACATAACTGTCCCTCAATTGTGCACTACTCCCTTGAATCGTTCCTCTCTTCCTACAGCTGTTAAAATACAATATTACTGTATTTATGTACGTTCCTTCTGCTGTCATCACGAAACACATTAATACTATTCACAAAATTATGTAAAATAATTTGGATTCGGATCTTGTATACAAATAAAAAGAGTCTCTGCTAAATAAATGCTCTCTTAATCCAATCATAGATGGCTATTGTGAACTCAATCACGGAACGTCATGAGATTGATCATATATGTATGACTTTTGAGTAGTGTGGTTGTCAATCATGGGTAGAATCTGTCTTTCCAAACAATCTTCACCTCTTCAACACTCATGCATCACTTCATACATACCAGCCGATTATTCCGACTCCTGGCCTGGCCACTTTCAAGCATTTGAAATACTTGATCATGCCAAGTTTTTCTCGGTCTTCCTCTAATTATGCGCTCATGAAGCACATTAACGAAAATTTAACCAATGCACTAACCGATTCCACAAAAAATTTAAGTAAATACTTAAACCTACATACCAAATACGTACCTACGTTTTATTAAACTTTACTTGTTTGCAAATTTTAGCAGGTCCACGGTTCAATAACTTTTACAATAGTTTTGTAACCGGATATAGAAATTTGTAACCCATTTGCTTTTAGTACGAACATGGATTTCACTTTTTCAACAATTACTTTATTGTAACTGTAATAAAATAATGGCACATTTGACATTTGTCAATTTCGCCGAAACTTTGGATCATGTTCTAGGTCCATGTACCGACAATTTTTCGGTTAGTATTCAACCTTGTTTGTTTTCATAACACTCCGCTGTGTTGTGTTTGGTACATTCACCTATATTTGATATCTAACCGAGTCAATATAAAAATAAATGCAACATTTTGCGTGTGACCAAATACTTGTTTACGAATCAGGGTTTCTTCACTTAGGAGTTATTTTTTTTACATTTTTTGACATCTCATCATGGATGAAGAAGAAGAATATAGAAGTCTGGGTATTTACAGGGCCTATGACTTGTCATTTCCTGGTTAAATGAACACTTTACACACGTGTAACATCGCATTGCGGCTTATCCCGCCTTAAGGTAAATGATTGAATAGTCTAAATATTCTTACTATCTACATATAGCAGCAGAATATATAAAATATTAAATAGGGTTAAAGGTACATCATTCACGAAGCAACTCACAAAGCTTTTATACAAAAAGCTTGCAAAGGGTAGGAAAAAAATAATGGGAAGGAAAGTATGAAAAATACAACAAAACAACTAGACTAATTGAACGATCCTAGTGCACCAAACTGAGCCAGCCATTTGTACTTTTATAAAATGGTAATAGTGTGTACATATATAAATAATCATAGTTTTTCGAACAACTGTAAAAAATAGCTATTGAACGCTAACCCGACACATATAAGAAAGCATAATAACGGAAAATAACATTATAACTAACTCAATCATTACGCCGCTTACCGCAGAGGTAAGCAGAGAGAATGGAACGACACAATACTGTCTTTGCAATAATTCTTTGCCTCATCCGCATTAATGCATCTCCTCATACATACCCGCCATTATTTTGACTCCTGACCTGACCACTTTCAAGTATTTGACATACTTTTTAATTTCCTCGGTCTTCATCTGCTGATTTTTCCAACTACATTTGCTTTATAAATTTGACATCAATAACAATTTGACAAATAACATTATGACGCCGTAAAAACTTAAGATTTTAACTAAGTAACCAATTAAATTTAAAATCAGTTTTTAAAAATGACATATTTCGTATTTACATGTCAGTTACATAAAAAAGACGAAAAATGAAGGCAAATAATAATTGAACAATCGAACTCTCGATCTCCGGGCCGACGGGCGAGAACGTGGACCGCTCAGCCGTGGGATTAGCAGGCCCGTCATGCGCACAACACCTGTCGGTCGGCCCAATAGATCACATTTATGCGCATTACTGAGCGTCTCGTGTCACGGTATGTAAGTCGATAAGTCGGTGTTGTGATTGCGAAAGTTTTTCTTCAGAAATTATATAAAGACTCTCTTCGGCCGCCTGCCGTGCATCGGCGATATGAATTGTAGTTCTGCAATTATATATTGCCTTCGTAGTGCACTTCCTCTACAATCTAGATCAGACGTGCATTGGATAGTAATAAAATAAAATAAAATAAATTAATTTTGAACATGTTAATTAAAAATATATATATATATAATAATCAAGGCGTTTTTTACACAAAAAAGGTCCCAGAACTCTCTTCATATCAAGGTTTTTACAAAAAAAAATATATCATTTAAATATTCATTACAATGCCATATTTTATCATTTTAATGAATTATATAAATAAATATCGCAATGACGTAAGCGCAAACATTGTTTCGTCTAATTAATTTTTTTATTTTTATTTTTAATATATTCGTGAAACAAAGGTGCCGGAACGCCGTTCCATCGCGTTATATAGTTAAAAAGCCCTGATATTAATAATAAATTCATTATATCACCCATAAAATAAACAATAAATAATGAGTGTAAGTCCCTCTCCAAGCACAAGAGATTTATCTGTTTATTAGAGCGTAATTAATTTTAAGATTGAAAAGTAGAAATGTCTAGAAAACGAATTTAAATATTTTCATAAAATCTCTTGAAACTTTATGAAATAAATGAAATTTAAAAAAATATAATTTTAGTTGTTGTCATTTTAGTTTCGTTAAATTCAAAATCGAAGCATCATTCGAAGTGCAACCTTTATGATTTTTCATTTAATAACTTTGTTATTTATTTATTTCGTCATTACAAATAAATAATTACAACAATGTGCCCTCACTGAGTTTTCCATTGCCGAGGACACATTTTACAATATTTATTTATAAAATTAAAATTGTTAATGCAATCAAATTCATGGCTGAATGACGCGATCTATTTAAGAATATTTTTTTATAAACTAAGAAGTTTCGCTTAAAAAAATAACGACATTTTGTTATTTATTTTTGTATTTTTATGTTTGTCTCTCTCCTAAAGACGAGCGAATGCATATTGTACAGGATGAGACTTTACTTTAAGTCAAATGGGCAGACATCGTAGTTTCATCTTCGTTACTGAGCAATTAAAGAAAAGGAATTTTGAGAATGTGAACGGAAGAAACACAGCCGCAAATGGAGGTAGTGAAAGAATAACGATATTTCAAAGTGGAGCAGATTGTTATGTCGACGTAAGATGTCTCATGACTCAGAATCACATGAAAGTTTAGAAAGATGCCATTAGAGACGATAATTAGTGTATGTACCACACAACATACGTGAGCCATCAAAATGGACCGATCAAAACAATATCCCAACGAAATGCTCTAAGAGAAATAGACCCATCATAGTTCACTTCAATATTTAATTGTCGTTATACATCTGTTTTCTTTAAGGCCGAGATCTCGAGAGTTAAAAATTTTAACTTCTTACCATTCAATAACTCTTTTCTTTTCAAATCTATGTATTTATTTCGAAGAATAACTATTTTTTAATACATAAACGGTGTTTTAATAAACAAATAACGTTCAATGTTGCTTGGGTTGAGAGAAAATTAAGTTGCGATTTATCGTATTTTGTGCCTTCAATATTACAGTGACCTTTATCATTTTCAATAAGTGGCAGATTATTATTATTTATTGATAGAATAAAATGGAAATTTTTGGACAAAAAATTTAAAAAAAAATGATTTCCAAGTTTTTTTTTATTTATACTTCAAAATTAATGTTCAAAATAAATTATTCTGCAGTCACTTTGTGGTAAAAACTATCTTTTTTCAATTTAAATTTTACTTGGTAAACCGCTAATTCTAAAAATATATTGTTATTTTATATACATACATTCCTCATAGGTAGCTGATTTTTAAAAAATCTTATTCATGAGTATCAATATTAAAAGTATGACATTTATGAGGCATTGCAACAGAATATTGTCTTTGAAAATTTCTTTAACATTGACTTTTTGCACAAGCATATATTTATAAAATTAGATTTACAATTATGAACAAAAAATGATTACTTAAGATTGGGTTCGGTTAGATTAGTAAGAGATTAAGGCATTAAACATGCTACATTTTAAATCAATATCACGTTATTAGCAGATTTTCTAAGAAATTTGCTGAAGTAGGGCAAATCAAGATCATTTACTAATTACAATCAAATGTTGGTTTACTCGTAATAACTTATAGTAAGTTTTATTATAAGCCTGTTCTAGAAATGTCGTAAGATATAAAGTAGTATATTTTTTCAAATATCAAAAACATCAAGATAAATATAAAAACATAATAAGTATATCGATTTTATAATATGCCATTTATGTATTCAGGTATTGTAAAATAGACGCGATTCGATCGTGAACGACTAGCTCTTAATGACTGGTTCTTATGCAGATCGAGTGACCGGATCCCAATTTCGAGTCAATCTTATTCACTAACTCCGGCACGTTCAGTGGTGTACTGAATCAGTGCGATTCACTGGTTCAGTGATAAATTTTGGACCGGGGAGATAAAAAATAAAGGTCTTAACAGAATTTTGTAAGGGAAAAGTAAGGTTTCATAATATAAATTTGCTGACCGATTCATTGAATCAATGAATCAATAAGTTATCGATAATTTTCTCTCTTTCCGACGTGATTTATCTGACGAAGGATCTATCGTTCGGTTGACCCGGTCTTAGTGAACCGATCACTCAAGTGATTCAAGTCATTCAGATACATGATACATATTATTTACAAATAACTATAAATTTGAAAAGGTATAGATTTAAATACATTCGTAGTTTACAAAACAAATAAAATATTGCAGAAAAAAATATAATATTTCACAAGCAAATTTACAAAAAATATATATTGATTTCTGATGAATGTGAGATATTCACAGATTCGCTAAAAAATGACGTAATAAGAACATGCGACAATGTTCATTATAGCCTCATATGTAAGTTAAAACTGCGTTATCTACCGGGCGCACATAAGGTATGAAGAGATCTGTTTCACAGAAATATGTCTTGGCCAAGGGTACCTACCGGTGTATTTAAACTTTCGTATTTTACGTAACAGTACCTACGTATTCCTACCTTGACTGTGCTAATAATTAACTGCAATAAGATTTTATTGCGTACTTGCTGCAACTTTATTGCAAAATTCTACTTTACTTGTTCCACCTTACACTATAGTTTAAGACGTACTCGTAGCTTGTAGCTATCGAATATACACAATACGCAGGATTCAACCGATAAAACGTTAATTTATTATTAGTTTAAGATGACGTTAATTATAATTAAATTTCTTCAATTTTCATGACCTTTGATATTGTTGTTTTCAGGATAGTATGTCGTTTATGTCGTAATACCTAAAATTTCAGATGCTTCAGAGGCAATCATAAAGGAGATGTGTATAAAAATATAACGATTCAAGTAAATGTCATCGGAAAAAATAATAAAAACGAAAAACGTAATGAAATATAACAAAATTATTTTCAAAATTCTGCTTTCAGACGGTGTCATATATTTATCCAACTTCATTTATCAGAAATCAAAAGGCATGCACGTTAAAAAGAAGTCTGGAAGAGAGTGATGACGACGGTGCATGATGATGTATGGTTTGTCTGGTAAAAAATAAAAAAATCTTATTTTTTAATTAGCGTCGAGTTCTAACGCCAGAACATTTTTTTTAATACTACAATAAAAATACCAATTTATACTTAATTAACAAAAATAATAAAAACAGATTATGAAACATTATCAGGCTGTGTAATATTTTTTATAAGCCTCGAGTTCTATCGACTTAACGAGTTATAACGCCAAAACCTTTTTTAATACAAAAACAAAAAAATCAAATTTATGCTTAATTTACAAATAAAAATTAAAAACAAACCATAAAAAAATATTAAGCTGTATAATACATCCCATACCATAGGTACATTTAAAGTTTTATGATAATAATCATTCATGAGGGATTATACCAACAATATATACTTATTTTTAATTTTAGTTAGTGCATGTGTGTACAATTTAGATTCTTAATTTCTGCAAATGTGTTTATTTGCACATTGTTTAAGGTGGCTTAACCCACTAAGCGCTGCCATGAAATAATTTAAGCTGATAAAGAACCTGTTTCGTGCGGTAATTATCAAATTCCTGTTTGAGGAATGTATTTTTTATTTTAAAACTAACAGTTAACTAATGCTGAAACATCAAATCAGAAGCCATATAATCAAATTCAATAGGAAAAAAAAACACTTGAATGTCAGGGAGATTTCATGTTTAGACAATCTTTTAGTACAACATTTTGAAGTGTCGAAATCTTTGTTCAACAAATCTTGGTTTGGTCCACGTAGGAGTTATTTTTTGTAAAAGAAAACCACTTGTTTTTACCTTATTTTAAAAAATTAACTTTTATTTTATTTTAACGACTAGTTTCGGAAGCTATACTTCCATCTCCAAGTCTAAATATCAACTAAAGCATAAATAATTATCTATTCTGCAAGTAAGGAGGGGCGGTAAAAAACAAGAGTTTTTCTTTTACAATTTCACCATGTCTTACCGCAAACTAAATGTTGAAAAAATAAATAAAATAGGAGTTATTTATATTGATTTTGAATATTGAAGGCATTGACTTTGTAAATCATTGTGATATTTTATTTTGAGAAATAAAAACACTTTGTTTTTTATCCACTTACATTTTTTTTAAACCAACTAAAAACAATTCTGTATTTTATGAATATTAAATAAATTTTAACATACTTATATGTTAGGCAATTGCAATATTTTGTGAAATTGTTTCGTGGTTAATTCAATTCTATATTTTATGTTGATATTCGTCATATATGACATAAATTAAACCCTAATGAGGGCAACAGATGTTGTTGCTGAAACTATTATAGTTGGTTTTTAATAAAAATGTGAATGGATCAAAAAACAAAGTCCTTTCATTTCCCAAAATAATATATTTATATCGATATCTCAAGAAAATTAATATAGAAGTCTTGGTATTTACAGGGCAAACGACATGTCTGATATAAGTGATCACTTTATACACGAATAATGTTTACCATTCTTCCCATGATTGACTACCGCTAATCAAATTTTGGAAGTTATATTTATGTATCAATTGACACCTTCTTTCACATGCTTCTCAAAATATTGTGAATGTAACAACTGGTCAAAACATAAGTAAAATAAAAGTAAAAAATCATGTTTCAAGCGTCTTCCAGTATGTGTAAAAATTCAGGAAATATCTAACATACATTTCATAAAGGTCTCTGCGAATTGAAAACTTTCTTACGTCAACCATGGATAGTGCTAAGAACTAGGATGTGAAAGGTGCCAATTGAAACATAAATACAACATCCGAAATTTGAGTAGTGTGGTTGTCAATCATAGGACAATGATGAATGTTACACGTCATTCTTCTTTATCTTTGTTGAGATATCAAGATATTCCAACATATTTTTGCAAAACAAAATATTGTAGCTTAGCAATGAACGAAATAATCAAGTTGCACGAATCAAATGAAATACACTTTTTGTACTTATTTCTCAAGTTAAAAATTATTTTTTTACGTATACGCTACATAAATTATTGCGACAGGCGTTTTTGCCTGAGAAAAGTGTATTCTCACTGCAATGGCAGCACCATCTGTTGAACGTTACAGCACCGCAGCTGCGGCCATTTAGCATTATTATATATTTTGGAAAGCATTGTTCTTTCATAGATTTTTATATTTTCATTGCTTCACAAGCTTCACATTCATATTAAAAATGTGTATTTTCTATTTTCTTTCCATTTCGTTTAACCAGACAATGCCACAGCAACGCCTGACTAGGTGCAGCTAGTTTTGAAATATTTTTATCGTTTTATAACCTATTTTTTGTCGTGTTACATTTATGTCGAATCATTGAACTACGATTGCGAAGCAAGTGATAATAATGAGATATCTATGCGTATCAGTTTTTTACAGGTTGAAACAATTTGGGTTTTTCGACGGACATGATTACTGACCTATCAATAAAATTTTGGTCACATGATGTTTTAATAATAAAAAGTACATATATAAAAAAACTATCGAAACTTGTGTTACCGATACTAATCCAATCAGTCGCTGTGCATAGGAAAAACCCACCAGAACGTAACACTAAATCAAAACATAAAATACGTATATAATCATACTTAAAACCAGATCATTTTGGCCGTATGTGGTTCAGTGATTTAAAAAAAAAGTGTTTGATAATTTTTATTTCATTATTTTTCTCTTACAAGCAATGTCTGCTTTCTCCATCACTAAGTGTATTATATAAAGAAAATCATATTGACAGATACTCTTTATCAACGCAAAATTTTGTTCACCGGTGAAATTTTGTTCACCGCCACATTCTTGGTTAAGTATTTAGAATTTTATAATGAGAAAATAGATGTTTTTTTTGGAATGATGTTTTTTTTATTAATGAAAAAAAATGTTTTTGATTAATGCAAGTAATATATTTTTATAACTATAGTATTTTTAATATTTTCTTTAAATATGGCTATGTCAATACGCAGAATCGCCGAATTTGGAGTGGAGTAAACCCAGGAGCCTTTGTCGATATGCCCTTACATCCATTAAAAGTCACTGTTTGGTGTGCTTTACGGGCAGGTTACGAATCATTGGCCCATATTTTTTTGTCCGCCTCCGTGGTGTTATGGTCAGCGTGTTTAGCTACCGTGCTGGAGGTCCCGGGTTCGATTCCGAGGAGGGGTGAAAATAAATATTAGTGATTTTACACTGTAATATTTTATTTAATATTACCCTGGACTGGTTCCTGAAGCGCAAGAGTGATCACCTTGCCTTCGTGTAAGTAATGATTAAGATAACACTGTATCAATTCGATGCAGTGCCTATGCACCATTGGGTGCGGATAAGGGTTATAAGTAAATATTTTTTTAAAGACGATGCCGCCCAGAATCTTACGGTCAATGGAGAGCGCTACAGAACCATGATTACTGACTTCTTCGTACCTCAGTTGAATTGGTTCATATATATAGAACTTCCAAGAATTTGAGTAGTGTGGTCGTCAATAATGGGTAGAATTGGTGAATGTTACACGTATGTAAAGTGATCACTTAAACCAGCCTATGACGGTCGTCAGCCCCGTAAATGCCCAGACTTCCAAATTCTTCTTCATCTTTGATGAGATGTCAAAAAATAATATAAGATTCTCAGCTGTAAGTTGTTGCCACTATCGCTGTGGCCTTGTCCGATGACATTGATTGATATTTTTTCCTATTAAAAAATATTATTGTTTAAACGCCATTGTACAAGTTACTTAGAGATCTATTGTAACAAATACTTGGCGATGTCATCCTCTTTCTTACCAGCGATGTAAAAATATCGAGACTATCTCAGGAGAAGAAGATGATTTAGTTTTAAATTTAAATATAATTTTAGTATATAATTTATTTTTGAAGGACTAACTTTGTGATTTTCCATTATATAATTAATATTACTTTGTTTTAAAATCACTATAAATATTTTATTACAACTTAATTATAATGTCTACCGGTTTCGAAACTAACCGCTTTATCTAGACTGATTAATACTAAAACACTGTCTTTTAAACAATATTCAAAATATTTTGACGATTAGGGAAAGTCTTAATATTTTGAAAATATTTTGAATATTGTTTAGTAGATAGTGTTTAAGTATTAATCAGTCTTGATAAAGAAGCGGTTAGCTTTGAGCACACTTGTATAATACCACTTATTGGGTTTTATTTTATAACACACGACTAGTTTCGAAAAAGTTGATTTCATCGACAGGTGATAAGTAAAACTAATAACGGTTTTAGTTATCACCTGTGGATGAACACAACTGTAGTTTTTTAAGTAAGTCATGTATAATGAAATAAAATTCAAAAAGTGGTATTTAACAAGTGTCCATTTGTTTTTAATAATTATATCGCTGGTTAAATGCCAAAGTGCTACAACGCAAAAAAAATAAGTCTTTATTCCAAAAATGATATCTAAATCGTCCGTATTTTCATATTTGAAAAAGACACCTATGATTTTAGCGTAAGAAATGTCCATTTAGAATCGTGGGTGTCTTTTGAATATGAAAAAGTTAACGATTCACTCATACATATTACTTTTTGGAATAAATATACGAAAATAATGATAATTTTACTAATTGGTACAATTTAAAAATAAAATTAAAAAAAAAAAAAAAACAATAAAAAATAATAGCATATTACACAGATAATTCCATAAATTTTCTTATCAACGTTAATAAAATATTATAAGTTTTAATTTTTTTACAATGAAAATAAACTTTATAAAATACTTATGTGTTTTTATCTTTCCTGCAAAATTTACCAACTTAACAAATACACTGCAAATAAACCTTCGATTCGTACTGTGTACATATTTTATAATTTCATGATAACATGAATACAAATTTGGTAGAAAAAAAAAACAAAAATTCGGTCAAGTTGACCAGCTCATAGCTACGGATTATACTTTATAATAATTAAATGATAATGCTAACAGCCAGGATAGTGTTGAAATCACAAGGCTGTATAATTTATAATGGATTTATTAATCTTTATTATAAAATTGAGTTAGTGCATTAGGGGCTTACTGGCAATATCTTCAGTAATAAACAGTGAACTGTATAACATTTATTCTAACCCTTATCCGCACCCCGATGGTGCATAGGGCACTGCCTCGTATAGAAGCAGTGTTATCTTGATCGTTAAATACAAGGAAAGGTGATCAGCCTTCCGCTTCAGGTACCAGTCCAGGGTCATATTAAATAAATATTAGACTGAAAAATCACTAATATTTATTTTGACCCTCTTGGGAATCGAACCCGGGACTTCCAGCATGGTAGCCTAGCGCGCTAGCCACTACACTATGGAGGCGGACAAAATAATATTATTATTATTATTGAGAAAAGTTTTAGTATACGTTTTTTTCAATATACTTTAAAATGCAACTTTACTTACTCTTAACCGAAGTAACATTTGACGTAACTGAATTATTATTAAAACACCGTTTTTTGCATTAATTTTTTTTTCGAAATTAATATTAGGTTTTGAATAGAAAAAAGTTATTGGCAAAAATGAACGTGAACACACGTCTAGCCCTCAGCGCGGCCGAGCACATTTTGATTTGAACGCTTGAGATCTAGGCCTTAATAGAATCCACTTAGCTAGATATTCATATGAACTGTGAAATAGCTCGTATCGTGGAATTTTTACACAATTTTTTATCCGTTCAAACCGTTATTATAATATTTCATTTATTAACAGAAATAATTGCATTACTTTATTGTTAATAATGCAAATATTTTCTGATTACAGGGCATAAGCCCTGTAAATACCCAGACTTCCATATTATTCTTCATCTATGTTGATAAATATGTCAAAAAAGATTTATATTTTTATTTATATTGACTATATAACTCTTTTCAATTCCTGATGAATACTATTTGTATGTACATGTATTTAAATATTTATTTAAATTACAAGAACTTCCACTTATTAATTCATTCATGATTATTTCAAATATTCGGTTTTCCTGTATATAAATAATACCACAAAAAGGAGTCTTTAATAAACCTATAAAAATAAACAGCGTTTACTAGCTGAAATTAATTTTACCCGCGTATTTATGTTGAAATGACAAACATGTAAAAAAAATAACTCTTAAGCAGAGATAATCCAGATTTGTGAACTAGTATTTGGACACACCGAAAATGTTGTAAATATAACCGTTTAAAAAACATACTAGGTTTTATTAATAATAAATATTTTTTAAACAGTCATTTTAGTTGTAAACTAATATGGTATTATCAGTGGCGTGCACAAAGAATTAATAAGGGTTGGCAGTAAAGGTAGGTAGTAAGGTAAGCTGGTACTACTTACTAGGATAGGCAGTAGAGGTAGGTAGTAAGGTAAGCTGGTACTACTTACTAGGATAGGCAGTAGAGGTAGGTAGTAAGGTAAGCTGGTACTACTTACTAGGATAGGCAGTAGAGGTAGGTAGTAAGGTAAGCTAGGTACTACTTACTAAGGTAGGGTAGGTACTGGTTGCGTTTTTATATCGCTCACTCCTTTCAACAAAGTCATATATCAAAAATCGTCGATATTCAGTTGTACATGTTTTTGGAATGCCCAGAAAAAAATTTTATATAGGCATATTTTTAACTAAATATTTACCCGCTACAGAGCAGAAAGTGTTGTTTTTACATTTTGAAGAAAAGGTACTGTTTAATTTTTTTTTTAAATATACTTAATATTTTTCAAATGGAGAAAAACTCTTCAGGTTTTACCTAAAAAGATCTGTTGCACATTAAAAAGTTTAATAAGTGGCTTGATATTTATTTTAAAAACATTTTATTTTATTCTTAAATTTTAAAAACGATCTCCAGAAAAATCAAATATTTTGATTTATGACGTTGAAAGGAGTGAGCGATATGTCATGCGGGTAAGTTAGGATAGGTACTGCTTTTCTGCCTATATGGAATTCACAGCCCTGGGTATTGTCTGAACCAATCTTGAAGTCATAATAAGTCGATACTTAAATGTCACAATAACAGGGATATTTATGATACGATGATAATGATCAATAAGCATTAATTTTTGACATAAATAATACGTAAATAAGGTTTTAAAACGTCACTAAGCATGTTTGATTCATAAAACTTGTAATAAATGATCGCAATCGTGGATTTTTATAATTCCTATTGTCTTCTTATCGCTTAAATTATCAAAAAAATCGCATAATTGATTTCCAAATCAATCAAACTCGTGTCGGCTTATGGGAGAGGAGAACAATGAATTTTAGGAAAGATGACGACGCTGTTTATAATTACTAATTTATAAGTCTTATCTCCGTTTTTTTTATTGTTATAAAGTACCAAAATAATTTGGAATTCGAGGTTATAATGATAAAGAAATAATTTTTGTAGGGAGGTACATAATAAATGATATTTTGATTGGGGGTGTGATTCGAATGAGAGGAGAAATAATAGTAAAACATAGAATAAAATTAGAATGATGTATTTTTTTCCACAACAATTTTATTTGATCAGCGACCGGGTTTCGTCGTAACCAACATCATCAAACCAGTCTGATAATGTCGGTAACGATGGTCAAATAAAATTCATGTAGAAAAAACTACATAGTTCTTATTTTATTCCATAAAATGCAGTTCCACCAAGAAATGTCAGTACAAAACTTAAATCCAATAGTGAAACAAATTAATGAGGCGAATGTGGTTGGAATACATAGTTTATGAGAAATCCCTTCAAATATATTGACTAGTTAACAGCGTGCAATGGAATTCTGGTTCCAGACCTATTTTTTTTTATGAAACATGGAGTTGGCAAAAGAGGGATGAAAGTAGACTGAACGCAGTCGAAATGCGATCTCTCAGTGCGGCACAACCATGTGTGACGATAGATGTTCGAATGGTGATATAAGCAAAGAATGCGAGGCTGAGACATGCATTGTTGATAAAATTAATAAAAGTGTCTTGAGATGGTTTGGGCATGTGAATCGAATATGTGAAGAAAAAAGAGTAGAACAAATTGATGAGGCGAATATGGTTGGTAAGCAGAATAAAATCGAGTAAAACCCGACATTTCTACGCACGGCTGTGGCACTGTCTGATTAAATAGAAAAGTAAAAAAGCACACATTTCTAATATTCATATCACAGTTCTTTTGAAGCAATAAAAATATTTAAAATCTATGAAAAGACAGTAAAAAACAAGTATAGTTGTGGCAGTGAGTAAAAGTGACAGCAGCTGTTAATAAGCACGCTGTCCGCTACGAGCAAAGCTTAGTAGGTATTACGCTGTTATTGCGGTTTAAAAAGCTGTTATAAATAAAAAACAGTCTTACTTGGTTAATAAAATAGTGGTATTTACTAAACAAAACTTCAATTAAAAATGGATAGATTTTACCACAAAGTGACTGTCGAATCAGTTAATGACAAAAACATGTTTTCCCTTGTCATAGGTAAAAAACATCTGTCACAGGCACATATATAAAAACACAAACGTATTCCAATTCAACGATGCGTAAAAATTTCAAAGCAATCAGCGAATAACTTATGAAAATTAACATTTTTATTAACAACATTTTGAGTGTGTCCAAATACTTAAATGTTCACAAATCTAGATTATCTGCAATTATAGGAGTTATTTTTCATATTATTTTTTGACATCTTAACAAAGATGAAGAAGAATATGGAAGTCAGGAATAAGAGTTTCCGCTCAATAATAATAATTAAGTTTCTTCATCTCACCAATAGTGTCTCTCGTGAAAAATTCTAGTGATTCTTGTACAATATTTCTAAATTGGATCATATATATAGAACTTCCGAGAATTTTAGTAGTGTGGTTGTCAATCACGGGTAGAATAGGTTAATGTTACACGTGTGTAGGGTGATCACTTTAACCAGCCTATGACAGTCATAAGCCCCGTAAATGCCCAGACTTTCATATTCTTCTTTATCTATGCTGAGATATCAAAAAATAATGTGAAAATTTTTATTTATACAGATCTCCGAATTTGCACGATCGCTGCCGGATGAGTAGGTCGTTAACATTTAAGGCGGACGTTATTACCAGTATTGTATAAAATCTTTGATAAAAAAAACTAAAATTCTCGAAACAGTATGTATGATAACAAGATAAATTGAAACAATAGAATGTATAACAATGTTTAGACAATCTTCATTGATACGTAGAAGAAAATCAGATAATTAGTCAAAGACATTAAAACTATTGAAGTGTTTAAAGATATATCAGTAAAATAAAAGCGATAAAATCACGATTGAGTGTTTAGATAGATCAGAGATCTACATATAAACACGAAACAACAAAATTCCTTTATTGTATGTATATTTTGTAATCTGATCACAGAAAGTGTATTGACAGGATTTTTCATTGTTTTATAGAATTCCATAGAAATTAGTAATTAATGTATGGAGATAATACAACAAATATTTAAGATAATTAAATATATTGTAAATAAGGTATTTTCCGACATGCTAGAGAAACAAATATAAAAAATAGACACTAAAAAACACAGAGCAATAACATCCACAAATATCAAATTGTGCGCATGTCAAATTTTTCCATGGATGTAGATTTTTTCAGCAAAGTACCCAAAAAAAATTATATGAAAATAAATATATTTGTTCTCAGATATACTCAAAACTAGTCTTTTAAGTTAACCTAAACGGGTTATATCTGAAAACCAGTTTTTAAGGTGAATCTACGCGGTCTATGTAAAAAAAATCAGCCCTTTTATAGTAATTCTAAGCAGGTTGTGATTGAAAAATCAAAACTATTTTTAGGTAAATCTAAGCGGGTTGGGTTTGAAATATCAACACATTTTTAAGACAAATCTAAGCGTGTTATATTTAAACAATCAGAACTAGCTTTATGAAAATTGTGTTTTAAAATAGAAATCAAGTTGTGGTGGAGTGGGGTCAAACCTCCTGAGTCCGCGACAATAACCACGGGACCATAATTGAACTCAAACTTTATTGTGATTTAAGTAGTTTAAAATACTTCATATCAGGAATATACTAAAATACTTCATATAAGAAGAATTATCAAAACACACATAATCATTAAAAAAATACGCAGCTAATAAATAGTATTCAAAAGTTTAGTCCGCCTCCGTAGTGTAATGGTCAGCACGCTCGGCTACGATTTCGATTCCCAAGGGGGGTAAAATAAATATAAGTGATTTTTTTACTGTCATATTTATTCAATATTACCCTGGACTGGTACCTGAAGCGGAGGTCTGATCACCTTTCCTTCATGTGTAAAGGATCAAGATAACACTGCGTTTATATGACGCAGTGCCCTATGCACCATTGGGGTACGGATAAGGGTTTATTATTTTTTTTTTTATTATTTTAAAAAATATTAAAAATTATAAAAATTGATTTAGAAGTAATTTTTGCAATTCTCCTAAACGGTTTATTAAACAAACAAACACTTAAACTTCGAGGTAGAACTGTGCAAAAAAAGAAGGAGAAAAATATTGAATGAAGTATTCTGCAACTATGCCTGTGTTATATGATTGCATGATGCACGCAAATCATATATTCTGCGCGCCGATGCACTACCTATGTACCTGATTAAAAATACGGATATAGTAAAAAAAAAACTTCAAAATGTAATAATATGTAATCAGACATGACTCAGAAATATAATGACTAGTACACATTATGTCATTAAGGTGTACTTATAATCTATTTGATTACCCCTATTACAGGATCACCGCAGATCAACGGGTATTTAAACTTGACTTATTGTCTACTTGTCGTATTCTCTGGAAGACGGAAGGCGATGAAACTAATAATAAATAATAAAAAATACAGGTAATTGACATTATTTTAAATTATACCTAAGTCCAGTCGATATGATATCAGAAATGTATTACATGAATACATTGAACATTTCCAGCTCATTTTCCAATATCTAATACAGAAAATCGTGATACTTTCTGGATTATCATTATAAAATAGGGAAATATTTTTTAGAAAAATTTTGAAAAGGAAAGTATTTTTTGGAATGACAAATATTCCCCTTAAATTCATTTATACGTAAAAACATATTTTAAAATGCGTTTTTTTTTTCTTAACTTAAAATATAAGTATATACTTGTATGGTTTTTGTAACTGAAAGACTTATATTTCAACAATTAGAGTGTGCCGAAATATTTACCCACAAACCTTAATTTTTTTTCACGTACAATTTATTTTTTACATTTTGTATGTAAAAAATAGATATTTAATTGTTAAAAAATTATAATAACTCCTTAGTGGAGAAACCCCAGATTTGTGAACTAGTATTTGGACACACTCAAATGTTGTTAAAATGGTCGAAAAAATAACTGGTCAAAAAAAATAACTGGTCGAATAATAAGCTGCAAATAATTAAAAACCTTGTTTTCATGCGTTTCCCAGTATGAAAAAATAAACAGGGGTTCGGATCTTGCAAACATCAAAAAAGGCTCTGTAAATAAAAGCTTTCTCAATCCAATATAGATAGCTTTAGTGAACTCAAACGTACAATTAAATTACAACATAAAATTAATAATAAATGTGGGAATTCCAAAAATGTTAATAGTGTGGTTGTCAATCATGGATAGAATGGTAAATGTTGCACATGTCGCTCACTCCTTTCAAGAACGTCATAAATCAAAAATTGTCAATTTTCAGTTGTGCATATTTTCGGAATGCCCAGAAAATGTACTATATCCCAGCAAAAGCGGCATGTTTTTAACTTAATATTTACCCGCTACAGGGCAGAAAGTGTTGTTTTTGCATTTTGAAGAAATGGTTTTGTTTAATTTTTTTTTAAATAAACTTGTTATTTTTCAAATGGAGAAAAAACTTTCAGATTTAACCTAAAAAGATCTGTTGCGCAGTAAAAAGTTCAAAAAGTGGCTTGATAATTATTTTTAATAAATTGTATTATATTATTTAACTTTAAAAACGTTCTCCTGAAAAATCACGTTTTTTTTATTTATGACGTTCTTAAAAGGAGTGAGCGATGTGTAAAGTGATCACCAGCCTATGACGCCATACGGCCTGTAAAGACTTTCATGTTATTATTCATCTACATATGTTGATACGTCGAAGAAATGTAACTCATTTTTCGATTTAAAAAATGTAATAGTATTCTTGTTGACCTTATTCCAGAATGCGAATATCATGGGGACAAATTTTGAGTTATTACGGCACATTATCTACTGAAGAACGTCATAAATAACACGGATGACCCCAAAGAAAACTAAAATGTCATAATTGAGGTCTTTACAGCGACGCGAAATGCAAATTTATGCTAAGCAGTGAGCATAATTAAGCAACTATGCTGTGTGTGTTTTAGTAATAGGAAAAAGCGGTCACGATAATCGAATAAATCGGTAATTCGATTATACGACTAAATTTAATGATACGGTGTTTATTATACGTCTTTTATATAACCACAGATTTATTAAATTAATAATTTGGACTAATTTAAATGTGTTACTCATGAATATTATATGTTGATAGATATATTGGTATTCTACATCAGTTCAGTTTTCTTTTTATTTTATTTTAATCCATTAAATCTTTTTTAACATTTTTCTTATGGGGAAGCTTATAAATATAATTATTTTGAATAAAAAAATTTAAAGTTTAAAATTCAAACTAACTTTAATGTGTTTATCATGAATATATCATATTATGATAAATACTTATATTGGCATTACACATCACTGTTTTTATTCTTTTTTATTTTTCAAATATTTTTTTTACATTTTTCTTATGGGGAAGCTTACTCAATTTATTGATTTGGCGTTTAATTTGTAGAACTCCATTTTAATTTATGTATTAATTTTAAATCAAACACATATTTTTTTAGTCTACTAAGTTAGTTGACTCAAAAAATCTGTGTTTGATTTAAAATTAATAAACACCTACAATTATTATGTTTTAAAATAATAAAAATATATTCTTCATAATTATTTTTTAAAAATAAATCTAACTTTACTGTACTTTAAAGTTACAGCTCATTTGGAATGTGAGTTGATATTTTATGTGTATCGTAGAGTTCAGACCAAAAAAATAAAACTAGGTGTTTTAATATTATAACCATATCGACGTTAAAATTTCAAGGAAACAAAACTAAATAAGTGTAACTTGCACATAAATAGATTAGCAATGGGTTTCGGCATGAAAAATCTAACATTATGTCGTAGCGCAAGATTTTCATAATGTTTTTACATTCAAGATACGTTAAAACTCTTATTTACTATATTTTTATACTTGTAAAATATTATATATCTAGATTGTTGATCACGTATGGTAATAATACATACATATGTCCCATTAGAAACTTTTTTTCTATAGTTGTCAAACGAGAGTCATTGTTAAATTATAGCAACAAAAAAACTTTGTATTTGTATGCAAAGTCCGAATTCTGTTCAATAAAAAACGTTTCTCATTCCAACATAGGTAGATGGCTGTTCACCAAAAAAAATATGGATGCTACAGAAAGATAACATGATTCGAAAGTATGACCTAGGTGACGTTGTATTTGATAGAATGACATACAACCTGAGGACGAAGAGAACTGACCGTATCAGTCTACAAAGACGATAAGTTGGGATAAAGAACACAGAAGGCTGTTGAAAACTCAGATGTACTGTGTCACGAGATTGATCAATACATCTAGGAGTTCCAAAAAATTGACTAGTGAGGTTTACAATCATGGGTAAACTAGCCATGATTTTAGTCATGACAGGTCGTAGGCCTGTGAATTCCCAGACTTCCATATTCTTCTTCATCCTTGTTGAGATGTCAAAAAACTTAAAAAATAACTCCTAAGTGAAAAAATTTTTTTTGAATGAACATATAACATGTCACTATCAAAAAAAATCCCCCTCTAAGCACAATAGTTTAGTCTTTTTTTTGGAGTAGCTCAGCGGAATTAAAATCTATAGAAATTGTATTAAATTGTATAAAAAATGTAACTTAGTGTACATATTTTTTTCAATAATGATAAATAAATAAAAATACAGATTTGTGAACAAGTATTTGGACACACTCAAAATGCGGTAAATGAAACCATTAATTTCATTCATAATTTTAAAGAAATATATGCAGGCAACCTTTGTAGGATTAAATTAATCATTATTGAACCATGAAGAAAAGAACAAGATTTTTTTTCTTTTCGTTATGTATTTGTTCGTAAAATTATTTTTTCTAGTTATTTTAGTGAAAAAATTTCTTAAGCTAAAAATGGAGTTGACATGATTCGATGCAGAGCAATTGATTAACACCTCATTTAAAAAATAACTCTAAGGCCGTATTACGTTGTTACAATTATTGTATAATATGACATAGATGGTGACGGCAGACAGTAGAGGTCGAGGAAGATAAAATTACACTTAGTTAAATAGTTACGCTATGATCGATATTTCTCGGTAACGATAACTTTTTTAACCCTTTGCGCCAAGTGTCATTTTGGAAGGAAAATAATTGAATAAATAAAATAAATAAATAAGTTTTACTTGGTAAATATTACTATTTCTGATTTATGATATTTCTTTGTGGTAAAATCAAAAGGGATAGATTTCACCACAAAGTTTCTGCCGAATCAATTAATGAGATAAATTAATTCAATATATTTTTCTTCTACTTTTTAATGTAGGCCTTGTGGCCTATTTTTAAGAGGGATTAGCCTCCTGCGACGTCCATTCCCAGCTGTTAATCCATCTCTTTGGTGGTCTGCCCGGAAGTCGTCTACCTCGCGGCTGGCCGTATAATATGATGTTGAGAAGTCAGGATGGTTTCACTCTCAAAATTCTTTGATTAAGATATACGAGTTTTAATTAAGAACAAATACCATACATAACTTCAAGAGGCCATTTTGTGAGAAAATATTTATATTTTTTAAATATTTATTCAGACATTGGATTTTTCATCTTACGGATGATATATCAAATTATATTATAGATGATATATCATTATACATTACATATGTATATTATATATTACCGAGACGAATCACCTTTTTTATCAAATGAAAATGAAAATCTAAGAATACCAGAGCTTGCGATCTGGCTGGCTTAAGTGATCACTTTAAACGCTTGTGTAACGTTCTCTATTTATATATATAAAAAATAAAAATAATATATATATATACAATGTGTATATATATATATATATATATATATATATATATATATATATATATATATATATATATATACATATATATATATATATATATATATATATATATATATATATATATATATATATATATATATATATATATATATATATATATAAATATATGTATATATATATATATATATATATATATATATATATATATATATATATATATATATATATATATATATATATATATATAAGTATATATATATATATATAATATATATATATATATATATATATATATATATATATATATATATATATATATATATATATATATATATATATATATATATATATTGTCCGCCTCCGTAGTGTAATGGTCAGCACGCTCGGCTACCGTTCTGGAGGTCCTGGGTTCGATTCCCAAGGGAGGTAAAATATAAGTGATTATTTCACTGTAATATTTATCCAATATTACCTTGGACTGGTAACCTGAAACGGAGGGCTGATCACCTTTCCTTCATGTGTTAACGATCAAGATAACACTGCGTTTATATGATGCAGTACCCTATGCACCATTGGTGTGCGGATAAGGGTTTTTATCTTTTTTTATCTTTTTATATATATATATATATATATATATATATATATATATATATATATATATATATATATATATATATATATAAATATATAAATATATATATATATATATATATATATATATATATATATATATATATATATATATATATATATATATATATATATATATATATATATATATATATATATATATATGTATTAATCCGATGAATTATTTACTACGCCGTTTTACAATATCTCACATTTCATTCAATTATATGAATTTTTCAGACCGCTGGAATCATTATTTATTTTACTTCATTTATTCAGCCGTTCATTTAATATCATATCAAATCCACATTATAATATATGTATATTTGTATATTATTAGCTGCATTGTTTCAATTGCTAGGAGACGTACGTGCTCATGGATTATACTAAACTATACATGAAGATACGAGTTGTGCAAGTCAGTTTCCGTTAGAAATAATAAGTTCATTTACACATTTTTTTAACATCTCAATATAGATGAAGAAGAAAATGGATGTCTGCGTACTAACATGGCTTATTACTTGTCATAGACTGGTTAAGTTACCACTTTACACAGTGCAACATTCACCATTCTACCCATGATCGACAACCACACTACTCAAATTTTTTAGACTCTTACATATGTATATATTTGTCCGCCTCTGTAGTGTAATGGTCAACACGCTCGGCTATCGTACTGGAGGTCCCGAGTTCAATTCCCAGAGTGTTGAGTCAAATGAATATAAGTTTATTTTTCACTTTCATATTACCCTGGACTGGTACTTGAGGCGGATGGATCACCTTTCCTTCATGTGTTAACGATCAAGATAACACTGAATTTGTATGATGCAGTGCCCTATGCACCATTGGGTGGGAATAAGGGTTGGAAGAAGTGGTATCAATTTTACGAAACATTACATATGTGTTCACAACAACAATCTGCGTTGGATTAAGAAAACTTTTAGAGCAGGGACCCTTTTATTTGAATGTATGCAAGATCCGCACCCCGGATTATTTTTACATACTGGAAAACGCCTGAAAACATAATTTTTAGTTTAAAACTTATATTTTGACCAGTTATTTTTTGAGTGTGTCCAAATACTAAGCCCTTTAAATACCCATACTTTCATATTCTTCTTAATATGTGTTGAGATGTGAGAAAAAAAAATTTAAAAAAATTTAAATGGTGAAAACCCAGATTTGTGAACAAGTATTTGAACACACTCAAAATGTTGTGAAGTTCATCTACACTTACATTTTCCACGTGGAGAGTCACGCAATCAATCCACGTGCATACTTCTAACTGTTATCAATGTTTTAAAGTAAATACATGACACAGATATGGAATTCTTCAATTTAGTTTAACGACTAATCTTGGCATGACGAAAAACTAGCGACTCTAGAAAACGTCGAACGTCATTTTGTTTTTTTTTGTATCGTATCATTTTTCGCCATGTATAATGCATCATATTTTAAACCTTTCCACTCTGACCATTTTTTCTCATAACTGACCAGCTACTCTGATCAAAAAAATGCGACGTTTTTCAACCATTAAAATTAATATTTTGATTCCCTAATTTTGGGACACTCTGTCTGGCAATTCGTATGACCATGTTAATTATGATTAACTGTATTATCTGAAATATTTTTTGGGAGAATATACTTGGGTGATAGAGAAATCAGTGATAAAAGTTATACCTGCGCCGGGCCAGACATCGTGGCCCACGGAGCTGCCTACTAGAATCATACGGGCCAGAATGTCTGGCCTACAGAGTGGTAAGAGTTATTGCTTTGAAACACGTGTCACAATAGATTTTAGGAAATAGTGGCATTTACTAAGTTAAACTTAAATTTATATAAAAAAACAATAATTGAACTTAATTGGTTTGGTGATTACATATGAAAATTTCGGTAAAGGAGGTTAAGTTTACTAAGATTTTATGGTGCATGAGTCCTGAATCCTGAGCGCGGTAATTTACTAGAAATAGATGGAATAAAATATATTTAACTCCCTGGAAATCTGATACGCAAAATGATGACAGATCGGAATAGGATGAAAGAAGATGGTTAGGTTTTTTGTAACTGTTTTCATTTTGTCAAAATTATGTAAAAGGAACTGATTGTTGTGGAAATGACTCAGTAACAAGTATATATATATATATATATATATATAAAATATTTATATATATATATATATATATATATATATATATATATATATATATATATATATATATATATATATATATATATATATATATATATATATATATATATATATATATGTGTATATTTAGTATCAAAGTACCGAAAATTTTAAGAGTGTGTTGTCAATCATAGGTAGAACGGCGAATGTTACACCTGAGGTGCTAACTATTATATGTCGCTCACTCCTTTCAAGAACGTCATAAATCAAAAATCGTCAATTTCCAGTTGAGCATGTTTTCTGAATGCGCAAAAAATGTACTATATCCCAGCAAAAGAGGCATATTTTAAACTTAATATTTACCCGCTACAGGACAGAAAGTGTTATTTTTACATTTTGAAGAAAAGGTATTGTTTAATTTTTTTTTAATATACTTAATATTTTTCAAATGGAGAAAAAACCTACAGGTTTTACCTAAAAAGATCTGTTGCACAGTAAAAAGTTCAATGTTTATTTTTAATAAATTGTATTATATTTTTAAACTTTAAAAACGTTCTCCTAAAAAATCAAGTATTTTGATTTATGACGTTCTTGAAAGGAGTGAGCGATGTGTGGTGTTATATATGAATGGCTAGTTCCTTGTTTAGGTACGTACTCGTTACTGGGTGGCGACCGCACACGTGTGTAAAGTGATCACTTATCCAGCCTAGTGCTTGAACATTAAATAAAGCACAAATTAAAAATTACTGCTTTATTAATTAATTATGGTACTGCTTGATATTTTATTAAATATTTATATTAATAACGAATTGATGATAGTAAGGAAGACAAAGAAAAAAGAGAGTTTAGGGAAGGAGGTAGAGAGAAAAGCTAAGGGATGATGTTTGATGGACAGTTTTTAAACAAAATTATATACTCGTAGCAACTATGGAGAATATCATAGATGTTATAATCATTTAAAATCAACATAATTGTAATCTTGACGTATCATAAATGTAACATAAATAAATTTAAAACAACAAGGAATCTCATAAGGGACAATAGTAATCCTAAATGATTGATTGATAGTAATACATTAGAAAAGATAAAAAATCAATTGTTATTTTCCAAATAAACTTAATGCTTTATTGTTCAATACTCGCAATCTTTATTTTTTATTGTCATTTACTGTCAATCTCTATATCTATATTGACGAATAGTAATTTTAATTAATTCGTCATATCGTAAATTCAATTGTCATTTTCGTGCATACATTAAATAATAATAATAACGAGCTTCTTCGAAACTCATAAAGAGACTTTTAAAGACTTTTAAAGACTCTCAAATAGTTTATTAAAAATTCACCTTTTTTATGTTTTTTTTTTATGGAACGACTTTTTAACCTAAACAAACTAATAAATGTAACCCTGAAGAGGGCAACAGGTTGTTGCCGAAACTAGTTGGTTAATAAAAATGTGAGTGGATCAGAACACAAAGTATTTTTATTTCTCGAAATAATATATAAACTAACTAATCTTATGTTTTAAATATTGAAAGCATTAACTTTGTGGATCACATTGATATATTATTTCGAGAAATAAAAATACTTTGTGTTCTGATCCACTCACATTTTTATTAACCAACTAGTTTCAGCAACAACCTGTTGCCCTCTTAAGGGTTACATTTATAAATAAATGTATAAAAAAAAAAAAAAATGTAACCCTGAAGAGGGCAACAGGTTGTTGCCGAAACTAGTTGGTTAATAAAAATGTGAGTGGATCAGAACACAAAGTATTTTTATTTCTCGAAATAATATAACTAATATTAGACTCACTTAACTTTATCTAACTTTGCGTTACTTCACATTTCTAATTCTAAGTAGGTACCAACTCTTAAAGAGACTGTAAAAGAGGATACCTATGTAAGAGTTCATTTAAAATTCACCTCTTTCCTGTTTTTTTTTAATTATGGTACGATTTATTAACCTAAACTACCTTAACTCAACTAAGACTTAATATACTTTAAATATATAATATACTATATACTATAATAATAATCTTAATGAAACATCTACATAGTTGCATAGTAAAAAAATAATTATATATTTCCATGATGTGGTTTATTTAGGTAGTACGTTGTCTAGGGATGGAAAGATAGATAAACATATAGAAAGAAAAGTGAACGCTGCACTGAAATCAGTTATAGCAAATAAAAACCTATCAGCGAATGCTAAACTGACTGTACACACACGGAGTCCTGGTTCCAACCCTAATGTTTGGAAGCGAACCATGGAATTCGCAAAAGAAGGTTGAAAGTAGACTGAATGTATCGAAATGCGATCCCTCAGTCAAATGCATCAAAATAATGTATAATAGATTACTTCGAATGCTGAAATAAGGAATAAATGCAAGGCTGAAGTATGCACTATGGATAAAATTGAGAAAGATGTGTTGAGATGGTTTGGACTTGTGAAATAAATTTAGAAGGCGAATTTAGCTAAAAAAAAAGGAGCAGAGGAAGACCGAGTAAAATTTTGCTTGCTCAAGTACGCCAAATGCTTAAAAGCGGCCGATTTGAGAGTCGAAACAATCGGCGTGTATGTATGAGGAGATGTGGAAGACGTTCTTGAAAGGAGTGAGCGATATGTTATGATATCAATATAAATAGCTCCTTATAGGGCGAATTTACATTTGTGAACAAAGATTTGGACATACTCAAAATGTTGTTAGTAAATATACGTTTACTATATGAACTTAAATTAAGTATGTCAAATAAAACAGAATGAAGTAAGTACTGAAATCCGGGATGTTTTTTCATCTTAAAATGCGTGCAAAAAAATACATTATACGGACCACTGATTTTCCTAAAAGGTTTTTTTTTTATAAGATTCGATAGTGTGTTTTTACACCAGGCAATATATCAAGGACTTTATCTAGATCTATGCATGAATATAAATAATAAAATAAAAAGCACAACCTTGAAATTTCTGCATCGATTATGTTTTGATAATAGTATAAAACAATATAAGTTGATATTGATCAAATCAATTATTTAAAACAATAGAAATATTTTTTTAATGCTATATGACACATCTGATTTACTTTTATTGTTAAAGCGATTGCTGTGACTCAGTCTGGTCAAATGGAATAAATAAAATTAGAACACACTTCTCATATGTATATTTATTCACAACCAATAAAAGCTTGTGAACAATGAAAATATCAAAAATCCACGAAACAACAATGCAATCGAAATATTAAAAGTCAATGCGACAGCAGCTGTCAAGAAGCAAGCTGTCCAACACGAGCAAATATTAGTGTTGCGTGTGTTGTTGTAACGTTTATGTTAACAGATGGTGCCGCCATTTCAGTCCACAAAGCATACTTTTACCTGTCAAAAATACACATTACAGGTATGTTAAAACACGCGCGTATTTGAATGCAACGCTGTGTAAAAAATATCAAAGCAATCGGTGAATAATTATATTTCGGTATAATCGGTGAACACTTAATATTTAAGATTTTAAGCAAAGGAATATTCACATTTTCATTTACATCGTTTTATTTACTGAGGCAATATTTTATATCTCATCAAAAGTATACGGTTTGTACCTTTTATAGCGCTTTATAGTTCTTATGAATGAAGATGAAGTGATGAAATGAAAAATAACGAATTTTTTTTAAATTGTGTCCGCCTCCGTAGTGTAATGGTCAGCACGCTCGGCTACCGTTTTGGAGGTCCTGGGTTCGATTCCCAGGGGGGGTAAAATAAATATAAGTGATTTTTTCGCTTTAATATTTATTTAATATTACCCTGGACTGGTACTTGAAGCGGAGGGCTGATCACCTTTCCTTCATGTGTAAACGATCAAGATAACACTGCGTTTATATGAAGCAGTGCCCTATGCACCATTTGGTGCGGATAGGGGTTTTTATTTTATTTTATTTATTTTTTAAATATGAATGATGAAGTAATTACAATACCATAAAATAATAGAAAAGAAGGATTAAAGTAATAAATATGATTTTAAGGACAAAGAGTAATTATATTCATTATCTTTATGACAACAATCCAAATAGTCGTACGTCTATCGAAAAGCCTTAAAATGGAATCAATGTTTTCCTACGACATATATTCTATCATCCCTCATTGCTTTTTCATTGCAATATCGATTTGATTTATGCAATTTATACTAAAAAAATTATAAATTGTAAAACAAAACTAACTTACAATTTCTTTGTTCTCTAATAACCCTTTGTCTTCCGCGACTTCAAATAAAAATATAAATCGATAATAAAAATTTAAACTAATTAATACACCACAATGAATGGCAATGGAATTCGGTAAGCAACTTCAAATCAGCAATATTGTAGCAAGGAAATCATTGTATATATTTGGTTAATAAAAATGTGAGTGGATCATAACACAAAGTATTTTTATTTCTCTAAATAATATATCAATATGATCCACAAAGTTAATGCTTTCAATATTCAAAACTTCTAACTGTTTTCACAAATTCCGTAAATTATTCAAGCAAATATGAACAGATTTTTTACACACATTCCAATACAAAATTAAATGGTTTAATTAAGGAGTGCTTGCAATAAAGGGTTAAAAAACAACAAAAAACAACTGATATGCAATATGGTGAACAATAGAGATGTAAATGGCAGTTTTGAGTTACGATTCCGAGAAAATGGAGCATGACAGTACTAATTTATCGCTAGCATGATAGATTAGAAGGCAAACAAAAAGTGTAGAAACTTTCACACAAATATACCTCCGTACAAAGTATGCACTACACTGGAATATACTCGGTGCCAAAATATCATTATACTTAATTATAAATAAATTGCCTCGCTATTGACCCGTTTAAATATTATACATTTTTGTTTTATTAATAATCTAACTCACCATCACGCCGCTTCTCCGCAGGGCTAGGCAGAGATTAGAACGCCACAACAATCTTCGCCTCTTCCACATTCATACATACACGCCGATTATTCCGACTGATTATTCCGTGATTGATTACGTCAAGTTTCCTCGGTCTTCCTCCGCTTCTATTACCAACCACATTGGCCTCATAAATTTGAATTATCCTTTCTTCATTCATTCGATTCATATGCCCAAACCATGTTAACACGCCTTTCTGAGATATTTACACAATATTTGTATATAACGAAAATGAATAACTACCTCGTTCATATTATTTTTTGACATCTCAACAAAGATGAAAAAGAATATAGCAGTCTAGGCATTTACGGGGTTTACGACCGTCATAGGCTGGTTTAAATGGTCACTTTACACACGTGCAACATTCACCAATTCTATCCATGATTGACAACCACACTACCAAAATTCTTGGAAGTTCAAAATATATATATATATATATATATATATATATATATATATATATATATATATATATATATATATATATATATATATATATATATATATATATATATATATATATATATATATTTATATATATATATATATATACATATATACATATATATATATATATATATATATATATATATATATATATATATATATATAAATATGTATGTATATATATATATATATATATATATATATATATATATATATATATATACACATATATATAAATATATATATATATATATATATATATATATATATATATATATATATATATATATATATATATATATATATATATATATATTAATAATATATATATATATATATATATATATATATATATATATATATATATATATATATATATATATATATATATATATATATATATATATATATATATATATATATATATATATAGAACTTCACTAGAGACATCTATTGATGAGATGAAAAGACTAATATGAAAATTACTCCTATAATTGTAGATAATCCAGATTTGTGAACAAGTATTTGAACACACTAATAATGTTGTACACTGCCTCATTTTTTTTAATGTAAAAAGTATCTCTTCAATCAGTAATTAACATGAATCATTTACAACAAGACACTGTTCATAAAAAGCATTTAGTAGATCGAATTTCTTGTGAAAATGGACTTATATAAATGACTATTATAGCATACTAATATGTCATTTAAGAATGCATTTTATTCCCACTCGTTATAACTTGTATGTATTAAGAAATATTTAGCATGTGACTATAATTTGCAATCGACCTTCGAAATCTGAATACATTTTCATTGTTAAGAAATGATAATAATGAATAAACATACAATTTTATTGAACCTGCTGGAAGAGATTTTGAGCGAATAAAAATAATACATGTGTCGGTTAATTTATTGTGACTGTTATATTTTTACTTTCCTTGCAAAAATGGGATTAGGTCACTCGACTTTTTTATGCCTTTTATCTATTTTGACTATGGCGTATAGACCGTTCAAAGAAAAGTACGAAAAAACTTATTTTCTGAAATTTTTCCTGAAAAAATTTTCTGAAAGAATTCCATGATTATAAATTTTGGAAATCGTAGTTGAAAAAACGTCGTTATGCCAGATTTTATAATTTTGTACACAGATAGGCACAGGTTTCCAAAAGCAAACATACCTTTATCGTTTGGCAGGCGGTAATTAAAAAAAAATATATGGCTAAAAAAATTGTAACTTTGATTCAGTTATTTTGTGGTAATATGTATCTATGTTCAACTTATGTTTTACTTGGTAAATAATACTATTTTTTATTGTTTCTTGAAAACAGTGGGAGTTTACTTGAATTTAATATTAATCTATTGTAATTAATATTATTTTACAACATTTTGAGTGTGTCCAAATACTTGTTCACAAAATCTGGATTATCTCCAATTACAGGAGTTATTTTCATATTATTTTTTTTGACATCTCATCAAAGATGAAGAAGAATATGGAAGTCTGGGCATTTACGGGGCTTACGACCGTCATAGGCTGGTTTGAGTGATCACTTTACACACGTGTAACATTCACCAATTCTACCCATTATTCTTTTGAGTAGTGTGGTTGTCAATAATGGGCAGAATTGGTGAATGTTACACGTGTGTAAAGTGATCACTCAAACCAGCCTATGACGGTCGTAAGCCCCGTAAATGCCCAGACTTCCATATTCTTCTTCATCTTTGATGAGATGTCAAAAAAAAAATAATGAAAATTATTTTAAATGTGTGTACCCAAAAATATAACCTTTACAGCTGATAAATAAAATGTTCATTTTAATAAGAGTAGTGTGTAAGAATACCTAGAAAAACATTCTCCTTTACACTCCATTATCTCGGAACATGTTTGCATGATTTAATGCGTTCTGCTAGTATGCTCTTAATATTTTACGAGCATTAATTTGTATTGAAATTTGATCACAAAAAAGTAAAATGATATTGAAATTTAGTGCATGAATGATGACGATTCAAACTTTAGATCATTTTAAAAAAGAGGGCACAAAAAATTGGAATAACCGATATTTGGTTTTAGAATGCAACAAAAGATGTAGTATTTAACAATTTTACGAAATCTTTTTTATGAATTTTAAATGCTGGGTTTCGGCGAGTTAGTGATAAAATATTTGCATCAAAAATACTTGTTAGAAGTATCTGAAGATTCTACATTTTTTTACTAAAAAATAAAAATAGAAAAATTAAAATATATTATAATAATGTGCAAATAATAACGTATTTCAAATCAAATCAATTTCTCCAATCAATCTTTTGGGAAATTCCTATTACGTTAAGTTATACATACAGTTTTCTTTTGGGTTGTTCTTCAGTACCGATTTTTTTTATCCATCGTATAACTTTATACAAATGTTTGAACCAAACACAACCTATCATTACAACTAGTTCATTTGCATAAATAAGATTTACCATTTAGGTATAATTTGAAACATGGCATTGATGCACATTCTGACGAAGACAACTTTGTGTAAATCACATGCAAGTATTATAATATTACCAACAAAAATGTAGGCATGAAATTGTACAGTCATCATGTCGTTATTTAAAAATAATGTTTTTTTTTCAAATATTCGGATATGATATTTTTGCTTTCAAGTTGGTTGAAATATCGCTCACTCCTTTCAAGAACGTCATAAATCAAAAATCGTCAATTTTCAGTTGTGCATGTTTTCGGAATGTCCAGAAAATGTACTTTATCTCAGCAAAAGCGGCATATTTTTAACTTAAGATTTACCCGCTACAGGGCAGAAAGTGTTGTTTTTACATTTTGAAGAAAATGTATTGTTTAATTATTTCTTTAAATAAACTAAATATTTTTCAAATGGAGAAAAAACCTTCAGGTTTTACTTAAAAAGATCTTTTGCATAGTTAAAAGTTCAGTAAGTGGCTTGATATTTATTTTTAATACGTTGTATTATATTTTTAAACTTTAAATACGTTCTCCTGAAAAATCAAGTTTTTTGATTTATGACGTTCTTGAAAGGAGTGAGCGATATGTTTAACATAATTTTTCACAAAATGGCGAACGAATTAAAGTAAGAAATTATATTTAGAGTAAAAATTTATTATAATTTTTATTTGAAACACTCACTTTGCGATTTTCCATTTTAAAATTAAAATGTTACTCTTTGTTTTAAAATCACTATAAATATTTCATTGTAACTTAGTTGAAATAAAATATTTACGGTGGTTTTAAAACAAAGTTACATTTTATTTATTAAAAAAAAAAAAAAAAACTTGAAGCTATTTTAAATAGCACTCATATTATCAAAACAACTAGATCATCATAATATTTTTTTCTAATTTATTTAAACGATTTACATACGTTTATTTGAAACAAACAAAAAATTAAACTAAATAAAATGTACCGTTAAAATATCAAATTGTGAGCAATAGTTAGCGTGTTTGACTACTTTACCAGAGGTCTAGGGTTTGATTCCCAAGGGGTTCAAAAAATTGTAAGTCATTTTTCACTCCAATATTTATTAAATTACACTCTTGACTGGTACCTGAAGCGCAGAAATAATCACCTTGCCTTAATGTAACCAAGGATCAAAATAATAGAGGGTAAATAGGAATATTAACGTATTACAGAATTCAAAGTTATTCGTGAATTTGATAGGTTTTTATATAATTAAATATATTTTTGTACGCATTAACTGCAAATATAAAAAACCTGATTAAAATACACGTATAAATACGATTAATGCGTATTTTTGAGTTCATATTTTTTTCAGTAAGAGCCCGAAAATTCGTTTAATCATTAATTTGCCGTTTGATATTGATGCATGTAGTAGAAATATACGCAGTAAATTATTTGCTTAAAACGAGTTTCTTGACGCTAAAGAGATGTCAAATCCTGTATGAGGCATTTCGTTTACCGATCAGAAACATCTAGTTTATAAATAATTGATAAAGCTGTTGAAATAATTTATGGGCATCTAAGTGGAATCGTAGAAAAATCAAGAAAAAACAATATTTATTGATCCAGGAATCAAACAGCACAATATAAAGGAATAGTAAATACATACAAAATATGCATATTACTATACTATATTTTTCCTAAAAAGAGTTATTTTTTAATGGAAGTGGTGAAATTATCAGTTAGGTATTTATGGAAATATTAGTTAAGTTTTTGTCCGCTTCCGTAGTGTGCTACCATTAGGTCAGCACGCTCGGGTACCGTTCTGGAGGTCCCGGTTCGATTTCCAAGGGGGGGTCAAATAAATATAAGTGAATTTTTCACTCTAATATTAATTTAATATTACCCTGAACTGGTACCCGAAGCGGAGGGCTAATCACCTATTTTTTCATTTGTTATTAGACTGCGAAATCGGGTTGTGGTCCCGTGGTAAGTGTTGCAGACTCTTAAAGTCAGAGTTTCTTGGTTCGAACCCACTCTACAATTTGATACCTATTTCTTATAATGAGTCGCTTAGGCTCATGGAAATAGTATGGAATTGAAATAATTGTGTAAATAAAAAAAACATAATTTCTTATATATTTATCTTTTCTTTCCCCCCTGGGAATTGAACCCGAGACTTCCAGCATAGTAGCTAAATACGCTAACCATTACACCACGGAGGTGAACAAAAAAATACAGTGTATTATCAAACTGAGAAGGTCGTATAAGGTAAAAAAATAGCATTAATGTTCCTATTCAAAAATTTCATTCAAGTACCTATTCATAAATAACATAATACTGGTAGGTACTTACATTTTGACACCGTTTTTCTCCACCCAGTCAGCATTTTAGAAAAGTTTTTTGAACAAATTAATTTTTTTAAAACAACCACAAAACTGTTTAAAATTATTCCGCTGTCAAAGTGAACGGAAAATATTAAATTTGCTACTTTCACGTCAACAATTTACAGTGGTGATATTAACATACCGCAATTTAATTAATGAAAATAATTTCATGGATTTACAATAACTTTCACTGCACCATTAAATCCAGTATTGTTTTAAGACAATTTATTTTTATTTAAAAACCGTCTTGAATCGCTCGACGCACAAGAAAACTCGTATGAAATATTTTCGTTTTTATTCATGAAAATAAAATAAAAGCTTTGCAAAAGACGCAACGTCAAATTCACGGTACAATCAATAGTAATATTTATGATCGTTCTATTGTTTATATGGTATATTTTCTACATATACAATTGGTACATCTGCGTAGAGATCGACGCTAAGACGATGCTCTGGCCGCGAGAGTCAATAGCGGAATAACCTCTGGAAATGACAGCTACTTGTTTAAATACTCCCGCCAATAAAGCAGCGGCCAATCAGAGCCGGGTGTGTGTTTTTTCTTCTTCTAGTTTGTTTGGTATGTGACAGTTTAAACAACAGGTGACAGATTAGACCCGAGAGACGAATCGCTGTTCTTGAAATTTGTGTACTTGGAATCTTTGTGAGATTAAGAGTATTATAGCATTGTGTAAATGTAATTTGTATCGTAAAACTTTTATTACATCGCACCTCAAATGCAGTATATAAGTTACCCAGTACTTTATATATATATATATATATATATATATATATATATATATATATATATATATATATATATATATATATATATATATATATATATATATAAATATATATATATATATATATATATATATATATATATATATATATATATATATATATATATATATATATATATATATATATGTATATATATATATATATATATATATATATATATATATATATATATATATATATATATACATAGAAAAAATATTTTAATGATTTTTTTTTTAAAAACCTTACTTTTCAATAACTCTTTACTTTTTTGTATTTATTTCGAAGAAAAATCGACTTTTTCAATACAAAAACAATATTTTAAGCATGAAATTCAATTGCGTCAAATGTTACTTAGGTTTAAAGAAAATTAAGTTACATTAAAGTAGTAACATACAAACCAAACTTTTTTTTTAAATAAATATTTCTTAAATATACGAGTAAAAATACATTTAAATATTCATTTTCAAATATATAAACATAATTAACCTTACTTATTTATTTTTTTACAAAAATGTTAATAAAATTAGTATATAACCTCTCACCGAGATTTTTACGTCTACCGGTTTCGAGACGTACCCGTCTCTTCGTCAGGACAATCACTAACACAGCATGCAAACAATACTACCCTTCACCACCATAGCACCATTTACACACTCAAAACTACACAAAATGTCTAACACATGCAATTTCATAAGGATAATAATCCCATTAGACCTCCTAGGTTGTGTCATCATGTAATTGGTGGGTAATCATAAGGTGGAAAGTGAATTAATTTAAGTCCAGGTGTAATTATCACACTGAAAAACCTTAAAACATAAATTATTTTTGTATCTCCTGTATGTTATGTTTATAATCTAATCATTAAAAAAAAATATATGTATATTAAAAATTTTAAAAAAATACATATAAACTTTGTATTACCATGTTAGTATTCGGCTCAACACAGGCCATGCCTAAAGAGCCGTAATACGTATAATAAATGTGTATATGAAATGAATATGTATATTGAATGTATCTATGTATTATGAAAATAAATAAATAAATAAATAAATAAAAATTCCCCAGCTTTTAAATTAGCGTCATTTATTACAAATACATCAAATAATTAAAATATTTTCCAAACTAAGTACACAATTAAAAACTCATTAGAGCTAATAGACACTCTTAAAAACCTGGTACTCCTCAAAAATGCAAAATTAGTGTCGTTCGATGTCGTCAACTTATTTACCAACGTAAATATAGAACAATCAAAAGTAATTATAAAAGATATTCTGAAGGGTAGTATTGTTTGCATGCTGTGTTAGTGATTGTCCTGACGAAGAGACGGGTACGTCTCGAAACCGGTAGACGTAAAAATCTCGGTGAGTGGTTATATATTCTAATTTTATTAACATTTTTGTAAAAAAAAAATAAGTAAAAATGACTAACCACAAAGTAAATGATTTAAATATTAATAATATTGAGAATATATTTAATCTTTTCTGCAGAGACCCACCAAGCCACCTTATGTGTCTTGTCGGTGGTGTTTATTTTACAAACATTTTTTTTTAAATCTTTTTTAACATAATATGCATACAACAAAAAAATCTTATAAAAACTGTTTTCAAATTTTTCATAATACTATCTCTTAAGCACGTATTTACCCACTACAATACAATGCTTTTGACACAACAGAAAAATAGCAACACAAAAATACTTTGTAAGCAATTTTTCAAATAAATATAAATACACAGTTTCGCACGAAACATTTTTTACTAATATCTCAGCAGAAACTAAGCCGTTCCTTTTGATAAGAATATATAAGTATGAAAATTAACACGGCTTGACTTGTGACTGGCAGCTTTAAGTGAACCCTTTGCACGCTGTCTCCGTAACGCTTTAGTGGTGGACTTGGCATTCTTATCTTTGATGATTTGATTAGTGCTACAGGCACCTTCGACAAAATATTTTTTTGTTTATGTTAACGCATCATATCTTCTAATAAGATATATAATAATAATAATAAAACCCTTATCCGCACCCCAATGGTGCATAGGGCACTGTATCATATAAACGCAGTGTTATCTTGATCGTTTACACATGAAGGAAAGGTGATCAGCCCTCCGCTTCAGGTACCAGTCTATGGTAATATTGAATAAATATGACAGTGAAAAAATCACTTATATTTTATTTTACACTCCTTGGGAATCGAACCCGGGACCTCCAGAACGGTAGCCGAGCGTGCTGACCATTACACTACGGAGGCGGACAAAAAGATATTATGGGATATAATTTTTATTCCGTTTATATTCAAGTGAGATATTTCGAAAACTTATTTTTATATTTTTTTATCATATTCAATATAACACCTTAGTGTCGACATTTGCACATACAAACATAAACAAGATTGTTGTTTTTAAAAGAGAGAATTCTATTCCAAGAATAACGAATCTCTTTTTTTGGGTTTGTCCACACTAAATTCATCTACAAGGAAAAATGTGGCTCCCTAAGATAATCAATCCAAAATAACAATAACTTATGCCGAAGGCGAAGTTATAAACAATAACAATATTTGAATAAATTATACCGTATAATATAGGGTGACCCATAGTTAAGTGAACGATCAAAAGGTACCGCCATTGTTTTTTTCAGTCACGCATAATATTCTGTGGTACAATATTCACAGAAATCCTTAAATTCGAGACGCTAAGTATTTTATGTGTGATATGATGTATGAATATCTAGCTCTCTTAGATTGATCAGAAGATTAATTTTACACAACATTGATTGATTATAAACAAATTTATGAAGCGAATGTACTTGGGAAAAGGAACAGAGGAAGACCGAGAAAAACATGGCACGATCAGGTAAGCCAAATACTTGAAAGTGGTGAGGTTATGAGTCGTAACAATCGGCGGGCATGTATGAGGAGGTGCATGAACGTGGAAGAGGCGAAAAATGTTTGCAAAGACAGAGTGGTGTGGCGTTCTATTCTCTCTGCCTACCCCTGCGGGGAAGCGGCGTGATGGTTAGTTAGTTAGTTAGTTAGATTATACCTACTCGATCACAGATCACAGTTTACAAATTTTAAGTTAGAAAATAAATTTAAGTAACGCCATTTTTAAAATGATGAAAATCAATGAATTTAGCTAACAATAATCTGGTCTGGTCTTTGCTTTCCATTTTTCTTAATTTTTAAACTCCACCCCTTGACTAACCCTCCCTCCCCCTAACTTACCCCCCTCCTTATTTAGAGAACAGATAATTATTTATGCTTTAGTTTATATTTAAACCTGAAGATGGAAGCACAGCTACCTAGTCGTTATAATAAAATAAACTCAAGTGGTAAAAAAACATTTTTTTTAATAAAAAGAGAAATATTTATGTTTTTTATAATTTACACAAATATTTCAATTTCATACTATTTTTGTGAGACTAAGCGGTTCATTTTTAGAAATACGTATCACATTGTGGTAGAGTGGGTTCGAACCGAGAAACTCTGACTTAAGAGTCCCCGACACTAACCACGGGACCACAACCCGACACTGTTTTTCATTTTTCAATGAAAAGTTCGTTCAGACTCTTAATAATAATTCTACATCATTTCAATAACCAGAAATCCATTATCATTACCAGGATATTGAAATTCATGTATTCCTCATAATTTTACCAAAATATTACAGAATATTGAATTTTCCCAAATATTTACAAATCGTACTGACGGCTAAAATATTGAGTCAATATGACGTTTTTTTCTATCTTTTAACAAGCAAATATCGTATCCATATATGGACAATTCGAGGAGCCAATTAGAACACTTAAAATATGTAGGTATGTATAATGTGTGGGTTGGTTAATTTTACTTTACTCATATTCATGAATATACGTGTTTTAAATTGGACAATACATATAGAAAACCGGTTTTAAAACATTAGAAATAAAAGTCCAGAACTAAAGTCAAATTTATCTTTAGATAAACAAACAAATATACAGGATTGACCAACTGGAATCGAATCTAGAACCAGTATCACATCGATAAAGTCAGTATTTCACCTATATATTTTTTTTTAATCTGTAACATTCCTTTACTTGCTCTCCGTCTTACTCCTCATTACTAAAGATTGTGACCCTTGTCGAAGCAATGACTCTTCTCTAATTATCCCTTGACTGCGCTGCACGTAGCGTTCCAACCACCGAGGTGCCTGCTGCTGTCTTAACTTGATCGGTCCATCGTGTGGGGGATATTTCTCTCCCTTTCTTGCCCTCAGGCTACCAATCACAACCAGTCGTTCCAAGCTATCCTCATTGCCACGCACAACGCCACCAAAGAACTGAAGAATCCATCGTGTCCAAACACTGGCCAGAGTCAAGCCATCCAAGTGTACTCCTGACGAATGGACTCGTTGGTGCGTCTACCTGTCCATGGGATTCAGAGCATGTGCCTCCAACACCACATTTCAAATGCCATTTTTTATTTATTTATTTATGGTATTACTGCTTTTTACAAAAAAGAACATAGAAATTAGAAATTAAGATAGATTACATAGAAAATAATAATAAATGATATAAAATTCAAATAACAATAATGAAAAACAAATAGACAAGTATAAGTAATAAAACAAATGCAAAACTTGGTGAAAAAACAAAAAAAAGGTTAAAAAAAACTGGTACAAATTAGGGAAGCTAATAATCGAAATAAAATTCGTACCAAGAAATCCAAAAATTGTTCTGTAAATTTTGACTTAAAGATGTTTATTAATGAACTAAAAATATCAATGGCCCGTAATTATAGCCATATCTTATTTTCGTCCCTATTATAAGTAATAAAATCGAACCTATAGATCAACTTGATTGCGTTTTCATACATATATATTTTTTAATAAGTATAAAAAAACACTTATGTGGAATATGTATGTAGATTATTAGACACAGAAGCAAAATATTATTATTTCGAGAAATAAAAATACTTTGTGTTCTGATCCACTCACATTTTTATTAACCAACTAGTTTCGGCAACAACCTGTTGCCCTCTTCAGGGTTACATTTATTACTGAAGAGGGCAACAGGTTGTTGCCGAAACTAGTTGGTTAATAAAAATGTGAGTGGATCAGAACACAAAGTATTTTTATTTCTCGAAATAATACATCAATATGATCCACAAAGTTAATGCTTTCAATATTCAAAACATATTATTATTTATTTATTAGCAAATTGAGAAGGATCTCATATGAAGTTTATTTGTATTTGAGGGAGCACAATATGGGATTGTAACATTTTTATGATAATGTCAAACAATGATAATAAATTACATGCATAGGTAAAATATAAACTATTTCTTTGTATTATTTTTTGACATCTCATCAAAGATGAAGAAGAATACGGAAGTCTGGGCATTTACGGGGCTGACGACCGTCATAGGCTGGTTTAAGTGATCACTCTACACACGTGTAACATTCATCAATTCTACCCATTATTGACAACCACACTACTCAAATTCTTGGAAGTTCTATATATATGAACCAATTTAGAAACCTTGTTCTTGAATCACTAGAACTACACTAGAGACATCTATTGGTGAGATGTTAAGAAGCTTTTTATCAAGCAGAAACTCTTGTATTAGTATGTGAGGTCCAAATCCTGGATATCAATCACACACATGAGAAACGCCAGAAAATACCATTTTCATTTTTATTATTTAAGCTTATAATTTGACCAGATAATTTATTTACAACATTTTGAGTGTGTCCAAATACTTGTTCACAAAATCTGGATAATCTCCAATTACTTGAAAATAACTCCTGGAGATTATCCAGATTTTGTGAACCAGTATTTGTCACACTCAAAATGTTGTATTTCTTTGTTTTTCTCTGGGCACATTTTTTTTAAGAATATATACTGAAAAAAATTAACTCCTTACCTTTCGATAACTCTTTTCTTTTCAAAACCATGCATTTATTTCGAAGAAAAACTCTTGTTTTCGATACAAAAACGGTGTTTTGAGAAAAAAACAATTACGTTACATGTTATTTGACTTTAAAACAAAAATGTAGTGCGGGCTATTGATTACTGGTTCTAAAATAGAGTCGCGCAATTAATTGACAAGCAAAATTACGCGAAATCGCTTTTTTCGCGTAATTTTGCTTGTCGCGAAAAAGAAAACAAACATCTCGACGCATAAAACATAGTTTTGCAAAACGTCATTCCTAAAACAAGCGTAAATATTATTTTCCATCGCTATAATCTTATGTAACTACATATTATGTATGTACATACGTAAACTTATGTTGCTACATATCGTGGGTATACTGGCAAAAAACGTTAACTCGAAAATATGAAATTCTGACTTAGTGATGCATATTATAAAGTTTTCAACGTTTTTTGAACTGGAAAACTACACTTTTGTTGTTTAAAATATCATATTTAGGTAATTTTAAAACTAAATTAATCTTTAAGTTTAACTGCGGGTTTTTTATGCAGGCTAATAGCTTTAATGAACAGGGTTTATTCAAACAGGGATTTTAGAGTTGACGTTTTTTACTAGTATGTCCACGATATTATGTATGTACATATACAAATAAAGAGGTGTTTGAGTGGGGTCCTGTAGTTAGCTAGTGTCGTTGAAATCTGAGGCTTTAGGTTTGACCCCTCACTGACACACCTTATTCCTATTTAAAAACATAAGCAGCTTATGCTTACCTGAAAATAGCATTGAATATTCAGTAAACACCCCTATGACGTTGATATAAGAACCACGTTATCGGAAAGAATGTTTTGGAGCTTAAATGTTTTCCGCTGGTTAAAATGAAAATATACAATTTTAAACATTAACCCCTTATAACGTCCCTTCCGATAACGCCTCAACGTTATAGTAGGGGTTTACAAAAAAATAATACAAACGGTATTTTAAGCATAAAATTCAATTAGTTCAAATGTTACCAAGGTTCAAAAAAATTAAGTTGCGATTAATCATCATGTGCCTTAAAGCAGTTTATTCGCCAAATCATTTTATTATTTTGGATATGTAACCATGTTCATGAAGATATGTTGACACACTTATCCTTTATACGCATCAACCAATTTCAATATAAAATGTTTTGCATGGTATCAGATGTCAATAGTTATAACACTGTATTAAAAAAAATACACTATCATTTTTTGTCGCTCAGATTGTGATTCGATTCCTTTCAAATGTGCTCTTTCAAAATACGTTCCACTCGAGTACGTGTGATATTATCAGACTTCATTATGTAAATTAATGTAATATATATTTTTTTTTACTTCTGATTTTGGTTACAATGGCTGTTCTTATGTGCCATAATTTTCGAAAACGTGTCTCGTATATTGTGCATAATGCAATGTAGCAGACGGTAGGATACAATAACAAAATTCGATATGTTGTGGCCCAGATTTGGCTTTACTTTTTTTTAATAACTGTTTTGCCATTATATTTCTTACGGTTTTTTTTCAGATTTATATATTAGAGTTGTTTTTTTTTATGAAAATAATTACATGACTGTTAAAATTGTAGAATTCATTTTCAAACGAGACGTAACATTATTCTTTATAACCCTTATCCGCACCCAATGGTGCATAGGGCACTGTATCGAATTGACGCAGTGTTATCTTGATCATTGCTTACATGAAGGCAAGGTGATCACTCTTGCGCTTCAGGAACCAGTCCAGGGCAATATTAAATAAATATTACAGTGTAAAATCACTAATATTTATTTTCACCCCCGTCTGGGAATCGAGCCCGGGACCTCCAGCACGGTAGCTAAACACGCTGACCATTACACCACGGAGGCGGACAAACATCAAATTATTCTAATGCAGAGATAATGTATGCACCACACTGCATCAAATAGTGACCTCGAAAGGGTGCAATTTATATTTTTGAATGATCCTCGAATTACTCAATGTAGAAAAACTAAAACCAATGATTCATATTTATTTGTACTTACTATTGTCAAAAAACATTTTTTCCTTTTGTAAAAAACATCTTTATTGACCAGTGAGCACTTTTATCCAATATCGATTGGTCTGGCCTTACTTTGGGCATTCATTTGCGGAAGCAAGGTTTGAATTGAATCCAATACCGCATATCGGTGGCGTATTTTCGTTTGCGTGTTCAACAGGAGACAGTAATGGCTCAGCACTTTTTTATGCAATATTATCAAACAAAAAGTGACGCGAGCAGGCGCTATGCAGAAGAGAACTTTGGTGTCCCCGAGAAACTATTTTTGAGCTGGTGTTTTCATGGTGGTTTATCAGCTACACCACAACGAACACCCCAAAATACATCAAAATATATGTTATTGTTTTTACAAACCCATGATCGAGGCAAGTTCAAGAACCGTGTTTTTTGGAGATAATACTTCCTCGTATTGCATTTGCAAACGGAAACACAAGTACGGGAATGCGATGCGATGCGTTGAAAAAAAAATATATATAAACGCCTAAGTTCAGGCAATTTGTTTAACAGTTGAGATTGGTAGATTACAGTAAACGAAACGAAGGCGTAACATCAAATTACTAAGAGCGACGGTATAAACATATCGCTCACTCCTTTCAAAAACGTCAAAAATCAAAAAACTCGTTTTTTCAGAACGTTTTTAAAGTTTTAAGATATAATATAATATATTGAAAATAAATATCAAGCCACTTATTGAACTTTTTACTGTGCAACAGATCTTTTTAGGTAAAACCTGAAGGTTTTTTCTCCATTTGAAAAATATTTAGACTAACTAACTAACTAACCATCACGCCGCTTCCCCGCAGGGGTAGGCAGAGAGAATCGAACGCCACACCACTCTGTCTTTGCAAACATTCTTTGCCTCTTCTACATTCATGCATCTCCTCATACATACCCGACGATTATTATTATTTAGTATATTTAAAAAAATAATTAGCGGACAAATATTAAGTTCAAAATATGCCTCTTTTGCTGGGATATAGTACATTTTCTGGACATTCCGAAAACATGCACAACTGAAAATTGACGATTTTTGATTTATGACATTCTTGAAAGGAGTGAGCGATATGTACGTAGCTATTTAGTTATCTGAATGCAGGACTATCCTAACTGCATATAACGAAATTTTACAGGGGAGGTTATAAATTTTTTGAAAGTAAGTATGTACTCTCAATTATTAAGTTGTGTTTTTTTTATATATTTAGATTCAAAATGCTTGAATAGCTTAAAACGAATTTTTCAAAGACAATTTTAATAACCCTGGTATCTGAGTGCGTCTGAACAGATTTGCTTATGAGCATACTAGTATCGATGTATGGAAACTAGTATGCTTATCTCAAGCAAATGTATACAGCTAGAGAGCATGCTCAAAAGCATACTTTATTAGTAGCATGTGTATCTGTATTTTAAGTTTATATCACACTGACGGGCGAAGACGAGTGAAATAAAAGGGTTTTTTGTTGCTGTTTTTCCTTGACGAATATGCGGCAAAAAGATGTATGATAGATGTTCGAATAGTGAAATAAGAAAATAAATGCAAGGCTGAGATAAGCATCATATATAAAATTAAGAAAGGTGTGTTAAAATGGTATGGACATGTGGAATGTATGAGTGAGAAAAGAACGGTTAAATAAATTTATGAGGTAAATGTAGTTGGAAAAAGAAGCAGAGGACGACCGAGGAAAACTGACTGTTAAGAAAGATTGGTGTGACGTTTTATTTTCTCTGCCTACCGCTGCGGAAAAGGAGCGTGATGATAAGTCAGTAAGTGAGTTTGATAACATAAGTTAAAAATAACGTCCACCTTTAAAAAACATATAATAAAGAAGTTATAGCACAAATGGGTGCCTTAGTTGTTACTTTTGTGTTGTATAGTAAGAAACTTTACAAACAAAATCATTAAGTACGTCTTCTCCGCGTATGTCAAATGATTGGTTTTGGATATTAAACTTTAATTTTATAGTAACATGTGGTCCATTAAAACTACAGATATGCATATGCACATATATACACACATAGATAACAGAGAAACAAGTAGTTATATTTTCGAGATAAGATTGTCTAACCAAGACAAGGTAGAGAGATCAATAAAACAATATGTATACATATTATAATAATGTCTACACAATAATATTTCCATACAGAATCTAGGTCGGAAAATTCCAACAGATAATCCAGACTAGAAACTCCAAACGTTCTACATGGCTATATATACTCATTCATTTACAAACAAAATTTCATTCATTTATTTATGTTCTAAATCATTGTTCCGCAAAGTGTGTCCCGCGGCACACTGGTGTACTGTGGTGATTAGTTGGTGTGCCGCGAAAAAAGTCTAATTTTGTGAAGATATTAAATAAACTTTGCTATGATATTACATGTTTTCGCATTATGTTTTGATAATAAATCAATATTAAATCAACTTTGTTTTTTTTGTTTGGTGTACCTCTGAAATTTCTTTATTTGGCAGGTGTTCCTTGAACTGAAAAGTGTGCGGAACACTGTTCTAAATAATTTGGCAAATCCTTGGATATCATTTACCCCCGCAAACGGACGTTTTCCTATTTCGGAATTCAAAATGTATGAATCTCATGCAAAAACTACTTATTAATCACACGGTTATTTATATTTTCCAGCGGAAAATATTCCACTTTCGGAATTTGTCTAGGGAATTTATGCATTCGGAATTATGATAAATTGCCAACGGAAAAGACCGTTTGGCAATGTGGTATATAGTACTTTTACATAAGTATATATATATTTTACCAGAAACTCTTCACTTACAAATTATATTATACATATCAATTTATAAAAAGCGAATCTTATTTTATTCCAGTACTTTTTTGAAAACGCATAATTTTTATTTACAAAGTTGTCTTGAATAACTCTTCTTTTTTATAGTAGTACCTACGTAAATTAATTTGATTCTTTTTCAAAATTTTGATCTATGTAGTACATATTACAAATATGAAACTCTTTGCAATTTTTAAATATGATATGTTTGAATTATATATGTGGCAAACAAATAAAAAAATTCACGGTAAAACACTAATCTGCATTACCGATTACATTTTTTCACCTAGCTGTGCAAAATTCGCTGAATAATTACATGGCTAAAATATTTAAACATTTATTTATTTACTTTTATGTTATCCATTATCCTTTATTTTTAAGTCAACAACAAGGTTTTTGCACCATTGGATGCAGATAAAATAAAAACAAAGATGCTATGCATAATTTGTATGCACATCACATTAAGGGTGAACAATACTTAAATCTTACAATAGGTACTTAATACTTACTTTACAATACCAAAATGTTATACCAAACAATTCCAACAGAACTTTAAATATTTGGGAACCAAGAACTTTAATAACCTTCCTACAAATATAAAAAAATTAAAACATTAAAATGTTAACAAAAATAAATTATTCTAACATAAACAATAAATAATACGCGTAGTCCCTCCCCAAGCACAAGAGCTTAGTCTCTTTATTGGAGAGAAATGCGTTATTAATTTTAAGATTGTAAAAGCAGAAATGTTTACAAAATGAGTTTTTTTTCCTTAAGCTTTTGTAACCATATTAAATAATAATAAAATATTTTTTAAAAAAACATCGCTCTTCGAAAACAAGTAAGCAATATTATTTTACCATATTGGTACATAGATCGTTTGGAGTTCAACCACTTGCCTTATCTGATAAGCGACGAATTCGCGCCACTTTATTTGTGCACACATCAGCTGATTTGTGAAATAAAAAAGAAGTAAAAACTTACCGTCTCCATAAACGTGATAATGTGTTTCCAATACATCCGTAGAACACTTTCTAATCAAAGGCGTCCTATCATTTCGTCCTTTTTTCAATAAAGGTGTATTTTCTGATAGAGTTATATCTAAACTAGAACAACTATTGTCACATTTTTCATATAAACGGGCGTTCATTTTGACAGTTAATGCACAAAGATTCTATGTTATGTTTTATTTTTCACGTGAAATAAATAAATAGTTTATTAGTTCGGTGCAAAGGGGTCAATAATCACTTATGAATAAGTTGTGCTTGATTAATTAAAGTCTTTTAAAACAATATATTTGCATTTTTCAAACGATAACTAAACGACAACCATCGCGGTCGAGTCTAGTTCGCGAACTTCACACCAGTTCTAATGTCAAATGTCAGATAATTTTAGTATGTATTATATTTTTCTGAGATAGCATAATTAAATAAATAAAGTGAAATGGTGTATAAAAATGATAAGTAATGCATACGACTAACTCATGAACATGGCAACTTCTCAGAGGTAAGAATAGAGGATAGAACGCAGACCACATTTTATTTGCATTTCCCATATTTCAGAAGATAATTTTGCAAAACAATCATGGCCATGAGTTATTTTCATTATTATGCAAACAATATTACCTTTTTTGAACTGAATCTTAAACGAATATGGAATATGATTATACTTTTATTATTTTTAAATGTCTCGAGTAAATGATTCACAAGAATGGCGCATAAATTTAGCTATTTACTTCGCGAGAGTCCCGCTAGATGTCACCTCTTACTCGCATATGAATGGGTGCTCAGATATTCAATATAATGTGTACAAGTTTAAAAAAAAGCAAGTGTTTTTGCCTACAATTTTCACTCATGAATAACATGAAATTGTGGTAACTTAATTTCATGTAATTCATCAGTGAAAATTCCATAAAGAGTAAATCCACTTACGAGTAGGCATAGGCTATGAAACTTGAAAGTTGAAGCCTGAGTAGGCACATGATAAACGGTGTTGCCGTAGCTAGATTTCAGAGTCACTTGGACGTTAGGTAATTTAAAAAAATCAGTCATGAGTGAAATGGTGAATGTTACACTGGGTCACCCCTGGTACAATGATGAATGTATGACGCAATCACTTACGCCACCCTATGACAGTTCGTAAGTTTAGTAAATTTTCAGACTTCCGTATTCCCTTCCCATCAATTACTTTGTTCTGTGATACATCTGTAGTATATATTTGTTATAATATCCATATTGCCTGAATTCTTGGAAGTTCATATATCGCTCACTCCTTTCAAGAATGTCATAAATCAAAAATCGTAAATTTTCAGTTGTGCATGTTTTCGGAATGCCCAGAAAATGTACTATATCCCAGCAAAAGCGGCATATTTTTAACTTCATATTTACCCGCTACAGGGCAGAAAGTGTTGTTTTTGCATTTTGAAGAAAAGGTATGTTTTAATTATTTTTTTAAATAAACTAAATATTTTTCAAATGGAGAAAAAACCTTCAGGTTTTACCTAATAAGATCTGTTACACAGTAAAAAGTTCAATAAGTGGCTTGATATTTATTTTTAATACATTGTATTATTTTTTTAAACTTTAAAAACATTCTCCTGAAAAATCAAGTATTTTGATTTATGACGTTCTTGAAAGGAGTGAGCGAAATGTAAAATCTTAACACCCACTTTAAATTTCAATTGAAACTGCCATCTGTTGAGAACTTTGGGAAGTAAAAAACTTTTTCTGACCATGGGAGAGAATTCTTTCCAATTTATTTTCAAGTATTCAGAACCCTGAAATATTATTTCAATTTATATACTAATGTTGTGAACAATTGATTATTTATAATTGTCCAGTTTATTTATTTGATTGTACTTAAGAAGTCTGTCCGCCTCCATAGTGTAATGGTAACACGCTCGGCTACCGTTCTGGAGGTCCCGGGTTCGATTCCCAGGGGGGGGGGGTCAAATAAAAAGTGATTTTTTTCACTCTAATATTTATTCAATATCACCCTGGACTGGTACCTGAAGCGGAGGGCTGATCACCTTTCCTTCATGTGTTAATGATCAAGATAACACTGCGTTTTTATGCAGAGCCCAATGCACCACTGGGGTGCGGATAAGGGTTTGAAGAAGAAGTACTTAAGAATTGAATTTCACTACCGAGAGCAATGTATTGGATTTCTTAACTGAGACAAAGAATTTTTTATATGAAGGGAATATGAGAGTCTGAGGATTCACACAGTTTACGACCTAGAATTGGTTGGCTTAAGTGATCTCTATAGACTGTATAACATTCTCTATTCTGTCCATAGTTTATCATTTGTATGAAAAAAATATTTAGATGAGAATAAGTCCTGGTTTGAAGGGCTTACAACCTGTCATTATGTGATTTAAGTAATCATTTCATACACTGTACTTACTCTTCACCTTTTCATTTATGATTGACAATCATAGAAACCAAATTTCAAGAACCGTAAATACCCGGACATCTATATTCGTATTAACTGCTATATTTTTGTTGATCGATATAAATAAATGTTTGTTGGTTCAAAATCTTAAACCGATTGAGTTAAAAAAAAATTACGCCATTGCATTCGATTACGGGCGTGTTTATGTATAAAAATGTGATAGGAGTTTTTACTTGTGACAGGTAAAAATCGTGTTTTTTTAAACCATTTTTTTACTACAACAGCAGCGCCATCTATTGAACACACATAGTACTTAAAATGCTAATTGTGGACAGCGTGCTCTTGACAGCCGATGTCACTTAGCATTTTTAATGTTTTAATTAAATTCTTGTTTCATAGATTTTTCATAATTTGATTGCTTCACAAGTATCGTGAAATTATACATATTATAAAAGTGTGTTTTTTTTAGTCACAGTAATGCATAGCTGGAACAACTAATATATAATTAAAAATATCATTGCAGATTGCCAATATTCCGCTATAGATGTGGCCAAACAATTATAGGATATCAAATCCTTGAATGTTGAATCAATTTTGGATAATAATAAAAACAAGAAACCAAATTCTAACAAACTTTATATAATTTATTTAAAAATAAAAATAAAAACATACATTTTGTTATACTACATACAACCAAATACCTTATAGAGGCTTTTTCATTACAATCATTATTTAAAAGTATAGATTTATTATTTTTATTAAGTACATGAACTTATTTGATATGTTGGACATAATATTGTAAGGATCACGTCTATTTGCCGCAGATAGCTTTAACATGAATCACAACTATAAATTTTATCATCACAAATTTTTAACATGTTATAAAATTGTGTACTATGTTTTCTTTATCTCAATTTGTGTAGTGAGCATTCTATAAATAAATAAATAAAAAAAATACTCGTTAAAATTGTATAAAAGCAGACGATACATATTTATTTTGCCATATAATAAATTGTATTTGTATGGTTTAATTAAGATTTTTAAGGGCTTAATGAAAAGAAGGATTACTATACAAATACCACCCGAATCAGAAAAAAGTTTTTAACTAAAAATACGCCATACATATACATTTCTGTATATTTTTATTTAAATTCTCAGTAAAATAAAAATATTCAGAAGGAATTAAACATAATGAAATCACAACAAAAAAAGAATTAAAAACTTATTTAAGATGAAATTTTTACTCCGATATTGATAATGATTTATTTAAGAACTACTTTTACTTAAGACTGTTTTAGGAAGAGATGCTGATAATAATTTATTAAAAAAAACATTGGTTTTTCACTTCAGAGGCATAATTGGCACAAAAAAGTGCACATTCAAAACTCAACGGCAGTGTTAAGGCTGTCTTGATAATTACTAATGAACCCAGCAACCATTAACCATTTTTAATCCTTTGTAACCGATTATTTATTTTGGACTACATGAACAGTATCGTTAGAGTCGTTCTACAAGATATAACTGTAACACTTAAAGCACATGCGCAGGTAAAGTCAGTACTATTATATAAGGTTCGGATTCGATTCCGAATGATAAGCGTACTTAAACTAAATCACCAAACAAACTCTCGATATGTAAGTCGCATATATCAACAACTGGGCGGATAACTGAAATAACTATACATGGGCGGAATGCTCCTGATGTGTGTTTGTGTCTACAGCAGTCTTAAATTTATCTTAATATAAATTCACATAAATCCCTCTTAAATACAGATACTGTCCATTGTTTTTGGGCTTAAAATATTTAAAAATTCTTATTTAACAAAAACACATTTTTCATTCATTTTATGAATGGTTGATTAGTACAAAAAAAAATTATTTAAAAACCTTTGCATAAATTGTTTTTATCCTCTCACTAGTATAAAATAAAACATGGATAATATACAGAATATATATCATATAATAATCTAAATGTATGTACAATTTTTTCATACAGTGAGACTTTTTTGTCTTAAGATCGTTAGGCATGACTATTCATGTATGTATTTATTTTTACCAAAATTTATGGTAAAACTTACTGTCTGGGAGTATCCAAAAAAATACATTACTTGTAATACTGTCATTATGGAATGTAAGAAAAAATATATACAATGGGATATTTTAAAGATTAAGCAACACAGCACAAACTATTTCATATTTTACTTTGTATTTTTTCAGATTTTTATCTGTGTAACTTAATGCTTTTTATTTATTTTAGGAATTTTAACACACGATGGCAAGATTTTTTTATTAAAACATGATCAGCCGGGAGCATTGAAGCAATTTAATTTTGATAACTATCAAAACCTTGATCACAATGAATCTACTGTTTAAATGACTGGACTCGTAAAATAAAACAAGGTATGTATGTATAAGTTTTTTAGTGAGCGGGTAATGGGTGCTTCACTGTGTAAAAGTCTTTTTTTGTTTGTTTGTTAAACATTACAATTTGTTTTAAATCATGTTGGCACAAGGATTTGGCTGCTAAAGTTCATCATTGAGTTCTTCACCAAATCCTTCATCCGGGTCTAGTCATAGATTCAGCCCCAAGTACTCGGACACAAAGACGCGGAATATCTTGTTCAAGTTCTGTACGGTGGGCATGTGTATTGCGCTCCGATTGTCTGACGGCTTGTGCCAAACATCGGGGAACGGGGAAGGAATGATGTGTAGAATGGGCACGCCTGAAAATCATACAAAGATTTGTTAGTTTTGTAATAATACATACAATCAGTAATAATAATATAATTTTAGATAATTTATTTAGTCCCATTTTTGTAAATACTACCTCAAGGGTTTTTTTTTACAGGAATAACTCGCAAAGCCTCTACTTTTAGAGGTTTGTCTGCAGGTAGGATAGTAGAGATAGGGAACGTAAATGTGAAAAATACACCATAAACACCCAAACCAATTGAAATAAAAATCTTTCTTTAATTTATTTTGCAATTGGCGGGAATCGAACCCACGACGCAAGTTTTACAGTCAAGCGTCTACCTAACTACACCACGATAAACATTGGGAAAAGAAAATTATGGAAATGATTTTCGTTTTTATCTTCTTTTAGTATACAACCACTAACTGAGATTTTTACCTACCAATGGACAGATCGGTTTAAAAAGAAGCATAATATGGTCTACAGATAAGCTCGCGGTGAATCACAAAGTGTTGATTTGGACATTGCTGAAGACTGGAAGCAGACAGATGTTCCTACATTAATTGTGGACTGTGCTTCCTTATAAAAGTGAAATTTGAAATGTTGTTTTATTTCAATACCTCCCATTTATATTTCTTTTCATTTAGGTTTATTTTTTCAGTCCCTTAAAAAAAGTTTCTCATACATACTTGCCAATAATTCCAACTCTTGACTTTATACTTCTTCTTCTAACCTTATCCAAACCAAATAGTGCATATGGCACTGCATCATATTGTTATCAGTGTTATCTATGTTGTTAGTTATATGAAGGCAAGGTGATCACACGCTCAGAAACCAGTCCAGGGTAATATAAAATAAATATTAGAGTGTAAAATCACCAATATTTATTTATTTTCACCCCCCCGTGGGAATCGAACCCGGGATCTGGAGCATGGTTACTTAACACGCTAAACATTACACTACAGAGGCGAATATGAGTATATATATATATAGACATGACTATATACACTCTTTATAAAATATAAAGTTGTGCATGTACCTCTTCTCAAGAAAGGAATGTGATCATCTTCTATGTATGCGCCGTAGTGCCTGTTGATGAAGTACTTCCTCTTAGTGCCTCTCAACTGGCCCATCTCTTCGAGTCTCTCCTCAATGTCTGCAAGACGTTCAAACCAGCGAGCCGTCTCCCCAAAGTAACTGTATATCGTGGGGTTGGGTGTTCCGAGCAAGTCTAGCAACACCAACAGATCCTGGAAAATATTAAAATTATGAACATTTTTATGGATATCAATAATAAAATGTTATTTTTCTAACCCTTTTCGGTACCCACTCGGAGACAAAGTATTATCTTGACCTTTAATATCATGAAGGCAGGGTGATTAGTTTTGCATTTTAAGTACCAGTTCAAGGTGAAAAATATAGATTTAAATAAAAAGAAATGATAATAGGTATATTATTAAATAACTAACTAACTAACTAACCATCACGCCACTTCTCCGCAGGGGTAGGCAGAAAGAATAGAGCGCCACACCACTCTGTCCTTGCAAACATTCTTCGCCTCTTCCACGTACATACCCGCCGATTGTTTCGACTCCTAACCTGACCACTTTCAAGTATTTGGCATACTTGATCGTGCCAAGTTTTTCTCGGTCTTCCTCTGCTCCTTTTTCCAATTACATTCGCCTCATAAATTTGTTTTACCGTTGTTTCCTCACTCATTCGTTCTACATGTCCAAACCATCTCAACATACTTTTCTTAACTTTATCGATAATGCTTGTCTCAGCTTAGCATTCCTTCCTTATTAATTACCTTACTATTATTAAATAATAGTAAAAAAACATGTATATTTATTTTAACCCCTCTGAGAATGGAATCTGGTCTCCAGCAAGGTAGCCAAACGTGGTTACCATTACACCACAGAGATGGACATTTTTTTAAAATATCTTATATTATCTAAAAACACAAAAATACAATAGAGTACAAAAACAATAATAACTCACCAAAATATTTGGTTGTTATAAAATAAAATGCTTGTTAAGCATGTCTAAATTGAGTTGAAATACAAACCACTTTATTTTTACAAATTTCTCAATAAGCAAGAAAATCAGTTTAGTTTAATCATAATATTCACGTATATCAAATAACAATAGAATATTTTACTAGATTTATATTATCCACTGACACTATACAAATATTTTACCTTATTATTGCTTTGTAATGTTACAAACATGGTAACAAAAAATATGCAAATCATATCGGATGAAATATACGTAAGAAATAAATGTTATTTCCATAAACAATAATGTTTTAAATGAAATCAAATATTACTGAAAATCGAAACTGGGACCTCCAGTACGGTAGCCGGGCGTGTTAACCATTACACTACGGAGGCGGACAAATACTTTACTAATAATTCCACCCATTTCTATACCAAAAAAAAACTCTTTGTAGAAGCATAGTAATTTATATATTTTGCATGTATTATATTTACTCTACTTTTTATATTGTGCTGTTTAATTCCTAAATCAATAAATACTGTTTTTCTTGATTTTTCTGCAATTCTATTTCAATGCCCATAAATTATTTAAACAAATTTCCTAATTATTTATTGACTAGACGTTTCTGATCAGTACGCAATATGTCTCAGTCGAGTCCCTCCATAGTCTGGGCGAGATAATCGGAATCTCTATCGTGCCCCAAAGTGCCGACGACGCGAGGAACTAGCACATTATCCAAAAAGATATGAAACCCATAAATTATTTCAAAGAATTTTCTATTTTTTTTATTGACTAGACGTTTCTGATCAGCACACGATATGTCTTATACAGGATCTGAAAAAGGATTTTAAAAAATTCTACGTACAATTCTGTCTAGTTCCATGGCAACATCGTTTCCGACATTCTTGTAGAACTTCTTTTCCCATTTGTCGGCGAGGTGGCGGGCCCCGTAGATGGAGTCCGTGGGCCCCCACTGGCGGAAGGCCTCCTCCCCGTCGAAGAAGACCAACTGCAGGCTGATATCCGACCTGCTTCGGGCTGCGTTTAGCTGATTCTTCAGCACGTGGGCCAGGTGGATCATCATGGCGCAGGGAACGGCAGAATCTGTAGCGCCTGGAGATAACCAAATGTCATATCTTTAAGTATTTTGTACCTTAATATCTTAATTTCACACAACTTTAATCCAAAAGTACATACTCTTTATTTTAGATTTTTCTTAGTATACAAAACTTTTCAAAGGATTTTTTTTAAGGAATAACCCACAAAGCCTCAATTTTAGAGACTTGTCTGTAGGTAGGTTAGTTAGTTAGAAAGAAAAGGTATGTGTGAAAAAACATTACAAGGACCCAGACTAATTTAAAATAAATATTTCTTAAATTTATTTTGCCATTGGCGGGAATCAAACCCGCAACACCAGTTTCACAGCTGTGCATGTACCCGACTATGCTATGGGGCTTGTCAGTTTTTTATGAAAAAAAACATTTGCTGAATAACAAGAAATTGACATTAAAAATGCATTAATCCAAGGACCATTTAATATTTTCCTTAATAAATTTATAAAGTACCTTAGATGGGAAAATGGTTAGTTTTGTTTACAACGAAAGTTAGGTGCAGGACCATCAAGGTGCTGTTTAGAGCTGCCCAAGACAACAATTACTCTCAAAAGATAGTTGACGTCAGGGGGACCTGACATGACACGCACAGAAGAAGAAGAATATTTTATTTGCCTCATAAACATTGTGAAATTAAATGTGTGTTTTCTATTTTTATCCATTTAACCAGACTGACCCAAAGAACATGTGGCCGGGTGCAGCCAGTTTAAAAAAAAAAGTAATTTTTCATCACAAAGTTTGGGTACCGCTTCACCACAAGCAAAATAAGGACAAATAAACCAGTCAAATAAACACCACCATAACCTGACCAATTGAAAACAACCTTGTGGAAATTAATTGAATTATATTTATTTAACCATGACATGTGATGTGTCATCAAATATTTCAACACGAATTAGAGGTATAAAAATACAAGGAAATAACAATTGTAGGAGACATGTCGCTGACCTGCCCACCTTCAAGGTTATTTATTTATTCTGTGCAAAAACAGTATTCTGCTTGTTGAACGACTAGTTATTTAGGAAAACTGCTTATTAGGGCTAAATCTTATGGAATAGAAACCAATGCAAATTTATGTCACTTAATTAAGACAGTATTTCATTATCACATTTTGGACGGGTGTTTTATACGCCTGTGGACCGCTGGCGACGGGCTTTGATAATTGTGTACATATGGTTTAGACCTTAACAAAGAGATTGGTACATTATATTCATATAAAAACAATTAATAATTCCTTCTTTTCTGACTTTGAAATGAGGCCGGCGCAGAAGGTAAAAATACCCTTTCGGTCCTTGAGCATCAATCGACCGGACCAAAACAAAACACCGGACAAAAACATTAAAAACGTTAAAACATCAATATAATGCATCTTTACCTGAGCCAATGCACTATACACAATTAGGTGCAGCTAAAGGACAAACAAGACGAAGAAAAACTTTTTTGAAATAACCATTAAATATTTATTAAATATCCAAGCAACCAGTTAAATTTTCATTACATTTATAATTTTACCTGATTTTTACTTCATCAAATTAACATGCAGAACTGCTATATTCAAACATAAATTGAGAAAGAGGTATTTTAAATATGTACATACATTATTTATGAGAACCTAGAACTCCAGCCACTGCCTGTACTGTGAATTTCAATTAGTCAAAGCCACTGAACCAGCAACCATGAAAATTTCATTAAAATATATTAACGTTTTGCAAAATACATACATAAAAATAACAATCTGTTAAAGGACCCTTACTAAGCAGATTATTTAGTGGCTATGAGCGGCGCAGAGAGAAATGAGTATCTCTACCGACACCGAATCGGAAATGTAGAGATTCGGAGGAGAATTAAAGTTGCGGATATAGCTTGCAAAGTTGCTTGGAGAAAATAAGAATGAACAGGTCATATATCGAGAAACTAGCTGGAGGGGAAAAAGTCCTAGAGTGGCAACCAAAGACTGGATGCAAAATCTATCACCAGAAAGAAGATATTGAGGAAAACCTAGAATCATAAGGAGTACTGCAATATTAATATGATATAGCCGACTAGCGATGGAGCTTCTCTTTTTTATTCTCAACTTGATAGGATTATATATATTTTTTATTTCGATTATCAAATATCTACATTCAATCTATAAAAAAAAAATACAGCATTTAACTAAAATTTAAATTCAATTCAAAATTTTATTCCGTATGAATAATGATACTTTATTATGTTTGAGTAACAACATTGGATACAACAAAAAACAACATTGTAATATTATTACGCGTAATCCATTTCACTTCACATTGGCAAGATAACATTTCGGCGATCTATTGTCAATAAATCATATCCGCTTACTGATAATATTAGTGCTCACATTGTGTGCAGAAATGTACCCACCCACAAGGTAAAGGTTTTAAGTGTATGTTCTCTGTTTTGCACACACTCTAATCTTGACACTTTTTACAAATTCATAAATGTGGTTATGTTGTTAGATTTGGATTGGCAAAGTACAAAATCAAAGTTCTTACTTACTAAGAATATTATTTATATTAAAATATAAGGACAATTCGAAAATAAAAAAATTATTATTAAATATTCAACACCCAAAACAGTGGCCTAAAGGATTTATTTTGGCCTGAAGAGACAATCATATTGAGCTGAAGTACCAACTATATTACTTTATTAGTTAGCAATTGGGGACGACAACGAAGGCGATACTGGAATGATCATGTAAACAGAATGTCAGATGACAGACTTCCACATATCTTCAAGGAATCTCTGAAGGACGCAGACTCCCAGGCAGACCTCCAAAAAGGTGGAAACAGCTGGGAGTCAACATCCCAAGAGCTACAAGCGGAGGCTTGTAGCTCTTGGGATGATCAAGAAAAAGAAGAAGAAGAAATAAGCGATTCTGTTGTTTCCCTTTTCACAGCTTTTAATCCGTTTATTTAACTGTATAAATATTTTTTATGACTTGTGTTTATCTATTTCTATTTCTTTGCCTACCCCTGCAGTGAAGCGACGTGATGGTTAGTTGGGTATATATGATGAGAAAAAAAATAATCAATACCGAGGGATAGCTGCACATCATTTAACTTACCGACAAAATCGTGTTCGCGCACATATTTGCTATCGTAATGGCAAGCTAGGACCAGAAACCGATCTGCATTGGGGTTCAACTTTGCAATGATATTCTGGAACTGTAGTTCTCCAAATAGAGGGGTCACATCGTTGAATGTATCCCTCTCAACATCCCACCCGAGCCCCTCCATAGTCTGGGCGATGTAATCGGCAACTCTATCGTGCCCCACAGTCCCGACGACGCGAGGAACTAGCACGTTATCCAGAATGGAGTCCATATTCACAGTGCTCGTCATCTTGGCAAGTTTAGCGGCATCGTTGTCCGTTAGTTCCACACCCTTGTGAGCAGTCTGCAAAGAAAAAATATTTAAAATCAATATTTAGTCCGCTTTAATGGATGCTATTTTGCCTTTTCCTACCAACTATTTCCCCTCCATAATCATCTGTATCTTATAAAAAAAATATGTGTTACATTTTGCCCTGTTAGTTTTATTTAATTTTTTATCTTTTTTACTTTCTTATTTGTGCTTAGTGTTGATTATTTTTGCTATGGTTCTGACTATATTTCTTATTTATGCTTGAGCCTTGTTTATTTTTACTATTGTTCTTACTGTTTTTTTTAAATATATTTTATTTTTATTTTGTACTGTATTACACTCTTAGCTTTTGTTTTTTTTTTTATTTTTTATATTTACTTTTTTTGTTAACCTTAATCCTAAAATGAGTAATGGAAACTACTCATCGGGAATATTATATAAGTTACTCTTATATATGTAATATGTTTTTAAAATATATTCCACTCCTAGATCCAATAGTCTCGGGCATCTAAGTAATCAATTGACTTTCATATATTAAAAAATTAAGCTAACACCTCGTCGATCTGATGTGCCCTATGCACCACTGAGTGCAGAAAGTGATAAAAAGAACCTTGCGATTATTTATTTAATTAAATCTTTTTAAACGGCCTTGTTTTACTAACAATAATTTTATTTAAGTACAAATATTCGTCGTCTTCAAATACTTTTTTTTATAATACATATGAATATGCCGTGGCAATTATCAACATCAGGATAAATATGTGCAGGAGGCTACTCTTCACTTCATTATAAAAATAAATGAAACCATTAAATACAAAACAAAGATTAATTATAAAGTTCCGCATACTGTTTTCACACGTTATCACAAGTATATAATTACGTATCCTTCAAACACAAAAATTGTGAAAGCCACCTGTAACAGGTTTGAATAAAACTTTAAAAATATTTTTTACATACCCTTGCAGAGGTAAATGACTTGGATTTTCCTTGATAACTATCACACAATAAAAGCAAAATTACTGTTAACACACCAAATATTTGCACTTCCATATTGCTACCTTGTATTAACTATCTTTATTCAAATTTTCCGAGACAAACAAACTCTACTCGCGATCTGACATTTGACATATGCGAGCCGACCCGCGTTGCCAAGTGAAGGAATTAAAATTTGAAATGTGGAATAGATTAATGCATTGGCAACGCTGAGTCAAATGAACGTGAAGTTGGCAACATAAGAAATATTCGGCAAAGCGCGGACATTTCGTATTTTCCTACTTACTACAATGTACTTTTATACCATTGTAATAGTTTTTTTCATGTTATAAATAAATTAGCAACCCGTACACAACTCGTAGCAAAGCAATTTTCAGAATAGTAATGTTTCTAACAGTCTTCAAAATAAAGATAGTGCTCATTTTTATTATTTTCAGTTCTACTCACTTTCAACGGCATTGTATACCTTGAGTTTTAAGGCCAAAAATCGTGAATCAAATCGCTATTTTTTATATGTTGTTCACTATGAAATAACACATAATGTTTCTGTCGCTTATTTTGTACCTATGTATCCATTTGTATTTTAGGCACGTTGAAAAGAAGAATTAGGACAGTAACTACGCGAATAGTAGAGAGAAAAATGTTTACAATAGGATAGATATAAGTATGGGTTGACCAATCAAATAAGCTAACTAGGCCCTCTTCCACTGTCCATAACTTGACCCAGGACGGTAACAATGGAAGCGAATAGTGCTCCCGTGTTCCAGATATCGCAATAAAATAAAATACGTTGAGATATTTTTATTTTATTAATTAATAATTTTTAATTATGACCATCTTTAAGGATACCGTTAGAGAGACGATGCAGTTTTTTACGAACTATTATAAGCTGGGTTACACACTGTGCCTTTCTCACCTTTTTCCCATATTTAAACTTCTTTTTTTTGCATGTGCCAAAGAGCAAACAACATGCAAGTTCTATGTAAAGCAATATAACTGAAACACGTTTTAATGTATGTATTTGAGATTATTTTCAAATTAAATATTTCACCTCCTAGAAAACTCGAAAAAATAAACTCCTTGACAATTTTTTTAAATAATAATATTTTGTGTGTAAAATATACTCACTGGGACTAAAAATATTTTATTACAATAATTTTTTAAAAACATTGAAATGTTTTGGTTTTTTATTTAATCAAAAGAATTTTAATATATTTTAATAATTTTCAACCGATTAATTAAATGGCAGGTTTATATATTTCATCAGTCATTTTTGACCAATAAAATCTGCAATGTTAATTTTTTATTCAATATATTTCGATGTTCTTAACACCATAATAAAAATTATATGACTTATGTAAGATTTAATAAATTTCTTAGTAGGTACCTTATTTCGTACAAAGACGTGTTTTTTTACCTTTAAGATTTAAAAATATGTTAATACTTTAATTGCAATGGTGTTTAGGTACGACTAAAATGCGAGAAGATAATGCATGAATTTATATTTTGCATTTTAATAATTTACATAAATGAATACATCAATACCGCAAAGGCGAAGGCCAAGGTCGTTTTTTTTCACATATTAGATATGTAAATATTTTGTCGAAATGAGATCTGAAAATAGAAATTGACGTACTCAGAAAATTCAACAATTATCTGTGAAATAAAATATTAGAAAAATTTTGCTTTGTTTTACTGAGCGGAAAGTAAGGAGGCCATTACTTTTTACCCACTACTACCAAAATGAAATATTTTTTGATTTTGGAGGGAAAACAAGAAAAAAGATTTTACTAAAAAAAAATATTTGACAATATATTGTTTTTACTTACAACATTTAATTTAAGATTTTCTGCTTAGTAAAAAGCTTCTTTACATCTCACCAATAGATGTCTCTAGTGAAGTTCTAGTGATTCAAGAACAAGGTTTCTAAATTGGTTCATACATACAGAACTTCCAATAATTTGAGTAGTGTGGTTGTCAATAATGGGTAGAATTGGTGAATGTTACACGTGTGTAAAGTGATCACTTAAACTAGCCTATGACGGTCGTCAGTCCCGTAAATGCCCAGACTTCCATATTCTTCTTCATCTTTGATGAGATGTCAAAAAATTATATTGTTTTTACTATGCATAATTTCAGAATAACCCTAAACTATATTTCAGAATAATAGTTATCACTATATTTTTGTTTTATTTTGCCAAAAAAACTTACTGACGTGATAAAACAATGATTTAAAATATTATATAAAACGAGTTTTTGTTTTGCGCCTACCTAATTACGAACACACCACACGCATAGCACTTCGTTCGAAAAAAAAATACTAGCTTTTAACAAACGTAAATAGATGGCTCTATATTATAACGATCAATTAGGTTTTTCCAAATATTGTTTGAACCATTCTTACAAAATATTGTCTAAATTAAATTGATAAATAAAGAGTGAATTTGAAATAATGTCTCAAATCTTTACCAGCGGCCAAGAAGATTTTTTTTGAGAATTTAAGCAAAGCCAACTTACACTAGATTTTCGTCCGCGTTTTTGGCTGGCGTTTTCCACATTCATTTTTTTCGATCGGAAATATTGTCCACTTACTTGGTGTCTTTTCGATAATGTATAGCATTACGTTAACGATACATTTAAAATAATAAAATTGACTACTACTCCTACTAATATTACGTCGTTTCTCCGCAGGGGTAGGCAGAGAGGTTAGAACACCTTACTCTTCTATCCTGACATACACTCCTCGCTTCCTTCACATCCATACATCTAGTCATACATGTCCTTCGATTACGCAGACTTTTGACACCGCCAGATGTTAGGTTCTGCTTGATCTGATTGTGTCAAGTCTTTGTAGGCCGTCCTCGTTCTGTTCTCCGTCTCACATTCACCACACATATTTGCTTAGTCATTCTCTCATTATTCATTTGCTCCACATGTCCATAACACCTTAATGAACTCTTCTTAATATGTTCAATTATCCCTCGTTCAGCCTTACATTCATTTTGTATATCTTTAACGTTTTTAATGATGTCATGCAATGATTTTCCACATTATTCAAAAATTTTAATATCGAAATAGTTTACTCTTTTAGCTGCTTCAGAGATAAAATTCAATTATCTTATTCAAACCCTTATTCGCACCCCAATGGTGCATAGGGCACTGCTTCATATAAATGCAGTGTTATCTTGATCATTAACACATGAAGGAAAGGTGATCAGCCCTCCGCTTCAGGTACCAGTCCAGGGTAATATTGAATATATATTAAAGTGAAAAAATCACCTATATTTATTTAACCCTCCCTGGGAATCGAACCCGGGACCTCCAGTACGGTAGCCGAGCGTGCTGACCATTACACTGCGGAAGCGGACAATTATCTTACTGCTTCGCAATTATCTTACTTAACTTAATTTAAAACATATATATTTATTTCTTTTTTCGTCGTATGTACGTCACTGGTCACGTGTGGGTGACGTAGCAAAGTCCCGTAAACCCGCGGCTGGTTGTTAGCCATCAGCAGATCGCGTCGCGTCACTGCAGAAGTGCCAGGTACCTACCCGGCTGAGTGGGTAGGTAGCGGGCACGCACTCCAGTAAGTGGATAGTACCTACTCCCATTCAGTGTGTTAGCGGGCCAGCGGTGTCAATCGAACAGCCTACTTCTTGGCCGAGAGAATCGGGAAAGATCGCTAACCATTTTTCAATTAGAAAATCCTCTTTACGTATGGAGAATAATGGTCGTTCAAAGAAAGTAAACGGTTAAGCATTCCACAATGTAGCTAACAAAAAGTAGTTTCGGTTTTGAAAAGTTTGATTCTTGAGTCAGAGTTTCTGGGTTTGAACCAACTCTACTAAAATTTGTTCTTCTTCTTCTTCTTCTTCTTCTTCTTTTAGGACTAGGTCCTGTCATTCTCGGGTCGCTCCTGGGAGGTGGAAGACCAGCTATCGTTCCATCTTAAATTTGTTACCTATTTTTAATAAGGAGCCCCTTTGGCTCACAGAAATAGTATTAAATTTAAGTATTTGGTAAATAATAAACACAAAAATATATACCTCTTTATTTTTTTTTAAATAACTTAGATTTAGGGTGAACAGTAGTGTGGCGGCGCGATATAATCTAAAAAACTGGAAATACTTACTAATTTTCCATCTGTCGAAAGATTCCATTGATCAAATAAGATGATATAAGTATGTGCATATTATGTGCCGAAGCTTTTTATAGGCTTTTTTTAAATTCAAATGTCGTTTGTCCAACCAAATGAAAAAGGTAAAATTTGAAAATGTTTACAGCAACAATAACTGTAAACTGCAATATGGATCTTTTCTATAATACATAAAACGAAAAACAGGGTAAAAATGTTTCCTTATGATGTAGCCGTTGTTTGTTATTATACCATTTCTTCATTTTTAGCATTGGCATTTCGTGTGTTAACATTTTTGGACGAAAACCCAGTTTTAAGTACTTCACCAACAAACTATTACACAAACTATGTCACAGGTATTTTATTTTTATGCTTTAATTTGTATACTTAAAATTGGCTGATGCATCTTCTATAAAAGACAAAACTCGATCATTTTAAATTAACGTTAAAATTTGTAGCGGTTCCTTTTACCACAGACAGCCGCAAAATGCAATCGTAACATAAAAAAAACTATCATGAAGCAATATAAAAAAGTACCTAACTGAGTATCTTGTCGCTATCTGAACGTAACCACATATTATTATTACGGATATACGAATATAATAGTAAATCAATTAAAATTTCAGATATTCCAGTCAGTATTTCTTAGTATTTTGAAAGATCATTGGGCATTTTAGAGCTTTAGAATTCAAAGGGTGCTTTTTTATGAACATTTTATAGTACAATCTAAGGAATGCGGATTCACATTTGAAACAATGCATATTTCTGCGAAATCCTTTTTTGTAACACGGATTTACCGAATCTTAATTATTCATGATTCGAAATAAATATAATCGTCAATATTTAAAGCAGTGAAGACCAGGGTCATAAGCCTCGCCATCTATAAAAATCTAATGTAACTGAAGACATGTCTCTTTAATACCTTGAGACAATATCTTTAAAAAATTTTAAATCCTCGCGAGTAAAAAGAATGTACTATAAATGTAGTTGAATTATAGATAAATATATAAAATACCTAGCAGCATAATAAGTTTTTCTCTTTTTTATACATAAGAATTAGAAATATAACCAAAAATGCTACAGCAAAATATAATTTATATTTGATGCACTTTGTGATTTTCCATTTTATATTTAAAATGTAACTTTGTTTCAAAATCAAAATCGTTGGGTTTAAAACAAAGTTACATTTGAATTATAACAACAAAATACTTCGGTCCCTGGTTTTTCATAGTTCATGCCTTAGAAAAACGATTGTAATACCAATTTAAAAAAGAAAAAAAACTAAATGTAGTAACATCGTATCAGAATAAAATTAGGTACTTACTGTAAATGAAGTATTTCATAATTATGTCTGTGGATTACTATATTAAAATTGAAATATTTACTTATTGTACATTTATTTTCGAAAAGATTTGTTTATTCGTTCATTACTCTTCTTTCTATGGTGCATAGAGCACAGAATCAGATATAGACCGTCAATTAAATCCGAAATTCCGAGCACTGCATAAAATCATTAAAAAATATATTTAAAGCAAATCATCAGAATATCATGTATAGATTTTTCTGGTAAATTTGAAGCTATAAAATGTAATGGCCTGCGGTTTTCTGACATATAACAGTATCCATAAAACATATTTTGTGCGACTATACATTCACATGCCTTTTGAAAAAGCGAGGTAGATACCAAAATAAGTAAAAACTTCCACCATTTAAGATGGTACATGTGTGTATAATTCTTTCAGTACCTATAGGTAATTTAAAATATATTTATATATAAACAAACTTATAGTACACCATCTCGTTTGATGAATAAGGCAAGATCTTAAAAAATAAAAATAAAAACATAAAAATATGTGTTAAAAATATATACACTCAAATGTTTTCTTTTAAGTATTGAATTATTTTTCCGAGTATCGTAATGAAATGGTTAATAACGTTTTTCGATTCAAAATGATTTATATACGTTGCAAGGTTTTGGTTTCTCTACTCAGACTCGATTTTCCTAAATTGAAAGGACTAAATAGACCAAAAAAAATATCAATTAAATTTTTTTGTTGTTGTTAAGTTTGTTAAAAAAGGGTATTGGAAATTAAAATCGATCCTTTGTGAAGAAGCCTTTTTGCAGATTCGACTTTATTTGTCGGACGCATCGATATGACAATTTCATATAGCATGAACGGATGCAGCAAAGTGTTCAGTAACAGAAAATTTAGGGGACACGTTGCAATCAATGCATGTTTTAAATTTTATGGAAAATTCGGAAGGGAATATTTCGAATAAAAAGTATCCATAGATGCTATAAAAACAGTATATTTTCATGTTAGTTTAATAGAAGATCTACATATTAAATAAAATAAAAACATTAGGATAGTTTTGTGCGTCATACCACAATTGTGATTCAAAGTTTATTATAAATTTATAAGTTTCTTGTAAATTACTGATATTTCTATTTTATATTTATATTTTGAATGTTAAAAATAATCCTATTATTAATATATAATCTAAAATAAACACTTATGAATAAATGAATGGGTAGTTGCTGGATAAAAGCTTTCCCAATCTAACGAAATATGGTTCTAGTGAACTCACATGCTTTGTCATGAGATTAATGATATATGTAGGAGTTCCTATAATTTGAGAAGGTTGTTTGTCAAACATGGGTAGAATGGTGAATGTTGCACGTGTGTAAAGTGATCACTTTACCAGCCTATGATACATCGTAAGCCCTGTAAATAGAGAGACATTCATATTCTTCAACTCTGTTAAGGTGTCAAAAATGTACAAAAATAATGGATTACATTTGTACAATATTTTTTTTAATTACGGTACATATTATGTTAAATTAGGTGATTAATTAAACAGCTTATGACAGGTCATAAGCCCTGTAAAGACCAGAAATCCATATTCTTCTTTATCTATGCACAAAATGTACCTTCAAAATATATAATTCAAAGTATCTTCAAAAATATCAAAAATATTAAATTAAATTAAGTCCGCCTATTACCTTTTGCTATATTTTATTCTTGCTGTTTACTTTTAACTCATTTAACATTTGTGAAATTTTGTAATTGGTATGTTACAATTGCCTGTTTTATTTGTTATTCATTATTGTAAATGTTCTGTTAATTTTCAAAATAAATTAAAATAATTAAAAAAAAAAAAAATTATGGATTACATTTGTACTATCGCATGTTTTTTTTATCACAGCACATACAAACTGCATATTTTTGCTTTTCCTTACCGTGTTCAATCGTTGCAAGCGTTCAAGTCCCCTTCGGTAACGTTATCGGGAAATTGTGCCGGTTCTCGACGCCGATTAGGTACCACTGTACCACTGACACAATCGGTCAGGTAATGCCAACTTACTCTTTACTCTTTAGTATACCTCTACTGGGGGACGCCGCAGCACGTCAAGTGTCAATTCACTCTCCTTACATCAACTTCTAATTTAACGCGGGAAAACCGACGCGACGTCTCCGAAAACGACATTTCAACGACCGTCGCGAATTTCGTTATAATACATCAATCAATCTATGTAATTAATTATTTTTCTTACTTGTTTAAAAAAATCAGTTTTGCGTTGGTATGCTTCCTGTACTTTGGAGGACGTCTTGTTAAATATAATAGTTATTAGTGTTTACTTAAAAGCACGTGGACACATTTTTTACGCAGTGCAAGTTTCGGCGCCATTTTTTTTCCTACTCTTAATTGCATATATTATTTGACAATCGTCAAGTTTTTATTGTATAATATATGTATTACTTTTTATGTGAATTTTTTGCATCATTTTAGCAAATTCTTGTCATTATTCATCGCTATTTATAAATGTCTCCACTTCTTATGTGAGTATACATATATATATATATATATATATATATATATATATATATATATATATATATATATATATATATATATATATATATATATATATATATATATATATATATATATATATATATATATATATATATATATATATATATATATATATATATATATATATATATATATATATATATATATATATATATATATATATATATATATATATATATATATATATATATATATATATATATATATATTTATATATATATATATATATATATATATATACACATATACATATATATATATATATATATATATATATATATATATATATATATATATATATATATATATATATATACATATACATACATATATATATATATATATATATATATATATATATATATATACATATATGTATATATATATATATATATATATATATATATATATATATATATATATATATATATATATATATATATATATATATATATATATATATATATATATATATATATATATATATATATATATATATATATATTTCTGTCTGTAAAGTTATTTTTAAGGTCCGTTAAACTGTAATACAATTTATAAGAAAGAAAGCATAATATTCTCAATGTTATTAATATGTAAAGCATTTAATTTTTTTCAAAAAATGTTGGTAATATTTGTATATATCCACTTACAAAAAATGAGTGGGTATATACTAATATAACTAGCATTTTTGTTAAAAATATACAAAATAAAAAGTACAAATTCAACCGATTTTTTATGAATATTATAATTCATTCGACAGATCGAACAAAAATAAAACGAAAGACTATAAAATCAAAGTGCTAAAAAGGCAATATCAATGTAACAGGTTAAACAATTAAAAAACGTATTTAATAATTAATTGCTGGATAAACGAGAGAATGAATTGAAAATCTAATAAATTTAAATTGCAAAGGACTTTTAGAAAAAATAATGTTTTAATCAAAGCTAATTTGAATGTTGTATAGCATGTTCAAAGTCTCGTCAATAATATGCAAATTATTTTTGCACTATATACGTTAGGCATAATATTATTTATATTCCTTTACATTGTAACGAACGTTGAAATACATGCATGAATAAATAAGTGAACCAGAATTTAATTTAATGAAAACAATATAAAAAATTTGCATCATATTTTGTAATATTAACATAATAAATGCATTATTGTTGCCAGTGCGTTATTTTAAAATAAGCTGTGCAAAGAATCGCAGTTTTTGCTGCACTTTTTGAATGGAACAGATGTTTAATGAGTTTAGAAAAAAAACTTCTTGAGGAATTTATAATCTGTGTAGCTTCCGTTTACCACGTTATTACTTGGACTTGATCGCATGAAACAATATTATTTCCCTTTTTAAGTGTAACTAATCGAAAAACAGCATATAGCAACCCTCGGCAAGAGTGAATTTTCAAAGTAAAAAAATCTATCCGATTTAAAATTGATGTGTTAATATTTTTTTTGTTGATTCTAGATTATTATGCACTAAATTATAAATATCATTTCAAACCCACATTTCTTATTCATTCGATTATATGAAATGAATGGAAATATTTTCCTGTGACTTGTGTCGACTTCCTACTTAATAATAACTATTTATTGAATTAAGTAGGCGTCTAAACAAATAATTCGGAATCTAGGCTTGTCTAAAACAGGTTTGCGTAGAGACTTTTATTTATCATACATAAGAATATTTAAAATATAAGTGGGATAGTATACAACTTTCGTTTATAATAATCAGACCATGACGTTGTCTGGTAAGCATTCATATGATTTTTAATATTTTATGTTATTTTCTTCCATAACTTTCGAAACGCGTGACAAATCGAATAAGTTTTCTATTGAGGAAAAATGGTTTTACAATAGTAATTCGCGTGTTGCGTTTTTAGTATAAAATCATTCAAAAATCTTTGTAGCTTGTACTATCTGATGAAAACAGGATTTTTTTTAAAAATTGATTGAACGGTACATATCGTAGTCATACAGGAGAAAGTGACCAAGTGCATCTTTTACAAAAACGTGATCATTGACTATTTGATATCTGATACAAGCTTAATTTTGCCCTGAAATAAATCCCAAAGGATTTTAAACATGGAAGTATAATATATTGACTTGTTAAAAATGACTAACTGCATTAATGTTTATTTTCTTGCCAAGCAAAAGTGACTTAAATGGACCTCCTGAACATTTTACGTTTTGTTAGTTGGTCACTTTCTCCTGTACGACTACGATATAACGTTTATGAAATTCTTTTGTTTTTTTTTATTATTATCTATATGTATACGAAAGAGCTTATAAGTAATGCTTTCATAGATAACCTTAGCACAATCGACTAGAGACGTTATATCTGAAAGTCCCAGTTCGAGTCCCGGAGTGGGTAGTTACTTTTTAGGTAGGTAGCTGCAATGTAAGATGCTTTTCAGTAACTTTTCAGAAAACTCAATATTTTTGTGTGTTTTTTTTCGTCTAAGGCATCATAGCCTTTATATTCAAATCGTCCAATATATTGCATTTTAATTATTAAAACTACATTTCTACTTGTAACATATTTTATATTAGTTAAGCTGTGCTTTTCCAAAAAAGAGACCAAGCCCTTGTACTCAGAAAGAGAATCTCACTGAATGTACGAGTAAATTTATTGTACTTATCAACTACATATATAATTCAGACTTTGATATTTGAATCGTATTTTAGTTATTTTTTCATAAAAAGCATTTAATTTATTAAATAGTTTAAATTTTTAATTTTTATATACGTAGGAAGGTTATTCAAATATTTGATTCCCAAATATTTGTAAATTTGCTGGAATTGCTTGGTCTTGCATTTTGTTATTCTAAAATCATTTTGGAATATCGTTCGGTTTTTTAAAAACCTTTTCTACATACGTCTTTTAAGACGTATAAAGAAAAAGTTTATACAATTTTACCATCTTATTCAACCTTCAGGTTTTGTATATATTTATATATATATATATATATATATATATATATATATATATATATATATATATATATTATATATATATATATATATATATATATATACAACATTTTCTTTCTCAACGTAATTACAAGATAAATAACTAAATTGACAGGTATATAGGCAACATCATCAATACAACGTAATCGCGTCCCATGAATAGATATTTCAATGGTAAAAGTTCCTGAAAATTATCGAATTTCCCCAATATTTTTTTGAATACAGAATGTACAATCCCGGGTTTACACAATATTACCTAATTAATTAATTCTCTATTTAAAAAAAAGCTACTTGGAGCAATTCGATAATATTCAGGATCTTTTCCAGTTGAAATATTTATGCGTTGGACGTGATTACTTTGTATTAATCGCGTTGCCTATATATCTGTCAATTTGCTTATTTATCTTGCGGTTAGTTCCCGGAGATAGGCCACGCCATGCGCCATGTCTGCCGGAAATACGAGCAAATAAACTAGTTCTGGCTTTAGTTCCGCCATGAAAAGGAAAGATGGCGGAATGTCAAACGACATCAGATATTATTATAGAGGATCGGACGATTAGAGCAAGCAACGTGCGGCTCGCGCTAACAGTTCGCTGAAAAAGCATTGCAGGGCTACCAGCGCTTGCAGGAAACAAATGCATTTCGTTGACATCTCAACTTAGTTAAAGAAAAATATGGAAATCTTGATATTTATGTGGCTTAAGATCTAACATAAGCTGGATTGTATAATCACTTTATACAGGTGTAACATTTACTATTCTACCCATGATTGACAACCACACTACTCAAATTTTGGATGCTTTAATTGACACTTTTTTATCACATGTGAGTTTTCGGCACCATCAATAGTTAAGTCGAGTAAGCTTTTTATTTAGCAGATACCCTTATAAAGTGTTTGTAATATTCTTCAATTAATTAAAGGCTATCAGGAACTTCTCAGCATTTGCTCATTGCTGGGAGAAAACCACGTTAAACTCCTCGGGAGAAGCTGGATTGTTGACTGTCGTCAACAAACCTTCCGTTCCACTTGAAGATGGTTCAGTATTTTGTATCCTACCTTGGTTCATGGTACCATGTCCTCTACTATTTTTATCATGTGTGTTACCACCTCTCGTGGCAGTTCCTTATGAGCTATCACGGATCCGATATCGGACAGGTCCTCACCAGGCTCCTGCAACGCGCCTCCAGCTGAATTTAATTAACTAGGTTTAACAAGTGGTTATTGTCAAAATGTTTATTTGATTAGTAAGCTCTGTAAACTCCCAGACTTCCATAATCCCATCTTAAAAACTTGTCGTTGCGTCGGGTTTAGGTCCCATATTTAGTGTCGCGGACTCTTGAGTCAGAGGTTCTCGGTTCAAACCCACTCTACCATAATTTGATACCTATTTATAATAATGAGCCGCTGAAGCTCACAGAAAAAGTATTTTTGTAAATAATAAAAACACAAATATTTTCTTCTTTTTTTTTAAAGGATCCGTCTCCGTTAAATATCATTAAAAACATTTTCCTTTGTGTTTTTTTTAAATAACCTAAGGTCCAAGTGACTCTGAAATCTAGCTACGGCTTATGCAACACCGTTTATCATGTCCCTACTCAGGCTTCAACTTTATAAGTTTCATAGCCAATGCCTACTTGAGAGTGGATTTACTCTTTATGTTTAAAGTTACTATAATTTCATGTAATTCATGAGTGAAAATTCTTGGCAAAACACTCGCTATCTCGCTAGAGGCAAGAGTTTATACATTTCATTGATTCTAAGTTAGCAGTGAAGTTACTTAGTCGTATGATTTTAATTCTTGATTTTACTCATGTAGTGAATTTACTTGTTTGTTCTTATATCTATGTACATACTTACAATTCTATACCCCTAGGAATACTAATTATCTCTTGTGCCAACCCTGCGCTCAGCATATCGGCCGACCCACTGGTCGCCGCGGCTCTGGGTCACTAGTGTTAGACTGCCCCTCCCCCCCACTAACTGCCCTCCCCCCCCCCCCCCCGCCTGCGGACCGGTCGACCCGCGCGCTTCGGATTTCGACCGCAGAGTTTGCACGGCCAAAAGGACACGCGGAAAAGATGATTTTTAAACTAGCCCGAATAACTCCTGCATATACAATAGGGTATTATCACTCGGGAGGAATATCTAATTTAACACTCAACCTATAAAAGATTGCGTAAGACTCGTGAATGGTGAAATAAGGAAAAAATGCAAGGCTGAGATAAGCATTATCGATAAAATTAAGAATGGTGTGTTGAGATGGTTTGGACATGTCGCTCACTCCTTTCAAGAACTTCATAAATCAAAATTCGTAAATTTTCATGTTTACGGAATGCCCAGAAAATGTGCTATATCCCAGCAAAAGAGGCATATTTTTAACTTAATATTTACCCGCTACATATCAGAAAATGTTGTTTTTGCATTTTGAAGAAAATTGTTTAATTGTATTGTTTAATTATTTTTTTATAATTAGTAAATATTTTTCAAATGGAGAAAAAACCTGATGGTTTTACATAAAAAGATCTGTTGCACAGTAAAAAGTTCAATAAGTGTCTTGATATTTATTTTTCATACATTATGTTATATTTTTAAACTTTAAAAACGTTGAAAAATAAAGTTTTTTGATTTATGACGTTCTTGAAAGGAGTGTGCGATGTGTAACGTATGTGTGAGGAAAGAACAGTTAAACAAATTTATGAAGACCGAGGAAAATACTGAACCATTATTTCTGGAGGAAATATACTCGTACAGAGTACATAGATATCGGGTACGTAAAACAAAATCGTAGTTATATTTATATTAAACGATTGATAATTTGTAAAAGAAAAACTGCCCAACTGCGAGATTGGCTTGCCAGAAGGTTTTTTGGCGTTCAAGGTAAATTAACGTGTAAAATAACATTCGTTTCACCGGGAAATAATTACTAAATGATTAAAATTAAAATTAAAAAAAACATTGCCATGATCACTCAATTAATATAAATCGATCCAATTTATTACTAGCAATTCCACAAAAAAATATTGATTAAACATTAATATTGTTATGTAAAAAAATGTGTATTTTTGTTAAATATAGTCAAATCTTGATTTACTGGACTGGAATATTTTTCTATTATAAAGAGATCTCTCTTACAGTGAACCTTAAGCCAGCTCTCTTTAAAGAGGTTTCTCTAATGTCTAGGTCTCTTATATTGAGGTTTGACCATATCTTCCGTATTACACGTTTAAATGTGTATTTAACCGTATTTATAAACTGTCTTCAATACGAATAGATGTTGTGTATTATAAATATAGCACCATGTATTATAGTAAATTTTAAAATACCTACGTTGTTACTTATATGAACCATAAATTTTAAAATAGCTACAAAATGCATATAAGTACATAACTTTGCTTCATAAAATATTTCAATATATAATACATTTAAAGGAAAATTTTAATTAATTATTTGTTTCATTACATTTTTTTAATCCTTAAAAAAAATATATGCAATAAAACCAACAAATAAATCATTAGAAATTGCATATAAATACATACACATCTAAACATTTTAAGAAACAATGGTATGTACCATTGCTTCTTATTATGCATATTATAGCTATTTTATAATTTATGGTATCCAACCTTTATAGTGTTGAACCCCATATTATCTATATGAGATAACTAAAAAAAAATCAACTCAACAATAAAATCTCAACAAAGGCAAAGGAAAATTTGGAATTCTTGATATTTACATGGCTGATTTAAGTGATCACTTTATTTAACATTCACCATTTTACCCATCATTGACAAACACAGTAGGTACCTACTCTAAATTGAAAATCGCATTAATTCTTCAATTTACACATTCTTTCACAAGTTCTCGGTACTATCTATAGCTGAGTTAAGTAATATTTTTTTTTTAGGAGAGACCTTCAAGAAATGTATCTACAATAAGATTCTTCCCGAATTATTTTACATACTAGGAGACGCTTTGAAAATATGATTTACAATTTTTATTGACAAGTTTTATTTTGACCAGTATTTTTATTCATAATATTTTGATTGCTCTCAATTTTTCGTTCACAAATCTGGGTTTACCGTCATTAACACGATTAAAATATGTACATATGGGAATTACGAATAATATAACAAAATACTTCGGATAACCGTTAATATTCTTTGAATTACCCTCTCCTGCAGGCTAAGCCCGGATAGAGTTTGACACTTAACGGATCGGGCCGACAAAATGTCATTTTGATACCTGCGAACGTAATCTATATGTCAAGGACAATGTTCCATTAAAACAGCTAAATGCCATCTCACCTAGAAAAATCATTCCGAGTTTTGCCTTGAATCTAAATTCAAGATAATTTTAATGTGGCAAATTTTGTACATTTATTTATGTATTTAAATGATTTAGTAGAAAAACACTTGCAAACTTACTTTTTATACATGATTAATTATCACAACTACAAAAAATATGTCACAAAATTTCGCAAAAAAGGCCAATCAGCATAAAAGGAAACGAAGCTGACTACTAAGAAACTAGCTGTCTGCTAACACAGTGAAGGAAACTGTTTTCTGGAATGACCACAGATATTGTTTAGTGTTGAAAATTTATTTGGCAGCGATATAATGCAGGTAAAATTCAAATATTCCTATTTTTGCTTAATATGAAATCAACAATTAAATTGTAATATCCATATTACTATGAAATAATAAATCAAAGGAAAAAATCGTTTTATAGAAAATTCGAAATTTGCAAAACATTTAATTGTATAATGATTAAAGAAAACACTTGTTTTTTACCACTTGAGTTTTATTATAGACTACATGTTTCAGAAGTTAAGCTTCCATCATTCAGGTCTGTATAATAACTAAAATATAAAATATAAAATTGTTCTATAAATAAGGAGAGGGGAAAGTAAAAGGAAAGGGTTAGTCAAGGGGCGGAGTTCGAAAACAAAGGAAAAATGGAAAGCAACGGTGAAGAATTTTGAAACAATAAATTATTTAATAAATTATTATTAGAATTTAGGTTTTTTTGGATTTCTAAATTTTCAAGATTATTCATAATTTTGCCTTTATATGGAACAAGGTGTAATAATTTTAATTTATGAGAGTGAAATGAGTGATTAGTTCATTTAATCATTAAGTATTTTTGTCTTGATTTCAGTTATCCAAATTTTAAGTCTCTTTTTAAGCCAAATAAACAAACAAATAAAACACAAGACAAAATATAATATGTGTGAAAGATATGCTATTATATTGTAATAATTCATATCACTAATATTTTCCAACTTAAAGTTATTGGTTATTGCTGTCATTTCAAATAATAAATATTTTAACTCACTTTACTTTTACTAAGACGAGTCTAAGGAAATAAAACTTGATAAAAAAGAGACATCTTTTTTCGAAGATTTTTCGACATCTCATCAAATAACCCCTATAATTGGAGATGATCCAGATTTTGTGAACAAGTATTTGGACACACTCAAAAAGGACTCAATTTAATAAATTTATTCCTAAATATACGAGATCTAAAATAATAATTCGTAAATGAAGAAAAAAAAATGTTCGTTTTTTAGAATTTCAATTTTTTTTTTCGTAATAACATTTCGTTATATTGCGAGGGTACGACATTCATTAAGGAAATAAGTATCTACCTCATTGTCGGAGAATAATTCATTTCATAAAATTAATGGATAGTAAAATTTAATATGGCGTAAAATTACAGTTGCAGTTTATTTCATCCATTCACTCCACTTAGGTTAAATCCTTGGGGAATTTAGACTGTAGAAATTACAATACTTTTAGTAAATTGTTAAATTTAATACCTGAAATTAAAATATTGATTAGGTACTGAAAGCGTCGCACTGGAGACCTTTAGACTTGGAATACCATACCTCCGCAATCTTGTCACGATATAACCGAAAGGTTATACTGTTCTCATGAATACAGACATTATTATTTAGCATTCGATGTACCTCATTATTTATTGGCAGTCGATCTTTGTGAATATACAATAGAAATTAAAATATCAATATGTAAGGAATCGTATAATATTTACAATTTTATCTCTGTACTGGCAAAATTCAACGTCTACAAAATGGTAAATTTTAAGACATGCTAAATGTTCCGATTATTTTTTTATGAAATGTTTTCGACAATAATTAACATTTTAATAGGTTACGATCAAAATTAAAAAGCACGGATGCATTAGTTTATGTCATTCAATCCCATATCCATTTGTCTATTCAACTGAATGTTTGTAATCCGATTTTAACAATCTGTCAAAACTCAGTACTTTAATTTACCTGCCTAAGATTTCTTTGAAAAATTGATTTACCAAAAATTATGACGATTATTATACGACGATTATGATGATGATTAAAGGGACAATCATAAAATAGTAAGGTTTTTTTTTATTGAAAATTGATATTTTCATCCAAAAATATCAAATTAAAAATAACAAAAAACATACCCAAAGTAGAAAAATGACAATTCCTTAATTGAGACAAAAGTGTGTCTCAAATGAGTCTCAAATTGTCTCAATTGGGTTTCGATTTGTGGCAATTAGACGGAATCGACTGTAAGTTTTTCAACCTAGTGATTCTACCTTATAAAGAAGTTTTTTTAGTTGCGATGGTACCTAATACATATACATAACCATTACAAAAATAGAAAAATAATAAGAAAATATTAACGAAAATTAGTCTTAACAATAATAAGAATAACGGTTTCATGGTAAATTGCAAATATTAACGAAATTATTAATTTCATTGACTCGTTCTATAAAGGATATAACGCATTATGTTCAACACAATTTACCTTTTAAGAGATTTTTGAACAGTCAATTGTAGATTCGTGCCTTCGACACAACCGGGACGTTATCGACCTGGACTACCCGGTCCCAGAGTGCCTTTGGAAGTACACGTGATATCTACTCATCTCGTTTGCATTAACGGTCAAGTTGCACTTTTAACCCGCGATGCCCTACTTGCACGTGAGCCGCACACACCGTAGCAACCAAACTCGGTAGGTACTCGGTAGGTACCCGTACCTACCTGCCCAACCAGCGGTTACCTTTTCAAATCCGGTAGGAACCTGCTCGCATACCTACGTACCTTTGGGAATCGACAGAAACTGGAGAAAACGCGTTACTTTACCCCATTAATCTTAGAACTTAATAATATTATGTATTAAAGTTTTCCTCGTTAGGCTTAATTCACACGCAGTTATACTGTGTGAGTTTTGATATTTGCATTTTGATCGACCGAACAAATTCGACCGACAATTGAATGACAACCATTGTTAAAATATTAAAATCTAAATAACTGATAAATAAGTTAATACTTATAGATCGAAAAATAATGAATTGCACTATAGAAAAATAGATCCTTTGCACGCTGAAGATCTTCTGGAATCAGTCGGAAGATTATTTATATTAATTCATATTAAGTTATTATTGAATACGATATTAATGATCATAAAAGTTTCTTGTATAGAAGTAAAATACATTTTTTGAGTCGGAACTCGTTAGTAATGGAAGCACTGGGGTTAATATAATAATAATTCCAATCGGTAAAAAATATAAAATAAAATCTATTTTACATCATTTCAATATAACTGACTGATCGAAATTCAGAAGACGAAAAGAACTGTTTTTTTACATCCCTGATTATTTTTTCATCCCTTTCTAAATATCCAAAAATAACGTGTTTACAATAAAGTGTTTGTAAAATTTTAATAAGTATATTAATGTACCTTACTGTAACAACAAGTAATTTCAACAAAATTATACATATCTGGGCATTGCAACGTCCCGCTGAAAAAAAAACTATTATGAAACAAATCAAATTAAAAATAAAGAAACGCTGCATACAAATAAAACTTGAAAATAAATAAATTACGTTAAAAATAAACATCTCATATAAAATTTCATGGACATTAACTTGTTTTTTTATAGTGTATAGTATATTTTAAAGAATATTTGTATTCGACATTTATAATTTTAAAAATGCATTCACATTTATGTATAAGCTCTATTCATACTAATCTATGTTCCTCCCAAACACAATTACTTTTTTGGGAGACATACTCGTATTTGTTTATAAAAGTATGAACAAATAAAAATTAAATACGTATATTGAAATTACGACCCCAAAAAAACATTACATTGATCAATATGACACGAGCATATAATATTTACATTTATTTCTAAGTTAGGAAAACGAAGGACTTTAAACCTTAGCTGCATGTTAAATTATCATGTACAAGTAATGATGTGACCATTAATTTTAAGGCAATACATAAATATATGTGATATCTTCCTATTTGTTTATATAATCCGTTTTCGTATCATTCTGCGGACTGCGGCTGCTAAACATTTTTGAAAAGAAAAGTTTTACATCGAATCACGTAACGATAACGTTAAAAATCATCTGAGGCTCGTTTGTAAATAAAAGTTAAAACAATTTGGTTATATATATTTTATCGGTTGGAAAATAATATGAAACATAACTAATTTATAACTAATAAAAATTTATGAAAGATAAATTAATTGAAAATAAATTATGTCCAAATTGTAAAAAAAAATCTCTTTCCATAACATTGCTGCTTGAAACTTTTGATAACAATCTCACAGGAGATAAATCCTTTATTTGATTTTTTTTAAAGGTTGAGGACACATTCAAAACACTGTAAGTAAAAATTATCTGGCTAAGATAAATTAAATATTTAAAAATCAGCAATTTCTTTTCAGGCGTATTCTGGTATATGTTTATAAATAATATACTAGAATACGCCTAAAATAAAAATAAAATAAAACACATGTTCCAACATATTCATTTGTATGGAAGCTCAAAACATCAGCTCAAAAAAGTAGAAATGTGAATTTCATTCAACTGTACAAAACTGTACAAAATTCGGGAATTTAGAGGGACAAGTCGTTATCCCTCTAAATTCCCGAAAACTTTTCTTTCCTTCTTTCCTCTGCGCGATATTTATAATAAATAATAGTTTTATTTGCCTTACAAATATTTTTAATGCTCTTTTTAAACTATTGTTGATAAACTGAACCAGTTAACTCTAACTGTTTGAATACTCCGTTGTTGCCAAGGAAGGTTACCGTTTTAGTCAGTCAAAATTTTATCTTGGACCCAGTTTTACAATTCTGAACCTATGCCCCGTTTATTTAATGTAAGGCTAACTAACCCTTTAGTGTCAGCTGATTTAAAAGTTTATACATATTTAATTACAAACTTTTTGCTGAAAAAAATTATCTTGATATTATGATATGATAATATTACTCTAAGAAAAAAATTTAGTGGTTTCCTTATTATTGTTAATATCTATACAAAGTTGAAGAATAATATGGAAGTATGGGTATTTACAGGGCTTACGACCGTCATAGGCTGGTTTAAGTGATCATTTTACACACGTGTAGCATTCACCCATGATTGACAACCACACTATTCAAATTCTTGAAGATTCTAGACATATTGATCCAATTGGTAATACAGTGTGCGAGAGTCACTAGAGACATTTATGGTGGGATGAGGAAAACATTGGTAAGCAGAAACTCTTTTTTTTATTTAAAAGTTTAAAATCAAACATTCTGCACAATTCAGAACTAAGTTTTTAAATATATTAGATTGATTGAAATAATCCGGGTTTGTATCCCCGTTACTTTATCTGCAATATGCAATAGTGAAATGAAGGATTTTTCTCGTTACATTTAAATTTTAAGACTTTAATATTTAAAAAAAACGATACTTAACTCTTTATATTTGTAATATATCGCTCACTCCTTTCAACAACGTCATACATAAAAAACTTGATTTTTCAGGAGATCGTTTTAAAAGTTTATAAAAATAAAATAAAATGTATTTAAAATAAATATCAAGCCACTCATTGAACTTTTTACCGTGCAACAGATTTTTTTAGGTAAAACCTGAAGGTTTTTTCTCCATTTGAAAAATATTTTGTTTATTTAAAAAAATAATTAAACCTTTCTTTAAAATAGTTTCTTAAAATAATAACCTTTTCTTCAAAATGCAATAACAACACTTTCTGCCCTGTAGCGGGTAAATATTAAATTATCCCTTTCCCTGGAATATAGTACATTTTCTGGGCATTCCGAAAACATGTACATGAACAACTGAAAATTGTCGATTTTTGATATATGACGTTGTTGAAAGGAGTAAGCGATATATAATTGACTGTTTTTTCAAATAATAATGAAGTTAAATAAAAGTTCAATGAATACTATGGCCTCGAGTTTGAATCCAAGATTAAATAATTATTTGATGAAATAATTATTTTTTCAAGAAAAAATTGACCTAGCGCCTGAAGCGAAAGACTGATCACCTTGCATTTAGATAATTAATGAGTGAGATATTGCGCAACTTACATATATATATATATATATATATATATATATATATATATATATATATATATATATATATATATATATATATATATATATATATATATATATATATATATATATATATATATATATATATATATATATATATATATATATATATATATATATATATATATATATATATATATAAATATATATATGCGTTGTTCGTAATATGATCTGCATCATATGTGCCCAAACCATCTCAATTGCCTTGTCTTTAGATCTATGTAAGATATATCCCTTATTATTTACGGATGCAGATTAGATAAATATTTAAAATAAATATGACAATGGTATTAATGTGTGTGTGTGGTAAGGGTATTGTTGAATGTCAAATACTTGGGACTGAAAGGGTTAACCGCAAAGCTCTAAAAACTTCTGTTATGTATTTAGCATTTTTTAAAGCAAATTTTATTTCATTTCTAATGTGAATATCGTAAAATTAACTGTACATGCCCTACGCTGCCCGGGATTAAAATTTGTGTAAAATTTACATACATTTATTTTAATTAACCTATTTACTGCTGTCAAAACTGTAGTTATGTTTTGTCAGGTTAGTCAATTATATCATGGTATTTCAATGTGTGATTAAACGCCAAAATTCATCAAAAAATTTCGTTTTTTTCTGCGCATAATTTGATCGTAAATATTAATTAGTGATTATGAAGAATGTGATGATTAGAAATACAAGTGCATGTGTTAGATAAAAGCGCCAGCCCAAATGAAATAATAAAACCTGTTTATAAATTTTATATTTCAACTGTTAAATTTTCCTTATTTTTTTGTGTTTTTATTCTTTCTGAAACTAAATTCACAGATCTTTTTATTTGATTTAAAACAAAAAAGTTTTGAATTCACCTTATTGGCTGTAAAATAATAACCGTAGGTAATGAAGAATAGACTTTAAACAATTTCATCCGTTTTCAGAAGCCAAAAATTATTTTCAAATCAATAAAATCAATCAATCGACTTCATACATTCCAACGGATGAACGGATAGTTCTTTAACAGTTCAATTCACCCCATCGCTATTGTGTAACAATATCGATCATTCTATAAGCCGTTAACCGCGGCTACCGCAACTCGGCAGATGACCGATTTTAGGCCCAAAACAAATTATTCAAGCTCATCAACATGTGCCGTGTTGGGCCCAAGAGTACCGTTGCTAATCACCAACATCATTGTTTTTTTTCTTTACCGGCCCATCGAGTACGGCGCTCACGCCGAAATAGCGGTTTGCCGGTGACCCGGTACCGGCGACCGGCCGAACCAGGCCAAGCGACCGGCGCTGGCGGTCACGATCGGGCCGGACAATTTAACGACACGATGCGAAAGGCCAGAGCGCCAAATAGGGCCCATTATTTAATGTGAACATTTTACTAGACCAGCACGTGGTCCGCTGTGTATCTGCGTCATTCTGTCAGCCGTCGACGCTGGACCATGAGCTATGTTGTCGTTGAGGCCTAGTCACAAACACAAGTAATCCTCGTTTTACGCTGGAGTTCTGTTCCGAGAGACACCGGCGTAAAACGAACATAAATATAATGGAAAAAAAATCTTAGGCTCCGTGTCCAAATTTAAAAAAAAATATTTTTAATATGTTAATCTAATAATAATATGTTTATTTATTATTCTTCTTCTCCTTCTTCTTCTTCCAATCCTCATCTGCACCCAATGGTGCATAGGGCACTGCATTGCATGGAAGCTTGATCGTTAAATACATGAAGAAAAGATTAGTCTTGCGCTTCAGGTACAAGCCCAGGGTAAAATCAAATAAATGTTAGATTGAAAAATCACTAAAATTTCTTTTGAAACGCATCTAACTTTATTTGCTTGGTTATTGCTTCCTTTCTTGAAGAATCATAACATAAGTGAAAATGACGCTTCTTTTAACATATACGCTTCGATTGAAATCCCCGTCTATTTCATAGAGCTCATCTTTCACCTTTCTTTGAAAAAAAGGATACGAGTTATATCGGCTGTTTTTAGGATTTTCCCATAATTTTCTTGAGGGGGGTCTAATTCCTCCATCAAATCTTCTAATTCTTGGTTAGGGAAACCCACTGCCGGCACGAGCCGGCGTTTTTGTGAATCGGCGTAAATCAAACCGGTGCAAAACGAAGTTTATCTGTATTCAAGTTCTTCAGTGCATATCAAATGAACGATAAGTGAGTCGTAGCATTGAAATACGGAAGATTAAATAAACCGGTCATATTATGATGGAGTCAAAATATATTGTACAATCTCATCATCTCATCATACGTGGAAGCCTGAAAGACGGGTACGTGTGCAAAGACAATTGTTTCGTGCGGCTGTCAGTGGATTTAGAATAGCCATAATGAGAGCCAGCCTCCAATATAAGATGGAACAATAAAAAAGAAGCATTATACGTTTATTTACCGAACAGCGCGTGTCTCAATCGGTCATCATTTAGACGTGAGATTGTGTCGAGGTACTGTTTGTTTTCAATTGAACTTTTTTCATTACATTTCGTCATGAAACTGTATCTAAGTGTTAACCATAGAAAAATAACCTCAACTCAATTCAAATCATGTCGCAAGCGTTCGGTCATATTGTCATCGGCCTTAAACCGATACGTCAGAATGCGTCGCCATTGTCGACAATGGAGTCCCGATAATCCAGAAAAAGTCAAGATAATTTGTCAATTGATATTTTCTCGATCCTGAAAACTAATTTTCTAACTGCAGACGACCGTGAATTCACTCCTCTCATCCTGAAAAGGTTGTGAAAACTTGAAACTGAAAATTCGAACATAATCTCTTCAGATCCAAAAAAGGTTTGACATCTGATTTTAGAACTCAAAGAAAAATAATATTAATAAAGATAATTTGTCAATTGATATTTTCTCGTTCCTGAAAACTAACTTTCTAACTGCAGAAGACCGTGAATTCTCTCCTCTCATCCTGAAAAGGTTCTGAAAACTTGAAATTGAAAATCCGAACATAATCTCTTCAGATCCAAAAAAGGTTTGACATCTGATTTTAGAACGCAAAGAATCTAGAATACCTTTAAGCTGAGGTCAATTTGTTTTTGAAAAAAAACAGCCAAGTGCTTTTTTGGTGGTCAATAAGTATTTTTTACAATAAAGTTATTATATTATCAAACACTAGATTATTTACTCTATGGATGAGATGTCAATATCAAAGGTGTCTCAACTTGATATGAAATATCCATCGTTAATCTTTATTTGAAAAAAAATATGTAAGTCTGAGCATCCCAGGTCTTGTGATCTGGAATTCGGCTGGGTTAAGCGATCATACTATTCATTTGTGTAAGTTTTTTATTCAAAGTATTGCAGCGGAGTTTCTGCAAAACACGGCAATCATAAAGTTATAATAAGTCAACAGCGTTCAATGGTTGAAGTCAATTAGGTTTTTGTTAAAATTTGGGATTTATTCCTAGTAATCATTTATTAATTTATTTCTTCCCAATGTGTTTAGAAAATCTCTCATTTTTACGATTTATATTTTTGCCCATGATCACGTGACTTGTATTTTATGGATGCGAATAGCCATTCGTTGAAAACCCGAGGCAGCCGATGTGTCCATCATCAAACTGATCAGATATCATTTGCAATACGATCCGAACCAAGAAGTGAAAACGGTAGATGATATTATAATGCGGATTTTTTTTATCAGCTATATCTCCTTACTTTTCTCGCGGATGAAGAATCTCTTTCTTACTTTTATATCCTATTTATTACTGGAACTTGTAATCAAAAAATTGATCCATGTTGTTTTGGCAGATATTCAAATAAAGAAATGGTACGATAGAAGCATAAATAAAATTTACGTTATTTGTATCAAAATCGTTTTCCGTTCGTTATTTTGTAAAACATAATGTATTATATTCAAGTATATAATACTCAAAATATTTTCATTAATTGATTCAGCAGTCACTTTGTGGTAAAATCTATCTATTTTTAATAAATGTTTTACTTAGTAAATACCACTATTAGTGGTATTAAATATATTAATAGTGATATTTACGAAGTAAAACATTAATTAAAAACTCAAAATATTGTTTTTTCTTACCCTGATATTGATAAATACCGGTAAAATGATAGTTTTTATAATACTTATTGCAACTTCGTAAATTATATTTTTTTTAAAACTTGCAAAAAAAGAGATTTGAATTTTATAAAACAGTACATATAAGGGCTTTTTAATTTCACTTTTATCCGTTTTTTTCATATAACGGAATACGCTTTGCGTACGTACACATTCAATGCTATTAACCGGACAACATACTTCATTTTGCACTAGTCGTAAATGAGATTCTATCAAGTCATTACTTGATGACATTGTGCAACCATTCTCATTGTCAATCCGTTCCCACGAAGGCAGAATAAATGCAATATAGTTGTTATTATTGCAAGCCGATTGTGAAAACTCGCGCAGTTACCACATCTGTGACTGACAGGTGACAGCGACTGGGGTCATTAGCCGGTGTCAATAATAATGAATGTTTCCCTACAGCAGCAAATGTAATATTTGATTGGAATTTGAAAGAAGAGAAAGTTATGCTTTGCAGATATAAACAGTGAAACTGAACATTTGGTTTATGAAATATTTGTAAAACAATACTGTTTCATTCCCAGCTTGGAAATAAATCTATAATCATAAAAGGATGACCGTGGTATTACTGATTTATTTTCGTTAATCAAAATGTAATTTGTGCTAGTGATCTCGACAATTGGATATAAGGAGATCAATTTATTGTGCAAAAAGTATTATTAGGCATATGCTTAAAGTATGTTTTTAATACCATGATTTTTTTTTAGAATACAGGAAACGTATCCACCAAACGTCTTTCGATGTCATATGTCATGTTTCCATTTAATATCAGTAAATAAATGTATTTTAATGTATATTTTGCGATACTTACATATTCTCGTATATGTGCATACGAGTATTTTTTTTTTAATTTATTTATTTAATATATTTACATTTTTAAGTATAACATAATACATTTTAAATATTTATACATAAGGAAAACTTTTATATTTAGATTCGCTGTGCCTCTCCTGTAGTATGTATAATAACCTCAATTTTTGACAGATCCATGACTGGTACCATTAACAATTTATGGGATATTTTTATGCGTTGATTTTTATAAATGGAAAGATTACGTTTGTCTTGAATTTTAAGTATACTAACAAAAAAACATGATGAGGATAGGATTTATATATAGAGGAAGAGGTTCCGCTTAATTCCTTTTGTTGTATAGACTTTTAACTCAACCGATCATCTTTTAACATGTTAATGAAAAACAGTGTGATCATTTTTAACCTACACGTATCTAAATATATTATGTAAAAATGTAATTTTAATTTATCTTTATTTTTTATGCAATGCGAATCGCGAAAATTTTATGTAATTAATTTATACGTTATATCGTTTGTACTTGACAAAATATTTATTTAGTTATTTCGTATTTAATATATTTAAAGTATTATACATTATGGTTTTGGAATTACTGTTTACATGTTTTGTTAAATATATATATATATATATATATATATATATATATATATATATATATATATATATATATATATATATATATATATATATATATATATATATATATATATATATATATATATATATATATATATATATATATATATATATATATATGTATGTATAAATATATCTATAAAGCTTCATAAAACACCCCTCAATTAACCTTTTTTATAGTAAAAAACAACAATAACAGCATTCTAGAGCCGATGGTTGTTATTCCCTTACCACGTGAATATTTCAATACATCTGAATGAATTCAATCCACTGACGTAAATGTGCTCGTGCCATTCGTACCTGTAAATTGCAACTACATGGAATAATATCTACTTGCACCTTGTGTTTTTGTACACTTATAGATTCAGTTCTGTTCGATCCACATCAAGCTCTAATGCAATTTATCGATGCAAAACGCTGTACACATTACATTTATAATCAAGGTCCAAAAATTACAATCAGTGCCTTTGTGAAGTGTGTGAGTGTCAAAATAGTTCTTAACTGTACCTTAAAAAAAACATTGGTTTAAAATCGTGTATGTATTTTTACGTTTGAGTCAATTAAGTGTTATAAAATTAGGATAATTATTTTAATTAATGATTTAAAAGGCTTTTTGATTTAATATAAAATACAATATTTAGTTTAAATTGTTCATTATTATGGTTCGTTTGACAGGTGTTTTTAAAATGTTTTATTACGTTTTGTTGTATATCATTTAAATTTTGTAGAAAAATTGCTCTTATTAATGAAACGTGGAATGTTTTTATTTATTATTATTATTATTTAATATAAAAAGATTATGAAAACGTTTAAAGAATATATGGATATATTAGGTTTTTATTTTAAAAAAAAATAAAAAAATTTCGGTTTGATATAAAACTCGAGATTTTTAAAAATTGACCAAACAGCAGTTTCATTCAAAGATCATAGACACAGTGAGATAAAAAAAAGCATTTATAAGTCATCGAAAATTTGAACTTTTAATCCTTAGATGGGCAATCAAAAACCTTCGATAAAGATTTTTATTTTTATATACAAATGTTAATCAACCCGTGTCAAGGTTAGTTTAACATAATATTAAAATAACCTTGATAGTCTAATTGATATAGATAATTAACAGTATCTTATAATAATATCAAATTATTTTTCCTTGATTCCAATATTTTTACCTATAACATTTTCTTTAATTTAGAACGGCAAACAGTGTAACTGTTTGTAAAGTTATTTTTTTCGTATTTTAAGATATTGCTTTGTATTTTATTATCAAATACTCTTTTATTCCATTTCTTGTTTAAGATTGTCAAAAACATATCGCGCACTCCTTTCAAGAACGTCATAAATCAAAAAACTTGATTTTTCAGGAGAACGTTTTTAAAGTTTAAAAATATAATACAATGTATTAAAAATAAATATCAATAAATTATTGAACTTTTTATTGCGCAACAGATATTTTCAGGTATAACCTGAAGGTTTTTTCTCCATTTGAAAAATATTTAGTATATTTAAAAAAAATATTAATAAATACCTTTTCTTCAAAATGCAAAAACAACATTTTCTGCCCTGTAGCGGGTAAATATTAAGTTTAAAATATGCCTCTTTTGCTGGGATGTAGTACATTTTCTGAGCATTCTGAAAACATGCACAACTGAAAATTGACGATTTTTTATTTATGACGTTCTTGAAAGTAGTGAGCGATATTATAACCTTTATTTTCTTAAAAAAAACGAGTCCGTTTTAAAATGTATCTACATTTTATGAAGAAAAATATGAAATACTGCAATGGCATCAAGCTGCCTTAAACAGAAAATAACGCACAGTTTGCCATATTCCCAAAAAAAATAAGTAAGCTTTAAATATGTAGTAGAATGTCTATTATTTTAAATTATAAGGTAATGTAAAAAAGTCAAATGATATATTTGAATCAAAGGAAAAATAGATGTTGTGGAAATTGTATTACATGTAATGCATATAATAAGTTCATATAAAGTACATATCGCTTACTCCTATCAAGAACGTCATAAATCAAAAAACTTCATTTATCAGGAGAACGTTTAAAAATATAATACAATGTATTAAAAATAAATATCAAGCCACTTATTAAACTTTTTTCTGTGCAACAGATCTTTTTAGGTAAAACCTGAAGGTTTTTACTCCATTTGAAAAATATTTTGTATGTTTAAAAAAATGCTTAAACAATACCTTTTCTTCAAAATGCAAAAACAACACTTTCTGCCCTGTAGCGGGTAAATATTAAGTTAAAAATATGCCTCTTTTGCTGGGATATAGTACATTTTCTGGGCATTCCGAAAACACGCACAACTGAAAATTGACGATTTTTTATTTATGGCGTTCATGAAAGGAGTGAGCGATATATCAAATGTAAGTTAATAATTATATGATTTCACCACTAGCTGTAATTTTTTAAAGCTGCTGATTGATATTTTTATGTCAGTCCAAAAAATACGGTACCTATTTATAAATAATGTACTCTGGTGGCCTTTTTCCTGAAAGACATGCATAAATATTTGTTTAAAATTACCTAGTTTCTGAATTATTTTAATATTTACATTTTAAATATGGCACATTCAGGCCAAAAGGACAATAACCCATACATTAGGTTAATAGGTTAGAAATGAAAATTCACACAAATCGTGCTAATGGTGCTATTCTTTTGTGTCCTAAGCCCGTGTGAGGTTCTCTCGTATACGTACACGACTAGACACATTAATGTGTGAGTGAAAGTCAGCTCACACAAACGTGAGTTCAGATACACACAGTCTTCATGCTAAATACGAACGTGTTAACTTAAAGGCTTGCATACACGAAAGTGATAATCAGATATGCATACAAAGTTGTCAAAATTTTGCATTTTATTTATGAGTAGCTATCGGTTAAATTTGGAAACCGGTCTGTCAACCAAGTCGGTGCCGTAATAATGAAATTTGAAGTTTGAGAATTAACACACAAATAAATAACGGTTTCATAACTTTTAACCCTTATATCTCAGTTCCAAATGCATTTGATGAATACCTACTGTAAGATATAATCTTCTTTTAAGGTAATCCTTATACGAGAGCCGGTTGGTGGTCGTTAAACAAATTAAATCTACTTTGATGTTGTCTTTTGTGTAGTGTCTATTAAAAAAATATATTTTACTAGAATATTTTTTACCTACGTTTCGTTCAAACAGGGCATCATCCTTCACATATCACATATCGCACACTCCTTTCAAGAACGTCATAAATCAAAATTCGTCAATTTTCAGTTGTGCATATTTTCGGAATGCCCAGAAAATGTACTATATCTCAGCAAAAGCGGCATATTTTTAACTTTACATTTACCCGCTACAGGGCAGAAAGTGTTGTTTTTGCATTTTGAAGAAAAGGTTTTTTTTTTTTTTTTTAACTATAATAAATATTTTTCAAATGGATAAAAAACCTCCAGGTTTTACCTAAAAAGATCTGTTGCACAATAAAAAGTTCAATAAGTGTCTTGATATTAATTTTTAATACATTGTATTATATTTTTAAACTTTAAAAACGTTCTCCTGAAAAATCAAGTATTTTGATTTATGACGTTCTTGAAAGGAGTGAGAAATATATTCTTCTTTTGACCCATATCCACAGTGGAATAAGAAAAGAATACAAAGCCGAGATAAGCGTTATCGATAAATTTAAGAGAGGTGTGTTAAGATGGTTTAGACATCTCCAATGAATAAGTGAAGAAACAATGGTAAAACAAATTTATGGGGCAAATGTAGTTAGATAAAGGAGCAGAGGAAAACTTGGAGAGTCCAAATATTTGAATGTATGTGAAAAAGGAGGAAGAATAATCCGAGGGCATGTATTAGGAGATGCATGAATGTGGCAGAGGTGAAATATGTTTGCAAAGACAATGAAAGGATCGAACGCTGAAATAAAATATTACTATTAAAATAGAGATGCCTACTCCTGCGGTGAAGAGTTAGTTAGAGGATAGTTATGTAGTTATTTAGTGTCAAGTTGTAGTCCTGCGGTCAGTGTCACGGACTCTTGAGTCAGAGTTTTTGGGTTCGAACCCACTCTACCACAATATGATACCAATTTTTAATAATGAGTCGTTTAAGCGTACAGAAAAAGTATTGAATTGCAGTATATTTGTAAACAATAAAAAAAACAGAAATATATATATTTTTTTTAAAGTATACCAATCTACAAAAGATTTTCAATATTATTAATATTTAAAGCATTCACTTTGTGGTTAGTCATTTTTACTTATTTATTTTTTTTACAAAAATGTTAATAATATTAGTATATAACCACTCACCGAGATTTTTATGTCTACCGGTTTCGAGACGTACCCGTCTCTTCGTCAGGACAATCACTACTACAACATGCAAACAATACCACCATAGCACCATTTACACACTTAAAACTACACAAAATGTTTAACACGTGCGATTTTTGGTCGACCCGTAGACCAACATGCACTAATATTATTAACATTCTTGTAAAAAAAATAAGTACAAAGGATTGTATACATGCATTCAACAATGTTTTTCTTAATAGTTTTTATCAGTTAAAATCATAATTATGGATGCCTAATAGTTTTCTTAATCAAAGTGTTTTGTTACTGGCGTTCTATATTAATATTCAATTATTCAACAACCTTCGCACTTTATGCAAACGTTTACATGTGCATTTAAAAATTATACCGTTCGACACTTGCGCGTGAATGGTAGCTTTAAATTCCATATGTATACATAAACAGAATACACACACTCCGCGAAGGGGTCGTTGAACTATTAGCCGAGTGTATGGATCGCTTTGTAATGAAAGGGAACGTGAGATCTGATCGGGCACCATGTGCATCGAGTGTCGCGGGAAACTTAAACCGAATTGGAAACTAAAGAAAACTAAGAAAGTTTATTGGTTTTACTCGTTTTTTAATTAAGTTAGAAACTTTATTTTAAATATAAGTTTTACATAGCAAATACCACTATTTCTTAAAATCTAATGTGGCGCGCGTTTGGATGCATTCTGCATCATTTTCAAATACCGTATGATGCAGAATGCATCGCAACACTTCACGTCACAATAGATTTTAATAAATAGTGGTATTTACTTAGCAAAACTTAAATTAAAAATTAAAGAGATTTTACCACACAGTGACTGCCGAATAAATCAATGAAAATATAGAAACTATGTTGATAAATAATATATTACAATAAATTTTCACTGAAAGATATTTTTTGAATGTGGAAGTTTTCTATCACCTCGTGTAAAAAAATTAAATGCATTTTTTCAAGACAATATAAATATAAACACACGGTTGTAAATATTGTACATTCATTTTTCTGTATGTGTGTGTGTGTGTGTGTGTGTGTGTGTGTGTATGTGTGTGTGTGTGTGTGTGTGTGTGTGTGTGTGTGTGTGTATGTGTGTGTGTGTGTGTATGTGTGTGTGTGTGCATTAATAATCGGTAATAATCGATTTAAGATTTTGAACGAACGAACATTTACATTTTTATTTATATAAATTATATTATTTAAACTTTAGTAAATTAATTTTATTTAGACCTTAATTAAAATTATATTTTTTTATGGAGATTTTAATTATTTTGTTTACACTCTAATTGTTTTATCGTTGATACAATTGTTTCCCATCATTAGATTTATATTGTAGTATATAACCAAGAAGTTAAAATATATATACGGAAACAGTTTCAATCAATAAAATCATTGTTGTACTGAGAGTAATAAGCTATCATTAAGTATTTATTTTATGATATTAATTAATTTCATTAAGTATATATTTATTATTTCAGCATCGAATCTATCAATTAAGACCAAAACGGTTTTACCAGCGAAACTAATTTCCTCATATAAAACACTTGAGAAATTAAATCAAAATTAAAAAATATATGTAATAATATTGTTTTATCGGAAAATTAATACGATTGATTTCAAAACCTGTTTAGATATTTTTACAATTATTTTGTGTTCATCAATATTGAATAAATATTATTATATTTTTAATTATGTCAACAGCAGTGACTTTTTAAATATTCAGTCTTTTAAAGGCATATAAACATTAACATACTTCGTTTTGTAAAAATATAATACAAAGTGTCATTTTGAAAACTGTTACAAATAGTGCTCTGACGAAAAGACTTCTAGTGCATTTTTATTAGGGTGGTTCCGAGGATTTAATATAACTAAAACTACCCCTCACAATGTCGCAGAACTGCGAGTCGCCCTTCTCCTCCTCACAGAGGGATGCTAACAATAACATGTACTCCGGAGGAGGATGCACAGCGAAGCCTTATAGCAAAGGATCTGGAGGAAGCAATAAAGGATATCAAGTAAGTTTATATTTTTTTCTAAAGTACAGTTTTTAGTTTTTCCCAGTTTAGAAAATAAACCGGGTTTGGATCTACTATACAAATAGTAGGGTATCTGCAGAATGAAATTTTTCTTTATCCAATCAAAGATGGCTGTTGTGAACTCAACCACGGAACGTAATGAGATGAAACATATAAGTATGACTTCCAAAATTTGATTACTGTGGTTGTCAATCATGGATAGAATGGTGAATGTTACACTTGTGTAAAGTGATTACTTAACCATCCTAAGACATGACGTAAGCCCTGTAAACATTTAGACTTTCATATTGTTCTTCATCTATGATAAGATGTCATAAATTAAAATTTCTTTAAAATTAATAATTATCGATGTCAGTCAATCTCGTCAGTTATATGGTGATGTATTTTATAAGATATTATTTTGAAACAAAGATTTATTTAATGAGCAGACTGGTAAACATTGCACAAATATATAAAGTGATCACTTAAACCAGACAAATGTCAGGTTGTAAGCTCTGAAATGCTCAGACTTCAATCTTCCTTCGTAAAAAAAAACAATAAATGCCTCATCTCAGTTGAGGAACCAATAATATGTCTCCTGAAAAATATCATTTCATACTCTGGTAATTGCATTCATCCTCCTATATGATGGTTAGCGCTTTTAGCTACAGTGAATAAGGGTTAATTTTTTCCAGGTTAAATTTCAAGTAAGATTAAAATAAATCAATGTTTTTTTTCAATATTTCGAAGTCATACAGGAGAAAATGACCAAGTGCATTTTTTACGAAAACGTGATCATTGACTATTTGATATCTTACTAGCTTAATATTGCCCTGAAAAAATCCCAACAGATTTTAAACTTGGAAGTATAATATATTGACTTGTTAAAAATGACAAACTACATTGATGTTTATTTTCTTGCTAAGCAAAAGTGACTTAAATGGCCCTCCTGTACATTTTACGTTTTGGTAGTTGGTCACTTTCTCCTGTACGACTACGATTTATTTAATACGTTACCATGGATTGACATCTGAATCACAGTACTTCTTATCTAGCCCTCCTTATTTTTAAAATTATCATAATACCGAATTAGGTGTTAACCTCTTAAAATTACAAACCATTAAACAAACAAATTGTTAGTATCGAGATTAAGCTAAAAATATTTTAATTGAACCGTTTGTTTTTCAGCAACAAGTCACTGCAAAAGTTCTCTTCGGTACTGTGGCGGCGATAAATGAATTAAAACTTCAGGAAAGAGCCGCTAGGGAGGCGCGGAGGACACACTAACAAAATGTAAGTAAATACTTATTAGTAAAAAAATCTCGGAAATTATCAATTTAAATCTTAGTGGTTGAATTTATGGTGCATCTGTCGGAGTTTTCCAAAAGTATTAAAGTCGAGATACATATCCGCTTCCGCAAAGCCCATCTGTCAAGTTAGCCAAGACCCGAACCACGACCAATCACTATTTAGCCTCGTTGAAGTTTAGGAAAATGTATGTAGATGTCATCGTGGTTTGTATTTTTATTATTTGCGTTGTAATATTTTTCCTTCGAGAATATTTATTATTTTTAAAAATAAAACAATTATTTAGTTTCATTTCATTAAATAATGGCTAGGATTTTAATCGATGATTATATTTATCAAATTGGTATTATATTCACAAAAAATCCCTATATGTAGGTACTTGAAATATTTACCAGACATATAATTGCATACAAACATATATCTCTCTCTTATCCGTACATATTAGTGCATAGGGTACTGCATCGTATTGACGCAGTGTTATCTTGATAGTTACTTACATTCTCCTGGGCTTCAGGGACCAGTCCAGGATGTATTAAAATAAAATTTATTAATATTAAACACTTGAATATACCACTTACATTAAAATAAATAATTCACTTTTATGTTACCCCCCCCCCCCCTCTCTGGGAATTTAACCCGGGAATTTAATATAAATGCTCTTTCCACTACACTACAGAGGCAGACAAACATACATACATACATTACATATATTACTTATACTTGTAGAGTATGTAGTTTGAAGAAAAGTAAAAATATTCAGTACATTTTCATATAATTTGTTTATTTTACATGCACACCGTACTATGGAAATATCGTTTTACGATACAATTCAGGCAAACAATCCGAGTAAATGTTTAAAATTTAAATTATAAAATTACAAACACAAAAGGTTTTTTTTTGTTGTTTCGGCATTCACTTTGTGCTACGACATGATCAAATGGTAAATAATAAAAAAAACTAGTTTTATTTTACAATTTTCATTTTACTCAATTGATAAAAAACAAATGTTTTAATTTACAATTTAACACATACGGATCTCTATTCCATAAGTTTTTTTTAAAGATTTATTAGAGTCACAGAGACCATTGCATAATAAATGTTAGATTAGTGAAAAGTGACATTACTGTGTGACCTTATGCGTAATAACGCTTGTGTCACAATGTTTTATTCAGTTTATTGCATTTACGTGTGATGATTTCAAATTATACCAGAAAAGGAAGCATTACGACATGAAAAAAGTCGACAAAATAATGCAAAGCAGATGTCAACAACCAAACGTGCGAATTCAAACAAGTACGGGGAAAAACGTAAATTAGATTATAAACTGAATGTGTCGAACGTAGACGCGACATTTTTATAAATTATTTTTATAAATGTCCCGTTTTAGACTTGACAAGCCATGATTATCTACGGACTTGATATTCTGAAGTTTAAGAATGATTTTCAAATAATTTCATAGATATTGATGATGAAGTATTTTTTGCATTACGTCGACAATTTTCTATTTTCAACTGGGAGTTATGTGAGAAGAATACCATATTTTTTAGTTGAAGGTTGGTTCTACACGGCTCTGCACACATTTTGAATGTTTAATATCACAATGCTCGTGGGTATACAAAACTTCAACAACTGCCATGAAGCAATTCTATTTAACCTCCCACCGGTCTGATGATGTCGTTAATGACGCAACCCAGTCACTGGTCTAATAAAATAAATATTAGTAATGCAGTTCTACCAAAAAATATCAGTCCGAAACTTACGTCTAAAAAAACATTTGTAATAAGGAACATACAAAAAAGCTATGTGTTCTTGTTGCTACATGTATGGCTTCAATCTTCTTTCTATATTTTATAAACAAACTATTGAAAAATAAAATAGGGTTTTCAATCACCCTCCAGCGAACCCTTAGCATAATGAATAGATTTATTTCTTTTTTGTTTCTGTCAACTTTGATTTGCTATTCTCATATATATTCGTCATCATACTTTCGTTTTCAACTAATTTATTTTCTGCATAATCTGTTGGATATTTAAATAAATAACCACTCCTCGTGAAAGATGCGCCCTCTCTAAAAACTTTCGAGAAATATTTGAATTATTACTAAATACCTCTCCATTAGTTAATATTCATTGCTCATTACAGTTTTTAGTGATTATTCGCCATTATCTTGTTAAAATATCCAATTTATATTGCATTAATTATCAGCACTATTTACTATCCACCCATTTCACTTTACAGATTAATTTACATATAAGTTAATATTTACATACTTATTGAACCGTTTATTTACACATTATTTTATCTTTTTTTTTTTAAATTGTATTTTTTTATTATGGTTAGTGTTGCGGACTCATGAGTTAGAGTTGTTCGGTTAGAACCCACTCTACAACAATTCGAAAACTACATATTTCTAATAATGACCTAAGCGGCTCACAAAAATAGTATGAAATTGAAGTATTTTTGTAAATAATAAAATGAAAATAAATTCTCTTTTAATTAAAAATAATAATAATAACCTAGCGTTTTCTTTGGTATTTTTTTATTTAATTTTAATAGAACAAACCAACGATTTCACGATAGTATAATATTTCATTACTCTATGATGAACGTGATCGGTTTATTGATTACACATATCATTTGCTTTCATTGTTGTCTCTGTCACAACAACGCAATTGTTTCATCCATGCATTACTCAAAACAATAGTTCCAATAAGTATCTTCAATGTAAGAGTGCCTGCAAATAATCTACCACACATGTATGGTCACGTTAGAAAGTGCTTTACATTACTAGGCAAAGGTCATAAGTTATAAGTATTAAAACGTGAATCAAACGTTCGTGTGCTTATAAAATCTTCTTCGACCCTTATCAGTACCCGATACTATTCCGAGATACCAATTATGGTATCTCGGAATTTCTATTAAGAAGTAGACTGTATTTTAACACATTGAACTTCCGAGACGTTTATTCCCAAAGAATTAAAAAACTGCGTTGTTGATTGACTTGAGATGAACACTCGTGAATCCCGAGATCTGCAGAATCGACATCACTACTGGTCTTTCCGCTTTGAATGTAAAATAATTTGAAGAAATAGAAAAACACCTTTAGACCCGAGAAATCCATCCCGCAAAAATTATTGCGCATGCTTAAAATATGTTTTATTTACGAAAAGCTGACATTTTTAAAAAAAATCACAAAATAGAAAACAATTTCATAAATTTCAGGTGACAACAATAGTATATGTCAAACAAACGATTGTAAAAAAAATTAAATGACGAGAACAATATCTAGGAATATCTTTTTCTATTTGCTATTACTTCTTACCCTTATCCGCACCCCAATGGTGCATAGGGCACTGCATCGTATAGAAGAAATGTTATCTTGATCGTTAAATACACGAAGGAAAGGTGATCAGCCTTCCGCTTCAGGTACCAGTCCAGGGTCATATTAAATAAATATTAGACTGAAAAATCACTAATATTTATTTTGAACCTCTTGGGAATCGAACCCGGGACCTCCAGCATGGTAGCCAAGCACGCTAACCACTACACCATGGAGGCGGACAAATAGGATTTTTTTTCTATTTGATATTACACACCTTAATAATGATTATTTACCTAAATAACGAAACAAAATACAAAAGAGCTATTCATAAATGGATAATGGGTGTGGGTAGATCTGAAACAGAACGCATCATTCAGCCAATCTTATTAGATTGCATGTCATATAATTTTATAAATTAAGTACTGTGAATTTTAATTTGTAATTATGTGTATAATAAAATAAAAATAAATTATAAAAATATATAAAACATGCGTGTGTAATTAAACTTGACTGATACCTACACAAGAAGCAATGATACAGCTTTTAGGATGATTGACTTGTAGTATGTACACTTACCTACACATTGACAAGTTAACTAACTTTCTACACTAATCAGACAGACACCGTAAGCAGTCAATAACCCTTGAGATTTTCTATTCAAACCTGTATCTTTATACATATTATTACGTACATATCCATAAACTAGCAGAGTATCGGATTTTCTTGTTATTGACATGTAATTTCTATTACTCATTGACTTACACCTTGTGTTTATACAACACTTATAACGATTGATATTATGTCCAAATTTTTATACAAAGTATGTCAAAATCTATGGTCACAAATGCTGGATTAAACCGAAGGATCATCACGATATTATATAAAAATAATAAAAGGCACGAAATATCTTTGATCATAAAAATGTTGATGAACTGTTTTTTTATTTGTTAATATCCGTTTTTATATCGTCATTAAGGTGGAAATCCAGTGCCTGATGAAATTTATAAAAAAATCTACAAGTAAAATCATTTAATCCAAACATCAAAAAAATATATACTTATATACCTTCGTTTGTTACAATTGTTCACGGATTGTTTTGAAATAATGACACAACGTTGCACTCAAATACGCGCATGTTTTTATGATCAACAGATGGCGCGAGGGCAGTGCCATCTGTTTATCATTTCAGCAACACACGCAATACTGAAAATTGCTCATGACAGATAGCTTCTAAAATATTGTATACCTATAAGCATTGTAAAATTAAACATATTAGTAATATATGTTTTCTCTTATCTATGTTTTCTTTTGGCCTGACTGAGGCATACAAACGTGTGGCCTGGGTACAGCTAGTAAAAAAATAGAAACAATATAATGTTTTAGAAAACATTATAAAGTTTCTATTTTTGTCTTTGCTATAGATTTTATAGATATTTAATAGAAACAATATAATGTTTTTCGTTCGAAAAAAACATCAACGCATGGTTTACTCTGAAACCTGTTAGTGTTTAAAAAAAAAACAATCGTTCAGCATTGTTACACAGTTAATATCGTTACTTCTTTTTAAAAAATCAATAACTATTGTTTTAATCTACCTTTTACAATAAATATTAAATTATTATTTGAACTCTTGAATACCGATATTAATAAATGTTATGGGGATTTTTTTTTAATGTTCCAATCAAACGTGTATATTTTATGAGCATTAAACCCTTACATAAAGGTATTTTTCCCCTTAAAGGCTGGATAACGAGTAACTGCATACAAACAAGATGACAGTTACTATTTATACGAGTATAATTACCTTGCATTTTACGACAAGTTACGGTGTAGAGCGGAAACTCGTGAGTAGATGCCAATAACAGAGATGAATTTTTTTGTTCGTAAAATATACAAATCTGCATATATTTTATTTATATATTTTTCGAAAACATTGAATCATGAAATCGTTTTTATATTTTTGATGTGCAAGAAATTTCCCAGGTACGCTTATTTTTTCCTGTAATGTTATTAATACCCAATATTTTGTAATTAAGTTTTATTATTATAGATTTTTTTAAATATATAATATATTTAAGGTGTCTAAACTGAGAAGATGCGTCTATCGTTTACAATATACAAAATAAGATATAATTCTGAGTATTCTAAGGGCTTAAGACCTGGCGTTTGGCTGGTTTAAGTGATCACTATATACAGTTGTGTAACGTTCACCATTCTGCATTTTTAAACATCCGAATTGAGTTATTTTTCGAAAGATGTACATATGCAATGCTGTTGGATTCCTTTCGTATGTTAGTTGTAATTTTGATAGAGGTGGAATCTTTTTTCCCATTAAAAAAAGGTAGACGCTTTGTCTCTTTTGAGACATCTATTATATAAGTACCATAAATAATATATTGATGTATCATTTGTATGGTAAGTAATCTAGTATATTTAATATAATGTAAAAGTAATAATTTTATTTATTATTATTGTAAATCTGTTTTAATCGTATCTCTCTTATTAAATACTGTAGTATCATAAATCTGTTCCTTTAATAATTTTGTAATGATTTTCAATATTTAAAAAATAAATTATTCACAGTTGTTTCATTCTTCACACACCGTTGCCATGTTCGGTACTACGTACGAGTACATAGAAACGTCAATAACATAATTATAGTTCCTACTTCCATGGCGAAAATTGGATCCATCATCAATTATTATTCCGCCTTTTTCCTATTTTGCCTGAAGCGTGTTCGTTGTAACAATTATCTGAATAACAAAACGAACTCCAAACTCCACTTTAAGAGACTGCAATAATTATACAAATTCTTATCCGTATCTCATTCATTTGATAAAGGTTTGTGAATCTAGTACTTTTTGGTTTTAATTACAAAATCCTACTCGGTGTAAATATTGTCTGTTCTACGTATGGTTTTAAAGTTTTTCTTAAGTGATCCTTGATTTTTGCGTGAATAACGCTATTGTAATTCGATCTCCGTGTCTTAATGGTTTCTTGTCTGCTTTTTTTCTTTCTTTTGTCACACTTTTTTCGGATCGAGTTTAACGACATGCGAGATGGTTCTTCCTCTTCCTCTGGGCAGTGCAAATCGCAGCCAGAACAGGATGAGACACAAGATGGCTCAACACTAGAGGTCGGATAACTGTATTTCCATATCGGAGCGTCCGGCGCTTCCTCATCTGGAGAAGTACCTACTCAGGATCAATTCGAGTCAAACTGCTGTTTAGATAAGTCGCATCTCTATTTCAAGTTCAAGTTCAGAATAAGAACGCGGACAAACAAGTGAACGTCACGGACGCCGAATTTTGACGTTTGGCTTGGCGGGAAATCACGTACTATTTTGACATTTCTCTCGGCGAGGAAATTTGCAAATTGAACGTTTTATCTTCCGTTTCGTTTAATTATTTAACATTCTTGTAAAGAGAAAATGCAAATACACAATTTCTCTTCTTGCGAAAAAATGTCAAACAGTTAGTTTGTTTATAAATCAATTATTCAAATAGTTTAAGCTTGATTATTTAGTTAACAGATTACGTAATGTATAACGTAATTTTTGTTGAAGTAAGCAGATGACGTAATTGGTATTTTGTTTTTAAAAAAAAACTAAAAGATTTGTGAAATAGTTGTGTGGCATTATGGATCTGTTTTGTATTTTAAAATGGTGAGTAAATTATTAAAAATGTCCACATAAGTCTTGTTTTTCTCAAATGTTACGTATTTCTTTCGTGGATAATATTTTCCTCATACATATATCGTTAAAAAGTAAGTGATATGTCAATATACTCTATGGAGAAAGTCAAAATCTGCATAATTTCTACACACAAAATTAATTTTTAAATGTAAATAAATGACAAGATGTGTCAAATATTTTCTGATTGTTGGTTTTTATTTATTTTTGGTTTGATTAATCTTTAAAATTCTTAATGTGTTTTTTTTTGTCTTGATTAACAGTTTTTTGACAAGATATTTCTTAAAATTTGAAGGATAAAAATTGAATTAATATTTTCATAAAAACACTTCGTATCGTTGTTAATAAACATGTCGATCATGATAAACAAACATTTCGATGTACTGAATAAAAAAATGTAAAGGGGTAAAAAAGACTGCACTTTATATTTACTTTTAGGTTTCTATTCTTTTTGGTATTTCTTAATGTAAAAAATGTGTTTATCAAATAAAACACAACATTTTAAAAACATGTTATGCAGTTTTTTTCTGACTTTATATGGGCGGGTACATGTGTGTCTGTGTGGGAGAGAAAGAAATGAAAAAAAACATATCACACACAAATATTTATGTACATATGCACACACGTATAGAGATACATACTCATACATCGATTCGATTATAAAATATTGTGACTGATTTAAAAAATAAACAAAAATGCAAGAAGGAAATAAAAAAGTATAAGATCGAAGTGTTACACCTATACAAAAAAGAAAATAAAAAAATCAACGAAAAACAAGTATTCTTGTCAAAAAAGTAATGTTTTTAGCCGGTTTTCCGCTAAAATTCAAATTCGACATATTTATTTGACTTAAGCGTTGTGGATCTCTAAGGTTTATAGTTTGGTAGCTGACATTAGATTTTAAGGTCTCCTTTTTAAATATTAATATATCTTAAGTATATCCCCCTTTTATAAATCATACTACCATAGTAAATTTGAAAATACGAACAACAAAAAATATAATAAAGGTTTCATTAAAAATGGTGCCACATTTTATAATATATTGATATGTCATCCGATGGTGAATAATCTAGCGTATTGAATAAAATGTGTAAATAATTATTTTATTTTATTGAAAATCAGTTTCAATCGTATTTCTCTTCCTAAATCTTCATGTTATTATTGAAATGTAGTAATATTCGTTTTTTTTTCTTTCTTCCAGTTCACCACTCTTCAGGATCGCTACGCTGTTTGCTGCCTTTCTTCTCACTTTCCCTCCAGCAATCGGCACGTCTATCCAGCATCCTGACGCACCAACACTCTCTCCTTACTCCGACCCCGACATCTCCAATCCTTCGTCGCACCAGAGCGACACTAAAACAGAAAGTACCACAGACGACCAAAGTAAATTAAGTCAAAAGCAGAAGTTGCAACACGCTGGTGGCAATCTTTATACTCAGTCAACCACAGAGAGAATTGGCGATGATTTTTCTACCGGAAAAGATTTGACACCAAGTTTCGTAACCACACCTAGCGTAATATTAACGGAAGATTACACAACACAAAAAATACCGAACGAAATCGTTCGACGATTTACAGTTGCAGAAGATAAAACCGAAGGTACCGCTTCAGAAACCGATACATTTTATCCATCTCGCTCCGTTCCGACAGATGATGACGCGCCAATTAAAGCGAAAGAAAATCCACATCACGCAATGCTCAATGGTACGCGACATGTTTCCTCATTTGAGAGAAATGAAAATGGCGTTTTTTCCTCTAGTTATAAATCCCACGATGACACAACTGACAAAAATTATATTACAACAAAACGAGGTGAAAAAACATCGAGACCTGATACGGATATTAGCAATGTCACAATATTTCAATATTGGACAACTCTCTCCAGTGATGTACGAAACAATGAACACACCGAGAGACCGAAAAATAATAAAAACGATACTAAAAACATAACTAATTTATTTAGAATAGTTAAGGATAATAAGCATTTGATTGGACATTTGATAACTCAGGCGTCTACGATTGTTTCAGCAGATGATGATCAAACAACTAACGCTAGTTTAGATAAGAAAACGCCTAAAAATAAAACAAATGAACAATTAATAAAATCACTAGACGAGACATTTAGAAATATCACACCATCTCCAAATATTGTAAATAAAAATAATGGTGATTCATTAATGTCTAAGGAATTTGGAAAAATTGATAATTTTAAGTCTAATGGATCCAAACAAGATTCAACTACTGATAATTCTTCCATAACTGAAGATAAGAACGTTCTTGAAGCAATTGACTATGGTTTGAATAAGATGAATCAACTCTACGGTGTTCAAGAACCGATGCTGTACAATTTAGGTAAGTTAACAAATCTCAGCAAACGGTAATTTTTGTGTATTTTTTTAACCGGTATACTAAATATTACTAACGATAAAAAGTACGAATATAAATTGTGCAATAATTTAATATGTACGTACTATATTAGATTAATATAAATTATTACATCGTTTTCTGCATTTTTCAAACACAGCATTGAAAAACGAATTTAAATATTTACCTTACGTTTTAACTTTAAAATGAGTTTGTTGGAATAAAGTCGCTTTTATTGAGTGAGAAGTGGTTATAAAATGAACGAAAATGTGGAGGAAGATCATATATATATTTTTTTGAAACCCTGTTAAGCAAATATTTCCGTTATCCACATTAAGTGTGGGTTGGACAATACTAAGCACCATATATGACCATGCCAGACATTGAACTTAGGATTTTATTTCATACGATACTTCTAGCTACAGGACTCAGTCTGATTCGGCTCAATGAAGGATTACTTACATATTTTGTACGTTAAAAGCATTGTTAACTTTGTGGTATGGTAATATAACACTCTCTTTATCATCCATCGTTTACTTTGTGTAATAATTTAAATGTTTTTAAGTGATATTACACACAGTGAACGATGATGTGTTTTTTATTATTATTTATTTATTAATATGGTTACAAAAGTTTTTTTTAATAATTCAAATTAATTTGTAGACATTTCTTCTTTTACAATCTTAAAATTAATAGCGCAGTTCCCTCCAATAAAGAGACTTAACTCTTGTGCTTGGAGAGGGACTTACACTTATTATTTATTGTTTATGTTTGTTGGTTTATAATTTATTTTTATTATAGCAATTTTAGTGTTTTTTTTTTCTTTCTTTCTTAGATTAACATGTACACAATTTATTAAATTTGTTTTTTAGCATTTTAATGTCTTCATTTTTTTATCTGTAGGAAGGTTATTGAAGCACTTGGTTTCCAAATATTTAAAGGTCTGTTGGAATTATTTGGTATTGCATTTTGGAATTGAAAATTATTGAAAAGTTCAATTTCGACCCAACATGACGTTGGGTCGGAATTGAACTTTTCTCTACATTTAAATATTATAAACTTTATAAAATTAAACAACTTTGTTTTAATCACTTTTGTATTATAAGTAACTTTAATCTACCGGTTTCGACAAGTACCTTGTAATCATCGGGGTTTTTTAAATTCTAAAACATTAAAATACTCATAATTAATCACATTCCCTTACCAAAAACTAAATCCTCAGTTGGATTTAGTTTTTGGTAAGGGAAAAATGTGCCACAAAGTATCTGCGAAAAACATTCAAGAAATTAAAGAATATAATCCATTTGTATGGTATTTTGCCAGGATTATGGCTGGAGCCAGACAACCCTGCCCGTTACGTGGCCACATTCAACTGGCAGTCGGAGGAGGCGAGGAACCTCTCCATGTATGGATATGCAGCACTGCAGGCCTCCAAACACCTCAAGGACAAGTAAGATCTTTTTATTATTATAACTAACGTTTGAAGCATTTACTTTGTGATTTTCTACTTTCACTTTGTTATAAAATCGGTGTTATTTAATTATGACGTCGACCGGTTTTGAAGCAATAGCTTCTTCCTCTATACTCATTAATACGACAAAATATCTACTTAATACTTTCCTTCAAATGGGACCGATGTCAATCTTCCACCAGCGATTACAAGATGTAATGAGTAAGATGATCTAGAGAAAAAAAACCTAAAACGCATTTGTTTTGTTAATCATTTCTTCAATATTATTTTCGAATCACAGAGAAATTTCACGAAAATGGAGCATAATATACAATCAACAAAAAAATATTTATTATGACTGTTTTCGCACAAATATGTTCGCCTCCATGGTGTAATGGTCAGCGTGTTTAGCTTCCGTGCTGGAGGTCCCGGGTTCGATTCCCAGGGAGGGTGAAAATAAATATTAGTGTTTTTATGCTGTAATATATATTTAATATATTACCCTGGACTGGTTCTTGAAGCGCAAGAATGATCACCTTAACTTCATGTAAGTAACGATCAAGATAACTCTGCATAAATTTGATGCAGTGCCCTATGCATCATTGGTCACGGATAAGGGTTAAAAGTAAAAAGTTTTTGCACAGATAAATGATTTATAGTGTTTAGTTTTCTATTATTTAAACACGGTTTTTTCATGCGGAAAAATGATTTGAAAAACGTGGAAACATAATATAAAAGAAGTCACAAAAAAAATTAACGGATGGAAAAATCAATCATTTGAATATTCGATTTCGTTTTCATATAGCGCCTAACCCACTTAATAAAACAACCATGAAGCATTGTAAAAACAATGAATTAAATAAAAATAATATATTAGATCAATAGAGAAAATGCAAGCGATGAAAATGTATAATAATGGAAGAAATTTCAATGAATTATTATGAAACTGATTGTTATTTAAGTGGGAAATCACCGGCCAGAAAATTGAAACGTATTAGAATAGATACAGACTACAGAAAATATTTACTCGCATTGATAGCTTTGCGTCTATCCAATGCATTATATGATTGAGTGAAAAGTATCTATTTATGCATATTATATGGTATTTCAATGTAATTCTATCCATATTTTAATGTCCGTCCACGGTTGAAATCATATGAAACCGATACCTACAAGACGTTAGCAAAAACTACTTATGCGATATTTACTACTTTCATTTTATCAATTTCAATTCAATCATTTTATTTGATTAATTTTTGTTTTAAATATCTTGTATTTGAGAGTGTTTATTAACGGGCGTATTGTGTAAACAATATCCTTCAACCAACCAAAATATTATATTTTCTTACTTTAACTATAATGAAATTATATTAATTTAAAATCTATCGATATTTAATATGTTTAATAGATGTAATTACCTTTTTTAAAAGAATAGAAAAATCCATAATTAATTTTGCAATTTCCCAGTCTGGTCTACCCAACTACGCCGGTGCGTCTGTAATGTTTTGATGGTATATACTCACTGGTTTTTAAAATGAACCTGAATGAAGGTTATTTTTTATCAGCTTTAGAATCACTGGTATATAAAATTAACTTTAAACTCAATGATGTGCAAAATTAACTATAATCTCACTAGTTTACAAAATTAACTTTATATTATTTTAGACCAGCTTTAGACTCACTGGTATATAAAAGTGACCATACACTCACAGGTTTACGAAATAAACATTATATTATTTTAGACGAGGTTTAATCGTAGTATATGTACATTGTGGTATTGGTATAATAAGGCAAGATATTTTAAAATAAATAAAGTAATAACAAAAATCATGAAATAAATACGTATGTTGGGAAAAAAAACTAATTGCATGTAAAACTTAGCGGGATAATTGATTAAATGATCAAAAATTTATTATTTTTTGTTTCACAAGCAGCAACTTACTAGATTATGTATGAATTAATAACTTTTAACCCTGCACGTTGATTTCGTGAGAAATGAAGAGAAATCTGTGACAGTGTAATTTCGCTTAATTTATATATTATTTTAAAGATGTATTCTTTTTCATTGTTTGAAAAACAAGAGACATAACCATAGAGAAAGTGTTACGCACAAATTGCATAACGTATTGTTAACTTATTTTTTCCACGCTCCATAGATAAACGTTTTATTATTCTTCTTAAGAAAAGAGGTAGCAGCTTTCTTTATTACGAAAATGCGTAAGTTATAAAACGTATTATAGAGGTAACGATGAATTACCGTGAAAATGAATATATTTTTTTAATAAATTTAAGCTTTTTAATAAGTGCACAATACAATGATTTGTATTATTTTATTTCGGCTAAAATACATAATCTAAAATGATGTGGGTGATTTATACTCCAAAATTTATTTAATATTACCTTAGACTGGTCCCTGAAGCGCAGGAGTGATCACCTTGCCTTTATGTAAGTAACGATCATGATAACACGGTCAAAACGATGCAGTGCCCTATGCTCCATTGGGGTGCACCCAAGATAAGGATTAGAAATACCTGAAGCGTAAGACTGATTACCTTGCCTTGCCTAATAATTAACACTCAAATTAACATTGCTTCAATTTGATGCAGTGCCCTATGCAGCATTAATTAACCTTTTGTTATTTTTCATCTACCAAATTTAATGTTTCTAAAAATAAATTTATGTTATTTAACCTTATTTTTTTCTCTTTATACGTAGGATTAGAAAATAAACATACGAGTACAAACGGAAATTCCCTGAAAAAATATTACAAAACTGCTCCGTACAATAAAAGTATCTTATTTATTTCTAATATGATCATTATTATCCATAAATATCAATACAAATATATTTTAATAAAAACCATTACGAATCGTATAAAAATGTTAACAACTCGTGTTACCTTTCATTGCCATTTTTACTATTTTCCCTCTTTTTTTGCAATCACTCAAGAAGTAAGATATACTTTGCACAACAATTAAAGTAAGATAATGAAAAACAATCAGTTACGCTCAAGATTAACAAACTCTCAACAAAATGGTCAGTCATTAATCAGAGAACTCTATTGCCGAGTCAGTTGGACTCATTCTGTTAAGATTAATTTCCTGTGAGAACAGTATTCAAAATAGTCATAGAAAAAACTGTCTACCTAATTATATACATTCATGCAGTATGTGACAATGAATGAGACATGGATCCATCACTGAGGATGGCAACCGGCGAGAGCCGCCAACACTGACCAAAATCCATATCGCTCACTCCTTTCAAGAACGTCATAAACACAAAAATCGTCAATTTTCAGTAGTGCATGTTTTCGGAATGCAAATAAAATGTACTATATCCCAGCAAAAGAGGCATATTTTTAACTTAATATTTACCCGCTACAAGGCAGAAAGTGTTGTTTTTGCATTTTTAAGAAAAGGTATTATTATTTAATTATTTTTTTAAATATTCAAAATATTTTTTAATTGGAGAAAAAACCTTCAAGTTTAACCTAAAAAGATCTGTTGCACGGTAAAAAGTTCAATAAGTGGCTTGATATTATTTTTAATTCATTGTATTATATTTTTAAACTTTAAAAAAGTTCTCCTGAAAAATCAAGTTTTTTTTATTTATGGCGTTCATGAAAGGAGTGGGCGATATGTCAACTTGAATGCGCACGGTATGCCTATTAAAAAAAATTGACATATCAACATAGATGAAGAAAAATATGAAAGTCTGACGGGTTTACGACCGTCATAGGCTGGTTTGAGTGATCACTTTACACACGTGTAACATTCATAAATTCTACTCACGTTTGACAACCACACTACATACTTAAAATCTTGGACTTCTTTATATATTATTCAAATTCGAAACAAAGTACTTGAATTCACTATAAATTCACAAGAATTTCACTAGAGATATATATGGTGAGATGAAAGAAGATTTTTATTAAGCAGAAACTCTTTCATTTGAATGTGAGGTCCGAATCCTGGATTATATTCACATACTCGAGAAACGCTAGAAAACATCCTTTTCATTTTTCATTTTTAGCTTATAATTTGACCAGTTAAGAACATTTAGTTTTGTGAACAAGTATTTGGACACACTCCAAATGTTTTTAAAAATATTAAAGCTGAAACCAAAAATAATTACCTTATTTTTAAATACCAGTCTCTTAAAAATGGTTTAAGCTACACGTCTTTATTTTTTTTAATATTCTGAATCGTCTCTCCAACAAAGCAAATTATTGTTTAAAGTATTAAAATCATTGAAAATTATAATTGTTTGACGCGATTAAAATATCCATTTTTTTAATATTTTTGACATTTAAATAAAAAAAATAAAAAAATTCCTCTCAAAAAATTGCAAAGCCTTCGTCCTTTGACCCTAACATTGATCATGAGAGGCGAAATTAGTAACTAGTGCTGAATTAGTTAATTATATTTTATTTTCAATCCCTTTTTACAATCCGTGAATGAATGAACGCTTCTAAATAAACTAAAAAAAATATAAATTACTCGTAAATTCACTTATTCAACTACAAATTTCAATACATTTTACAACAAAAATAATATTTTTCACATCCCATATACCCTGAGAAAAGAGGAATCATTAATAGCGAATATTATATGGCAATAGAAAAAATTACAAAAATCAATAAAACCTATTTTGATTTCCTAACTGTATTTTATATTGTATGTATTTAAGAAGGTTAGATAGTAAAAATAATAACTTAAAGGGTTTTAAGGTATTGTTTTCAAGATTTAAAAAGCAATTCAACTGGAAAGTGTAGAATTCCCTCTTTTATTTTCTTCAGAGCGCCAATTATGTTTTCTTTTATTTTCTTTTTTGTGTGTTTAGTGAGAGGAAGACTCGTGTTTAAGTTGATAGACAATGGTTGACAAGTTACGGGAAAGGAAACCATTTTAGAGTAGATAGATACGCCCGCACATAACAGGTATGCTTTTATACAATGATGAGAACCGAGCATTAATTTAGTTTAGAAAGTATTTACTATTCTCCATTCTCGTATGGCATGCTAAGCGCTACGTTTTGTGTAAGCATTACATTAGTAGAAATCATTATACAAAGGAACACGATTTTACGTTATTTTCTTTAGAAACGATCCATTTGATGAATTCGATTATCTTTTTTTTCACACGTATGAGAATATATGAACGAGACAAACGCCTCAAGCTCCGAGTCAATCCAATTCAAACAAGTACATAGTAGGCACAAAAGATCTATATTTTATTATAAAATATATTTTTGATGACCCTTGTACTTTGATAAAGATTTTTTATCAATTAACATCTCGGACAATCCAACAAATTTTTTAATATACATCATTTTGAGTGTGTCCAAATACTTGTTCACAAAATCTGGATTATTTCCAATTACAGGAGTTATTATCATATTATTTTTGACATATCATCAAATCATGAAGAATAATATGGAAGTCTGAGCATTTACGGGGCTAACGACCGTCATAGGTTTCTGCTCAATAAAAAGCTTCATTTCACCTCACCAATATATATCTCTAGTGAAGTTCTAGTGATTCAAGAATAATGTTTCAAAATTGGTTCATATATATATATGTAGAACTTCCAAGAATTTGAGTAGTGTGGTTGTCAATAATGGGTAGAATTGGTGAATGTTACACGTGTGTAAAGTGATCACTTAAACTAGCCTATGACGGTCGTCAGCCCCGTAAATGCCCAGAATTCCATATTCTTCTTCATCTTTGATGAGATGTCGAAAAAAACAAACAAAAAAAAAAGATTTATTTTAATAATTAAAATATAAGTTTGTTTTAAAATCACCATAATTATTTATATTGATTTTAAAACAATGTTACATTTTAATTATTAAGAATTATTGGTTAAAAAACAAGGCAGTGTGTAATCGAAGTAGGAATCAATTTCAATAACATCTGCGTAATGTATTATAGCGGTTCCCAATATATTTCTAACCAACCCATTTGAAAATAGGACGCTGACATTCATTTCATACAGTTGACATTGAAAAATGACAGTTAATTAAAAAATCTTTTTGAAAAAAAGTGAAAAGTCTTTAGAGAAAAGTGAACTCACAATACCAAAATGAAATATAACTTAGTATTGTAAGATGAAATATAACTTGACTCCACTGAACTGCATTCAATGCTTTCATTTCTTTTACTGACAGCCACATCTTTTATTGTAGGATTCATTATTTTTTGATTGTCAAGTTTAAAAACAAAACAATGGTAATTTGGAATTAAAAGAATTGAATGCATTTTCTCTTACAATTATGTTCTCATGTTTTTTTATTATACTCGCTTTGATTGACTTTTTATTTTCAATTTTAAAGATTGTACTTTCTCATGGTTTATGTTTATTATGTACAACAGAAATATGTATGTCGTTATTCACCATATTATTCAAGGTATATATAATATAAAACCCTTATCCGCACCCAAATGGTGCATAGGGCACTGTGTCATATAAACGCAGTGTTATCTTGATCGTTTATACATGAAGGAAAGGTGATCAGCCCTCCGCTTCAGGTACCAGTCCATGGTAATTTTGAATAAATATTACAGTGAAAAAATCACTAATATCTATTTTACCCCCCTTGGGAATCGAACCCGGGACCTCCAGAACGGTAGCCGAGCGTGCTGACCATTACACTACGGAGGCGGACAATTCAAGGTAAGTTGTGAAAAATTATATGCGAATTTTTCTCGTTTAAATTAAATAAACTATTAGGTGTATATTGACATCTCAACAAAGATTAAGAAGAATATGGAAGTCAGGCACATATGAAACATGGCTTACGACCTGTCATGGCTGGTTGGCTGGCTGGTCTCATTCACCATTTTGTTGCTATTACACTAGTTTTGAATAACTTTAGGAGATTTTAGATTTTTTAACAAACGAACATTTATGTTTTTATTTTTATAGAAAGAAAAAAAACGCATGCATTTGAATCCAACGTTATGTCGAATTTATAACAATCATAAGTTGACTTTAGGAGATATATCATTTTGAACAAACAAACACTTACTTTTTTTATTTTGTATATTAAAAGCATTGATAACATTGTGGTATGGTAATAAAACACTCTCCATATCATCCATTGTTTACAATGTATACTTGTTTACTTTTTTATACAAATGTCAAATCGTAATGATTTTATTTTAATGACCTGATGATGGAATAATTTTCCGAAACCGGTAGTCACAAATAAGTGTTTATAATAGTTGTATTACATAAAGTAAACAATGGATGATAAGGAAAGCGTTTCACTTATATTTTTGTTTATATTGATTACCCTGGACTGGTAACTGAAGCGCAGAATTGATCACCTTGCCTTCATGTAAACAGCACTCAATACAGCAGTACCCTATACACTATTAGGTGCGGATAAGGGTAAAGGAAGAAGAATAACTTGAAAGTAATATAAATAATCATATATATAACTTGAAAGTCAAAAAATTCCCCACGTTTGGGCACTAGAAAAACATTTTTATATAATACATATATCGGTGTATGTCCTCCTAACATCACGAGAAAACTTTACAGTGCCAACTCGCTTGGCGAATCCGAACGCTCGGTAATCTGAAACGCTTTGTTATCCGAACGATTTGACGGCTTTGATGACGTCGAGCAGCTAATGCCAGTTTGAAAAATTCCACCTTCTCAAGTCGTGAAAGCTTTCGACATAGCATCAACTGGGCTGAAGAAGTCGTCCAGAACACTGAGGAATTTACGGTTTTGAGACGAATGCGTGATTTGTCCCTTGAACACTAGTTAGGTTCGTTATTTCATAAGAGCATTTTCATTAACTGATGTTTTCTTTTTTCTCTCATTTTTCTCAAAACGCTCTGTAATCTGAACGAGCATGATTTACGTTTAGATTTTTTTAAACGTTTCAAAAAATAAGAAGTAGTAAAAAAGTATTTTGAAAAATAGTACGACGACATTAAAATCAAATTAAGTATTTGATTTTTTTTCATTGAAATTTCCCATTGTCGATATGGTAATGACCGTGAACGCAGTTGTCACCGATCATAAATTATTTACGTATAATCTATTGTCGGGTCCAAAGTGTCGGCTTTTTGTTATGCAGCGAGATGTGGTCCGCCGAGAATCGGGGACGACCAAAAAACGAGATGGAATAAGAAAGTCGACTGGTGAGATACAAGAAGCCTCGCATAAGGTACTGGCATAAGCGCAAGAGGAGAAAGCTATCGGGACTCGGTACTGATGGTGTGATACAAATAAACTGATACGTAAAACAGTTTTCAGTTTGCTTTTGCGGCAAAAAACGGAAACTTCTTATTGAACTTTAAAAACTTTTTTTGCAATCGGTGACCGTGTCTTCAAACCCGACGAATATTTTTTGTTGTTTACCTTTTTGCATATTTATTTGTTACAAATCTTATATTAACATGTACTATCATTTGCCATTAACTTTGTGGAATGTACTGGTGGTATAATATAAATAAACCGATAGGTAAATCAGTATTCAATATGCAACTGTAACACAAAAATGGTGAATTCGTCTTGAACTTTAAAAACTTTTTTTTTGTAATTGGCAACCGTGTCTTTAAAACTCGACATAAGACATTATTATCGATTATCTTTTATATAATACATATTTAGTTGTGACAAATTATATATTATTTATTGATTTGCCAAGAACTTCGTGAAAAAACATTTTATTTATTATAAATGCTCTAATATATGTTTTTTTAAGTACTTGACTAAAATATGCTTATGAGTTGATTAATCACAATATTTTTAGTGTGTCCAAATCCTTGTTCACAAGTTTGGGATTCTCTACTTAGGAGTTATTTATATTAACAATTCTACATATATGAAGAAGAATATGGAAGTCTGGGTTTGCAACCTGTCAAAGGCTTGCTTTACACACGTGTAACAGGCATCATTTTACACACGTGTAACATTCACTATTCTACCCGTGATTGACGACCACCAACATTGAGTTCGCTTTTAAGCTACTCAGCTTAAGTATAAAGTGATATTTTTCATCTATGTTGTGAGTTTATGAATGTAAACACAACTAGTTTCTAAAACTACAGATTTACTCATCGGAAACAAGTGAACAGCAGTGATAAAAGAGTTTGTATTTTTACCTGTTGATAAGGGTATTTGTAGTCCTCGGAACTAGTCGTTTTTCATTAATAAACTTAAAAATGATCTTATAGTATTTTTTTATATTTGAGCGACAGATCAAAATAAAGCGTGATAAATGTTTTTTTTATATATTTTACTTCATTATTACATTTCATTTAAAGTAAAATGCTCCTAAATTACTATTTTTATTATTTACTTGACTCTTATCCGCACCCAATGATGTATAGGCCACCCTAATGATTCAATACAGTGTAAAGGTTAGTAAAAATATTTTCACAACAAAAAAATAACACTTATATTTATTTAAACCCCTCGAAAGTTGAACCATTGTCTAACACACTTACAATACCATTATTCACGATGAAAAATATTATTTGTAAAATAACTTACTGGTTAAAAATAATTATAGGAAATTAATTCTACTAAATTTGCAGTCTTGTCTTAATTGGGCAATTTATTAAACATCGAATAATAAAATGAACATAACACCATTCGTTAATATATGCATACATACAATTAATTATTTTTTTGTAGAATGTAAGAATTAGGTAATGGATACACAATGGTGCAGATTTATTTTTTTGATAGCATACTAACTTGTATTTTAAAATAATAATGTTTAATATAACTAGCACAATTAATTGTGCAGTTATCAATAATTTTCTAATAGTATTCGAGGTTACACGGCAGGTGTCAATCACGCCGTATTATTGGCCAGCGGTTCTCAATTTATGGTTCGTGGAATCTTCATTATGATGAGGGACTTTAAAAATATCTGGAAATTAAATGGCGTAGTTGGATGGACGCTTGACTGCGAAACTAGCGTCGCGGGTTCGATTCCCGCCAAGTGCAAAATAAAATCAATAAATTTATTTTCAATTGATCCGGGTGTTTGTGATGTATTTTGACAATTACTTTCCCTATCCTGAAGCAATTGTCCGCCTCCGTGGTGTAATGGTCAGCGTGTTTAGCTACCGTGCTGGAGGTCCCGGGTTCGATTCCCAGGGGGGGGGGGTGAAAATAAATATTAGTGATTTAACACTGCATATTTATTTAATATTACCCTGGACTGGTTCCTGAAGCGCAAGAGTGATCACCTTGCCTTCATGTAAGTAATGATCAAGATAACACTGCCTCAATTTTATGCAGTGCCCTATGCACCATTAGGTGCGGATAAGGGTTATAATAATCCTCCAGCAAGGCTCTTAAAATAAAATCTTTTTAATGATTTTTTTTCTTAATTATTTTTTTCTATTACTTGATCAATTAGTGTTAACTCGTTTAGCTTTTTTTTTAAATATCGTTTCAAATTATTTATTTAAATTGTAATTTAATAATATGAAGGAATTCTTTAAAATTTGTTTGAGTTTACTCTCATTTAAGTTAATATCCTGATTTTGTATTTGATAAACCCATAATAAAATTTAGAATTAAATGAAGTCTTAATCGGTTTTTATAAAATACGTCAATAAAATGAAATGCAATACCTATCATTTAAATAATTCATTCGACAAATTACATCGAATATAAGATAAAACTTAATTTTTAACAAATAAACTCTGATTATGTCGGCATTGAATTCAATTCAATTCAATTTCGCAAGCCGCAAAACCCACAGCGGAGAAAATGTAGTACTTCAAGTAACTTTTGTGAGAGCTACAACACAAGAAATTGATCTGAAAATACCCGTTTAGTTCTAGAAAACAAGATGAGAGCAATGTGAGACTATTTCATGCCGAGTTGTGCTAATGATTTCATCGGATTTGAAGCTCATTCTGCTGAAGTCACGAATAACAAATTGAAATTGGAAACAAATCGTGTTTCAAAGAAATACATTTCGTCGATCTAATTGAGAGCATTATTTGTATCGAATACAAAAAATTGCATTCCTTTTTTCATATATTCATTTAAAACCTTTACTAATCATAATGGGAAAATTACAAAGAATGTTTTTGAAATCTGAAAAAAATGCGTTTAAAATGGTTTACATTTCACTTTGATTATTTATATCTAACCACACATTTCTGTGGCTTGTTTTAGTTAAATAAAAAATAAATAAAATGGAATAAACGCATTTCTAAAATGTTTTATTTCACAATCCTTGTAAGGCATTGAAAATATTATAAATCTATGAAACAACAATGTAGGTAATCGAAAATATTGAAAACGTTTAATGACTGCAGGTATCAATAGAATCGCGTGAGTTTCTGTCACATTTAACAGATGGCGCTGCCATCGCGGTCAAAAAAGTGTTTTTACCTAAAAAGACGTGAAAATTCCAATGGAACGTTGTGTCCAAATTTCAAAGCAATCAGTGTATAACTTTTGGAGATTAATTATGTTGAACAAACGAACGTGTATTTTTTTATGGATATAGATTAATATTGCGCATTGACAACCCTCCATACACAAGACCATTGGTCTATATCAAATCCACGAACAGCAAAAAAAAACATTTGCATATAATCTCAACGAACTTTTTTTCTATTAAATATTAATATTTCAAGTGGTGAATTCGTTAAGTAATTATATTTAATATGTCTACTTCACTATAGATCTCTTTATTTTAATAATGATAAATTGGTATGTGTGGTAACATTGATAAGTTTGACCTTAAGTCGTATCCCGCCGGAACATCCGGCACCCAGTTCCACGCGGCTCCCATTGCCTCATAACACATGTATATTAAATTGATAAACCAAATTCACGCATTCTATTTATCTCAGGAAATACAAACGCCATTTTAAGTAACATCAAACTATAGTACCTAACTTCTTATCGCGTGAAAACTATATTCATCAAACCATACGCAACGGATACATATGAATAAACCGCTGAACTTTCAAGCGACGTTTTACAAACAAAAAAATATATATTTATAGATTTGGCGTTTAATTTGTAGGACTTAATCTTAATTTATATATTTAATGTTAAAATCAAACACGGACTTTTAGAGTCTACTAAATTGTATTTTATCGTTAAAAACACATTTAAATACAATTTGTGACAATTGTTACGCCTTGTTATGGCATTTTCAAACTATGTCATTACATTGTGTCGGGTTGTGGTCCCGTGGTTAGTGTCGCGGACTCTTGAGTTTCTCGGTTCGAACTCACTCTACCACAATTTGATACATATTTCTAAATGAGCCGCTTAGGCTAACAGAAATCGTATGTAATTAAAGTATTTTTGTAAATAGTAAAAACAAAAATATTTATCTGTTCATTCAAAAAACTAAGACTTTGAGTAAATAGCCGAGTAGCGGCGCAATAGCTTATAAACTCGAAATACCTCTGAATTTTCCACCTGTTTTTTACCCTTTTTTAATATCATTTAGTAGACTGTAAAAATCAGTATTTGATTTTAACATTTAATATCTAAACCCAAACGTAAAGGGTGAAGATATAATTTTTGCTCAATCGTAAACGTTAATTTAAATTAGTTTTATTTAATTTAAATTATTTTATTTGTCGCCAATATTGGTACATATTTAGATAGGTACATTTTACGTCTATTTTCTTTATGAGCGAGGGAAAGCCGAGTAGGTACTGTGCAAGTCCTACGTACACCGATAGTATAAGAACGAGTGAAAGCTTTCATTTAATAAGAAAGTAGAACATCTGTTATTGATCACTTTCTCGAAAGCTCACCATAGAACAAAACAAACCGATTCTATAAAATGCTTATTGTTGATTTTTTATGTCTCATAAAAATTAAAAATAAAGATATGACATCCGTTTTTTTTTTTATTTAATCATTTGTCATTGTTTCCCCACATCAATTAATTAATTACCTATCGTTATCACTTTCTTTTTAAAAAGAGATATTTTGTGAATTAAAAATGTTTATTTTCATAATTGATTCTGGAAATAATAATGTATTCAGGAAACGATTTAAAGATTTCGTTTTTAAAAAAAGAAGTATCTTTATTTTTAATGATGTCGTCGTATTAATATCTGAAGTGCCTGTTCATTTGTCTTAACATTACAGGAAATATAAAAAAATTAACTTTCGAGCATAATACATCGATTCTAAAAATATACTCATTCACAACATTTGTGTGTCCAAATACTTGTTCACAAATCTGGTTTTTGTCTATTTAGGAGCTTTATTTTTTTACATCTCAACAAAGATGAAGAAGAATATGGAATCAGGGTATTTACAGACCTATCAAAGGCTAGTTAAGTAATAACACCTAAAATTCCTTTTAAACACATAGATGAATAAGAATATGGAAGTCTGGGTATTAACAGGGCTTATGAGCTGTCGTAAGCTAGTTAAAAGATCACTTTACACACGTGCAACATTCACCATTCTACCCATGATTGAAAACCACACAACTCAAATTTTCGAAACTCCTAGATATATGACCATTTTCATGACACATTTACTGTACTTTCATCTTATATCTAGTTATAGAGTTCCAAAAATTTGAGTAGTATGGTTGCCGATCATGGGTAGAATAGTAAATATTGCAGTGTGTAAAGTGATCTTTTAACTAGCTTACGACAGCTCATAAGCCCTGTTAATACCCAGACTTCCATATTCTTATTCATATATGTGTTTAAAAGGAATTTTAGGTGTTATGGTTCGACTTCGTGAAAAACTTAGAAATATGGGGTGTGAGCCAGCTACATATACTCGTATATGGTCACACTGGTCGCCAAGAAAATGCGATTCAGTTGTCTAAGCCATGTATTCCGCATCCCTTCCAAAAAAACACCATCAGGATAGTGAGAATTTTCTAAAAATACCTCAGAATCTACTATAATGGAAAATTTTAGTTTCGCAATGAATATCCTAAAATATTAAAAATAAAAATATATATATAAAACCCTTATCCGCACCCCAATGGTGCATAGGGCACTACGTCATATAAACGCAGTGTTATCTTGATCATTTACACATGAAGGAAAGGTGATCAGCCCTCCGCTTCAGGTACCAGTCCAGGGTAATATTGAATAAATATGACAGTGAAAAAATCATTTATATTTATTTTACCCCCCTTGGGAATCGAACCCGGGACCTCCAGAACGGTAGCCGAGCGTGCTGACCATTACACTACGGAGGCAGACTAAAATATTACTCAATAATATTATGTATTTCTTAAATATTCGTACATGTATATTAAATCAATTTAAAACTATCCTCTTTTTAACATTTTTGATGAATATTACTTTTTTTATAACACACGCGTGTTCAAAAATGTAAATATTTAATATTTTCAAATATTCTCCAAAATTGAATTAAATATCATATTATTAGCTGCAATAACCGTGAAAGTCTAACACTACTTGCCATCACGCTAAACCCAACGAGGTCACAATCTGAAGTTTATAGAGTGAAAGGCTCATAGATAAATATGTTTATTATTATCTATTTGCAGATATACTGTCCTAACGACAGAACAAAATCCATTTCAGAACATCTAAGTAAATAATAAGGTAACTTTTTGTTTATTCAGGTGTTTTGAAATGGGTTTATCTATCATTTATTTTTTCACTTACAAAATATTAAGTCCTAAGTCAATAAGACCTGTGTTGGTTGGGGAAAAAACACAAAATTAAAATAAAATGAATTTTATGATAAATGTAAAATAAGTTTATTGTTAAAATGTTTAAATGTATATATTTATATAAAAAAAAGTATTTTAAACCGTATAAAAATCATACTCGTACAAAAAAATTATTTATAATAAATATCAAAGGAATGCACGAAGAAGTAACAATATAATATGAAACAAAATACATAATATATTTTTTTATTTAAATAAGACGTTGAGTTGTGGTCCCATAGTTAGCGTCGCGCTTTAAAGCTTTAGATTCTGGGTTCAAACCCACTCTACCACAATTCAATACCTATTTTTTATAATGAGCCGCTTAGGTCACGAAACTACAATAGTTTTGTGTCGTGTTGTGGTCCCGTGGTTAGTGTCGCGGACTCTTGAGTCAGATTTTCTGTATTCGAACCCACTTTATTGGATACCTATTTTTTTCTAATAATGAGCCACTTAGGCTCACAGAAATAGTATGAAATTGAAGTATTTTTGTAAATAATTAAAACTGAAATTAAATTAAAAATTAATTTAATGAATTTATTTTTTAAATTAAAGTACAAAATTAAGAAATGTGTACATACATAACAAAACATTTGTGTATACATGTTTTGTTATGTGTAAACAAATGTGTAAAAATTTATTGTAGGCGTATAAATGTCACCTTGAAAAGGTACCTACCCACTCAGTTACTTTGAACAACTGACCTAAAAATGACTTTGGACTTTGAGAGGATCAAAATCACTCAAATTATTATCAATAATCACTCAAACTATTCAAGGATTTAATAATAATAATTTTAAATAATTTTTTTATGGTAAAACTTACTTTTTCAATCAAACACCGTGATTTTTTTAAACGTAGCTTTAAAAACATTTTAGTAGAAAGCGGGGCAGTTCTTAATAGGCGCATTGTAAAAAATATTGTTTTTCGATGAGTTTGCATTTCCTGCGTCAAATTTCTTGTCGATCAGGCATAAATTATTAACTTTCTATGATGGCGCCATTCTAGATAAATCTGTGTATTTCATATTCCGTTGTAAGCACCTCTTAATTTTTAAACGGGTTCTATTCTCTAAGAAAAATGTGTAATAAAATGAAACAAATAAAAAATAATGATTTAACGGATATTCTTCTACCACATAACTTCTTCATATTTGTATAATACTAAAATTCATACACTCTGTAGTGCAGTGAATAGTGCTTTGGTTACTATACATAACTTCTTAGATTCGATTTCCGATCGGGTCTAAATAAACATTATTTACGAGTTTATTTTCACTCTTATAAAAATAAATTTAATATTAAATTGATCATGAAATGTAGAACTTAAGTAAATAAAAGAGTGAGTTACAGAATCGCTCCATGTATTTATGGTTTGTGACGTACCTAATAAATTTCCGATCAATCCTACCGAATTACGCTCACCGATAGGTACCCGACATTAAAAAAACTCAGCACACATTTTGTCCCATTTTGGAACTAGTTGAGAGACTTTTTGTACATTGAAATTTATAATGACGACTGGTTTTTTGTAAACGAAAACGAAAACATCTGAAATGTTGCTAACACTCCGACGCCGATGGGCGTAATACACAGCGAGATACGAACGATAGCAATGTACTCGTATCTAATAGACACACAATTTATTATTACTATTGTAATACTTATCAGAATTATGTTATAAAGATATTTTGACCTTATTATTCTGAGGAATATTAAACTTATTTACATTTTAAAGAACATTGACTGATTTATCAATTAAACTTCTTTTAGAGAACATATGTACATGGCGGGCTTATTTCTAAGAAGAATATTTTCCAACCAACCAAATTTAAAAGTAATTAATCACATATATCACGACAATAAATAACATATTTACTCTTGTTTCCACGTTTCAAGCTTCGATTATACATATATATATATATATATATATATATATATATATATATATATATATATATATATATATATATATATATATATATATATATATATATATATATATATATATATATATATATATATATATATATATATATATATATATATATATATATATATATATATATATATATATATATATATATATATATATATATATATATATATATATATATATATATATATATATATATATATATATATATATATATATATATATATATATATATATATATATATATATATATATATATATATACATTTATATATATATATATATATATATATATATATATATATATATATATATATATATATATATATATATATATATATATATATATATATATATATATATATATATATATATATATATATATATATATATATATATATATATATATATATATATATATATATATATATATATATATATATATATATATATATATATATATATATATATTTAAATATAAATATATTTATTTAAATACATGTATAAATATATTGCGCAAGCTGAAGCGCAAGATTCCTTGCCTTCATGAAAGTAACGTTGGAAATAACACTGCGTCAATACGAATTGGTTACGAATAAAGGTTAGAAGAAAAAGAAGAAATGTACGGTCAATTAAAATTTTGATTGTAAAATCTAAAACAATTTCAATTAACAATATACGAAATGTGTTAAATGTGTTAAAATTGTACACATCAACTCACTCCTCAATTCCAGATTCATTCCACATTTTTTAACTAACAGGAATGCCTATCGGCTTGACTTGGGAAGATATACATAATAAGAGATGAATAACTTTATTTATCGGAATAAATAACGCAAATAATAACTAACGGCGTGTCAGAATAAATAATAAATAACTTTATGTATTTAATTAATACATTGTGCCCAACAGAGGGTTAACATCCATTTGACTTGGAGTCAAACCGTGATCAAGTGATTACAATTATAAATTCAGATAGTTGTTTGTTATTTTTATAATAAAATTCAGTTTGTCACGGGACTGTATGCTCAATTTGTCATGCTCTCCTGATAATAAAAAATGGCATAAACGGGTTTTTTAAGCATGTATATTAATAAGCGATGGATATTTATGTCTTTATAAAACGTTTCTAATTCCAATAGTCTAATTAACATTCTCTTTCAATCAAATATAATAATATTATCGTGATTAAAATAGTTAATCTAAAGTAGAGTGAGTCGTGTTTCAGAAATATTTTCGTACAGCTAGTTTTATTTAAAAACAAAACATTCTTTCCCCACTCTGTTAAAATGTGTCTCCATCAGCAGGTGGTATCTAAGTGTTTAAAACTTGATAAAAAACGATTCATTGTATTTATAAGTGTGATTCTTTTTCGATTAATTTATTTCTTTATAGCCGCTAGGGAGAATGAATTCAGCATGATTTCTAAGCGGTACAAAGTCGAAATAGAAGACTGATATCGTTTTTACATGCAACGTCATTGTAAGTTATTTTATTAGTTGAATTAATTAAAAGCATGTCTTTTTACTACTTTAGGTATTTATTAGGTGCATTTGAAAGTGCCGTTTTTTTGTTGCTAAATGTAACCATTTTTTTCGATATCAAAGGGAAAAAATACATTTATCAAAATAATTACCGTCGCTAACTACTACTTTCGCCCATTTTTCTGGCAATGAACGGGATATGTGCTGGAAGAAGTCATGGTTATTTAAGGAAATCCATTATTGGACTGTCCAATTTTGAACTTCTTTGTAGGAACCAATGCGAAGTAAAATAATATCCCATATGAAATATTGTTTTATACCATCGGTGTACAGTCCTAAAATATCCAGCGTCGGTGACGTTTTTTTATATTAATTTTTCAAACGCAGTAACACATTCTATAAATAATAATTATCTGCTCTGTTTTAAAAGTGAGTAAGTAGATACCTGTTTTTTTTAATGCCTGGCTGCTAACGTGCGTTCTCATTAACCGATATGAATGGACATATTATTATTATATTCAAAACGTTCGAATTGCAGCTGTTTCCCGCCAATCAAAGCCGTGAACTTGAAACTCGAAAACGAACGTGAAAGTAGTTCAAATATCGAATTTTCAAACATAAAAAAGAACGTTGAAAAAATCAAATCGAATAATCGAACGCTGCGGTTTTAGAATAAAAAGTAGAAAAAGCGAATAGCTTTTTCATAAACCTACTTTCAACGGTGACTTATTGAAACATTATTTGTCATTTTTAGTCTTATTTGACAAAAAATTAGAAAACAATGACATCGCGCCAAAATTATTTTCTATATTACCCTGTATATTTTCCTAAATAAACATGTGAATAAATTGTTGTTTGCAAGACATAAAATGCATCTCATAAATATACAATTCAATATGCCAATGTCAGCTTAGAATCCTCCTCGGCATTTTCGCATTTTTGTATCCATTTTTAAATTTTGTCTTATTTCTTCAATAAATATGGCCTTGCCTTTTATTTATTCAATTATTCAATAAAATCTAGCTTATAAATGATTACTGTTGAAGATAAGTCGAAAATTTAAATGATCAAATCAAATATCAATAACTGTAAACGAAAAACGCAGTGTTAATTTGTGTATTGTATGTTGACCTTATTAAAATAAATATAATTCATTTTATTTACAGTCACACCTTTTTTTTAAGCCCTCCTAAATTCTTATCTCTATTTTCTTATCTTGTTATAATAAAATAATTCTTTATCCTTTTAAAAAAACACACGTTTTATTATATTATCTTGTGTCGTATTTGCGGTTCTTGTAATATTTATTTTTCAAATCCATATTACGCAAGAATTCAACAGCATGAATATTTTTTAAATGTAGTAATAAAATAATATAATATAACTTAACTGACATTTCTAGATCGGTATTTTAGGGATAAGTTTCTTTACGGACTCGAATGAAAAAGAGTTTAATTTAATATATCCTAAAGACATACTTATAAATTATTTTGAATACACAAATACAATACAAAACAGTATTGACAAAATTAAATATACTTAGGAAACTGATAAAAATTCAACATTTTCCTTTAGAAATTAAAAATGTAAAAGACACAAACACTCCAAAAAAGAAACTTTACGAAGACTATAAGCATATACAGACTATATAACAATGATAAAAAACTAAACAAGATAACTTCCTTTGCACCGCATAAAAATATATGTTCCCCAGTCACACATTTTTTTGATGTTTAAATAACATGTTAATATCAACAACAACAAAAAGAGTCCCTCTCCAAGCACAAGAGCTAAGTGTCTTTTTTGGAGAGGCTCAGCGCAACTAAAATTACAAGATTGTGTAATAAAGTATAAATGTTTAAAAAATGTCATTATAAAACACTCTCCTTATTATCCATTGTTCACTTAGTGTAATACCACTTTTATAAACACTTTTTCCTGACTACCGGTTTCGGAAAATCATACCATCATCAGGTCATTAAAATAAAATTATTACGATTCGACATTTGTATAAAAATAAAATTTTGAAAGAAAAAAAGAAGGCAAATGAAAAGATAAAGAAGAAAAATGTGATCATACATATTTTTTAATGAATTAAAAATTAAAGTCAACAAGACAGCCTACTCAACTGAATTCCCTTTTCTTGACGTCAGCGTCGGTTGTAACCACGGGTGGCTGCCATCTGCGCCTTATTTCCTGGTTTCTCACAAAGTCAAACGAACTCAAGGATAAAATTCGTCATAGATATATACTATCAAAGATATATGACAGCTCTGGGCCCTTGTAAGTTGTACCATGCTTCACAGCCGTATAAAATAATATGTAAGTATAATCCAGGCATTGATTGAGCGGTACTTGGTCTTCAATGAGTACAAATCCGATCTCCAGACAGTCTTCGGCTGTCCAAACTTAAAACACAGTAAGGGACATTTTTTTGTAGTACGTTTTTTTTGCATTTTTGGACTAAGTAGAATCTACTTAGCCCAAAAATTAAAAAAAAAGTACTACAAAAAAAATGTCCCTTACTGTGTTTTGAGTTTGGACAGCCGTCTTCATACTGTTGAATGTGGTGCTTCAAATCTTAAATGCACATTTTCTATATTGTGATGGTCAGCACGCTTGGCTACGTACCGTGGAGGTCCCAGGTTCAATTCCCTGGGAGGGGTCAAATAAATGTATGTGATTTTTCACTCTAATATTTATTAAATATTACCCTGGACTAGTGCCTGAAGCGGAGGGCTGATCGCCTTTCCTTCGTATGTTAACGATCACGATAACATTACGTTTATATGATGCAGTGCCCTATGCAACATAGAGTGCGGATAAGGGTTTGAGGAAGAATTTTCTGTAATGTACGCTCCCAACTTGAAACTCTCGAATCTTTTGATGAGCTATGCTAAGCTTAAAATAGAAGACATAATTTGAAATAAAAGAAATAAAATGGAACAAAAGTGCCTTACCTTTTACAAATTATTTTGGAAAAGGGGATATTTTCTTATCATAAACATTTCTCACTTTGGTATAACAGAAATTTAAATTCTACTAGACAAAACGTCAAACTGTTCATAAAACATCGCTCGCTATTTTCCGCTCGTTTTTATAAGAAATTCAAATCAATTAATCAAACACATCATCAAATCTTTGTTCAAAAGGCATTGCATTTGTGTCTCATTACTTGGTATTTTTCCAATCGACCGGACCGTTTAATTGAAGTAATCAGATTATTGTTATAGTAATTGAACGGCATAACTTATCCATAAAAGTTTCAGTCGTCTGTTAATGTTCAGGCTATTTGTATATCGCTTCATATCGTCTATGGTACGTTGGACTGGCAAACACTTTCTACGTGCGACATGAAAATAAACACTCAAAGAATGAATCCGCAACCATTGATTGATGAAACTATTAAAATGGTTTAATCCCTTGGTCGTCAAACTGCGGCCCGCGGCAATAAAATATCCGTTTCCGAATTCGATATAAAAAATGATTCGGATAATTGCGGATGTTACTCTAAATTACATTTTCAATTGACATGACGCGATATTAATATTTGTTTTGAGTTAAGACAGAGATTATCTTTGACTGTTTTAGCACTGCGACTAACTTTATTTTTACAATATTTTGAGTAATTAAAATCTCGATAGAGACAAAGAATATTTTAAATTTATTTCAGGGAATAGCATCAAGTGGCCACTTAAACCAGCCAATGACAGGTCATAAGCCCTGTAAATGCCTAGATAGGGGTAGGGGTTGGCTAGGAGTATGTATAGGAGCTTCGAGCTGGAACCTAGCATGTAACAGTCGGCTATCGTACATAATACCCAATTCATAAGTGTGCGGCCCGCAGTGATACCTCACATTGCCCCATGTGACCCTTGACCAGAAAAGTGTGACGACCGCTGGTTTAATCGCATTTACCTTTAGTTATGTCTTTCACCTGGGCATTTAAACTTACGTGATCCATAATCCATAAAATATATTCCATTCCTATATCGAATGATGCTTCCACAAGGGTCACAATCTCAGTAATTTTGTTTTATTACTTTTATTGTTTTGTACCTTTTGTTTTGTTTTTTTGTGATCAACTTCAGTATTTTTTGTGAACTAAGCACATCTTCTTACATTTTTAAAGATATAAACTAAAAATGCTTCAAATCCTTGTACATAATAGGCAAGGAAAATTTTCTATGGCAACTAACAAATATATTTTTTTAAACCTCAGTAATGATGAGTAAGTCGGAGAAGAAGACAAGAATATCGAATGATATAGGATTGGAATCAATTTGATGTTCAGAACTGATCACCTTAATGTGGTTTTTCATCACGTTAACACTGTGTTGATCCGTAGAGGTGCCGTATGCACTATTGGGTACAAATAAAGTTAGAGAGAAAACGTATGATATGTGTTAGGTACCTAAGTGTTTTACTTAAAATAATTTAGATTTTCGTTCATTTGGCAATTTCAAACGCGATTTTCCACGGGTACCTACTCGTCAGTGAATTCATACTAATGATTGCCGACACCTGTCGTACGCAGGCTTCGCGTGGCACGATGCCTTGTATTTAAAAGATGCACCGTTTTCGATTTCATCAGTAGGCCGCCTTTGGCCATTGAGTGAAGTCGTCTGCGGATAGCTAGTGTCGCCAGTATCATGGTTTATACAATGCAGAGCGGTGCCTTGCTTGAAATGCCGGGAAAACGTGGCGGGAAATTCTTTATTGCTGAAAAGGTAAATCTTCTTCAAATACTTCTTGGAAAATCAAACAAATCTTTATTAAAATAACTTGTGCATTTTAATTTTATAAAGAACATTCCATATTCCTAGTATTTTAGACATTTGTTCAAACTCCTTTGTTCGTAATATAAAAAAAAATACGTTTAAAATATCCATATTATAATTATTATTTTATAATTTTTTCTTGTTTTATAACCATCACCTAAATTAAACACGTTTTAACCACTATTTTTTTATTTTTTTTTAAATTTTAGTATTGTTTCAGTTTTTTTAAGTTATATTTATCGAGAAGCCGTGAAGAAATAAATTTAAATTAAAAATTATTTTAATTTAAAATATTTTTATTCATGAAAAAAAACACGTGTTTTTAAAATCGCATGTTGAAGAAACCCCATTTTAAGGTTAATTTTTTTTTACAACTTTTAACAATAATTTTTAAATATTATTCAACACATAACATATTCAAGATAATTTATTTGGTTAAAAATATTTTAATTCCTTAAAAAAACACGTGTTTTTGAAACCGCGTGTTGAAAAAACCGCGTTTTTCTTAAGCTAGGTATTTTCACAATAACTACGTTTAATAATATTTAAATATTAATGGTGATTAAAGTTTTACTTTACATTTTACAATTTTATAAAGAAAAACTAATATTTAAATAAATATATATTTGTTGTTTTTTTTTAATACAATTCGTATTTTTGATATACCTACCTAACAACAGTCTAAAATTGAAACAAATTCCTTCGATCAACATTTAAAATAAAAAAACATTTAATTTAAATAGCAGAACATAAAACAATAAAGTATTGTTTAAAGCCTGTGTTCATCTATTTAAAAAATTAAAACACTTTTTGTAAACTTATTAATTCTACTCTCAAGTTTTTTCTTTTGTATAAAATTCTGGTTTACTTATTTTTTAGAACATCGTCCTTGTAATCCTGTCTTAAGGTTGCGATATTATTCCAACCGAACAGCCAAACGATTATTTTAATTTGTGTACCTGAGCTGGGTGCAACATAACATAACATTATATGTGAATTTTCTTGCTTTATTTTATCCACAGTGTGTTATTTGCATGTTTAATTTCATTTGATGTGCTAACATATACGGAAAAATAATGACCATATATATTTTTTATACTCTGATGAGTATAATAAAATCATTTTCGAAATTCAGTATGTATAATACCGCAGTATATCTTACCTGTTTTTAGAAAAAAATATTTATATGAAAAACCTTGTTCTGAACAAACCTGTTTTTAGTTCTTAAAATGTTTTTCAATAAAACTTAATATTTTCTCGGCATTTTAGTATAATCTCCCAAATGGCAGATACGTAAAGTAACATAATCTTGAATTAGAAAAAAAAAGTTATATCAATAAAACATTATTAAATATTTTAGAGCAACAATTGAATAAAAAATCTTACCACATTTACTATGTATTGTCGATATGTATTTATATATATATATATATATATATATATATATATATATATATATATATATATATATATATATATATATATATATATATATATATATATATATATATATATATATATATATATATATATATATATATATATATATATATATATATATATATATATATATATATATATATATATATATATATATATATATATATATATATATATATATATATATATATATATATATATATATATATATATATATATATATATATATATATATATATATATATATATATATATATATATATATATATATATATATTTATATATATATTTATATATATATATGTATATGTATATATATATAAATATATATATATATATATATATATATATATATATATATATATATATATATATATATATATATATATATATATTTACATTTAATTTTAAAGAAAAAAATGAAATAAAATTTATATGTTTAAAGTCAATGATTAATTTATACGATATATCACTTTTTTTTATAAAATAAAAATAAACATTGTCCAAAATTCAATTTTACAAAAGAAAAATAAAATATTTCCGTCTCCCAAAAAGACGAGACTATTTTTTTATTCATCGTATTTTTTCAGTGCCATTGTACTCATTTATTTTTAATCTAAATTATTACAAATAACCTATTTGATTCTCAAGACGTTAATTACAGAATAGCAAATATTATCCAATTAACATAGCGATTAAGATAATTATGAAAACAGAGTAATTAAATATATGTTTATACATAAACGTAAACGTATATTTATATACGTAGATAACCCAATTAGACGTACGATTGTTAATTTAAGCTCCAATAATTTCTGGAAATTTAAACAAAATAATTAAATATATTATTTTAATTTATTTTCTTGTGAGTTTGCCAGGCCAACCATATCGTAGGCTTTTATTTATTATACTTTTTGCGCGATATATGTATGCAAAAGTGGCGTTTTTGGATAGAAAAGTTATAAATAAATTCTGTAGTAGGGCGAAGAATGGATTACTCATATGCATGGTATTGAAAAGTTTGTGAAATGTCGCTAAAAGCAGTTCATTAAAGTTCCCGTAGTCACTACATTCCCGTTTCTAGCACGTAATCCGTCAGCAGGGTACGTTAACTCCGCGGTAACACTGAGACGGCACGGTAACAGGGCTCGCAATTTTGACTTTTGCAGTCGAAAAATGACAGGCGCCGTGGCGTAGTTTGGTAGACGCTCGACTACGAAATTGGCGTCGCACGTTCGATTCCCTCCAATTGCAAATTGAATTCAAGAAAGATTTATTTTAAATTCACCCGGGTGTTTGTGATCTAATTTTCACTCCTACCTTCCATATCCTTACTATGTCTTTGCGGGTTCTTCCTTTAAAAAAATAAAAATAAAAACGCCATGAATTGTTCGTTTTTCTTGCAGATTTATGTTATTTTTCATATGGATTTATCAACCAAATAAAAATACAACATAATACATAGTTTATTAGATAACGAACTGCATTTTTTTTAATGTCTGATTTTTTTCTTTAAAAAAACATAGTATTCATTTTGATAATTTATTCAAACTTTGATTAACGGTAGCACAATGATTAGTTTAGTACTTTTCGATCATAAGGTAAACATAATAAGATTTACAATAATTAAAGAAAACACTTTGTTTTTTACCACTTGAGTTTTTATTAAAGACTACATGTTTCAGAAGTTAAACTTCCATCATTCAGGTCTGTATAATAACTATACTATACTGTATAATAACTGTTTTCTTTAATTATTGTAATATGTCTTACCACAAAGTTAATGCCGAAACAATAAATAAAATAATAAGATTTCGTTGTAGCTGTACATTAAGTAGTTATAATGTGTAACCAATCGCTAAATCTGCTTCCTGTAACTGATCAGGAATGCCACAAATCTCACCGCCGCCATGGACAAATCCATCTTTTCATTACAATCCACATCCACTTTCTCTAATATTTTTCTCTTTCATGCTTTTCATCGCGTGGTTCATCTAGTACGCTCATTAATAATAATTAATCTCTGGTAATTTCTCCTAAGTCCGCGTGTTGTCCAGTCGCAGGCGATGGTGGGTAATTTGTTTGCTTGTGAAGATTCTTGTCTGGAAAAAAACTCATCGGGTATGCAAAACACGACACATTTACAAGTGAAAGTCATTTGAGCCGTAACACACTCTCACTAGTTGGAAGCATGTATTGTATGGTACTTTATAGAGACATATGGACGTACGATATTATTATTACTATTTAATGTATTAGATACTGGATTGTTCACCCTACGGATGATATGTCAATATTATCGTCTTTTTTTAAAAAAAAAATTCTAAAAAAATATGTAATTAAGTTTATAAGAGAAATGTTGAGTAACAAAAAAGACAATAATAAATTTAATTTCATCCCATTGATTTTTTGGCATTCATTTTAAAATATATTGATAATAGTCCTATTATTAACATTTATCCACCTCCATGGTGTAATGGTTAGCTACCGTGCTGAAGGTCCCGGGTTTGATTCCCAGGGGGAGGGTAATTTTTTTAGTGATTTTACACTATAATATTTATTTAATATTACCCTGGACCAATCCCTGAACCACCTTGCGAGATCACCTTGCCTTCACGCAAGTAACGATCAAGATAACACTGCATCAATACGATGCAGTGCCTTATGCACCATTGGGTACGGATAAGGGTTAGAAGAAGAAGAATTATTAACAGGATCCTATGTCTGTAACCTTTATTTTATAGTTAAATATGAGAAAGAGAGAGGAATTTATTAGTTATCATTTTTTATATGACTCTAATAACGAATGTACCTGCCTGTTATTTTTTTAAGAACGAGACACGAGTGTAAAGAGAAATTTGTATCGGCGTATTTTATTTCCTATTTCACATATCCGCAGATGTGAAAACCAGAAAACCAGTTGTGCTGACTTCTGAAATGTCCATTTAGCAGCCGGCAGCTAGTCGAGTGGGCAGATGTAGATGCTGCGTGACCATAAACTTGTGAAAGTCACTCGGATATGGCGATCCGTCCGATTCTGTACTGGTTTCTTATGGCGCAGCTCGCATGGGGGAATGCCGTGCGACGTACACACTGCGACCGACGTCATGTGAAATGTTATGAATTAATGCTATCAATATTCAAGTCATATTAGAAAGTGTACAAATGTATGCATTGACAGCTGGTTAAATAACTATCGGATACAAAAATCTAATACGCGATTCTAACGTGTAATTTTCCTTCCTTTATTGTATGTATATTATGGAGCTTATTCATGAATATGTGCATAATAATTTTTGTCGAGTTAATAAACTTTAGTAAAGGACTTAGGGAACAATCATAATGCTAAGATTTTTTTATTGCTGAAGTTTAACATAGACGAAAAAAATGTAAAATTTCGCAAAAAAAAAATTTGAGTTACAATAAAACCACAGATTTCAACTATTAATAGTTTTTTTTTTAACATTTAAGAATAGTTTTTATTTCAATTAGACTGTTTCTAAAGTCTACTATATTTTTTCCACATTTCTTATTCTTCAAACCCTTATCCGCACCCCAACGATGCATAGGGCACTGCATTGTATACACGCACTGTTATCTTGATCGTTAAAACATGAAGGAAATGTGATCAGCCCTCCGCTTCAGGTACCAGTCCAGGGTAAATATTGAATGAATATTAGAGTGAAAAAATCACTTATATTTATTTGACCCTCCCACGGGATTCGAACTCGGGACCTCCAGAACGGTAGCCGAGCGTTCTGACCATTACAATACGGAGGCGGACATTCCTTATACTTGTTATATGTATGTATGTTATATGGTTAGAATCAATATTAAAATTATTTTTAAAAAATTGTTCTCACACATGCCTACACTGACTTACACACGAATACACACTTACATACTAATATTTGTGTTTAATATTGTATGGTTTTTGCGTTTTTATTTTGCTTGCTTTGGTACTTTTTTTTATTTTCTAATTTAGATTATTAGGTACGCATACACAATGAAACTGAATAAAGGATATGCTAGTTAATTTAGAATAGGGTTGCCATTCATCGCGTTACATCGAGAAATGTCATGGTTATCGACAGTATTATCCCGGATATGTTCGGATATTTTTTTAAAAAATCTGAAATCTTCTGTTAATCTGAAAAATGGCAACAAGGAGCGTAAATTATCATCCGCTCTTATCTACAAATCTTGAAAACCCTGAAAAATATTAGTTTGGTAATCTGATTGATTTATTTATTTCATTTTTCTTTTGTCAACAGATTCCCCGATGAACTAGAAAGCCGCATCACACCGGATGAAGAACTCAATGATGATGATGATGATGAAGACGATGATAGTGATGATGAAAGCGAAAGTAGAATAAGGCCTCCGCGCCCGCCGCCTCCCACAGTTCGGGAATCTCCGCTCAGGCAACAGTGTCCCCTCAGGGGTGATCCGAGATGTCCTCCCGCTTCAAAAAGGTAAAAAATAATAATAAATGTAATTTTTAGTTAGGATTTTAATCTTTTTCCTTTAGCCTTTTTTTTAGCCGCAAAATTGTATTCATTTGATACAGGTGTTGGCAAAAATCATCATTTTAAGTTAACTTTAAACTCGCTTACCTCAAAACGACTGCTTTTAACTTGCGGCTATTTTTTTTGTTTTTTAAAGAGAAATATTTGTGTTTTTATTATTTACACAAATATTTCAATTTCATACTATTTCTGTGAGCCTAAGCGGCTTAGAAATAGGTATCAAATTGTGGTAGAGTGGGTTCGAACCGAGAAACTCTGACTTAAGAGTCCGCGACACTAACCACGGGACCACAACCCGACACTGCCCCTTATTTTGCCTTCGCACATTAGAGTAGACTCTAAAAATCGGTGTTTGATTTTAATATTTACAAAATGAATTATGGAGTTCCTCAAATTAAACGTCAAATAATAAAATATTTTGTCGTCAGGTATCGCACGCACGACGGCACGTGCAACAACGCGCGCCGGCCGCGCTGGGGCGCCGCGATGTCGGCCGTGCAGCGCTTCCTGCCAGCGCACTACGCGGACGGCGTGCAGGAGGTGCGGCTGGCGCGCGGCGGGCGGCGGCTGCCGTCGGCGCGCGCCGTGAGCGCGGCCGTGCACGCGGGCCCGTCCGCGGCGCGGGAGCCGCGCGGCAGCGTCACGCACATGCTCATGCAGTGGGGGCAGTTCCTCGACCACGACGTCACGTCGTCCTCCCAGGCGCGCGGCTTCAACGGCTCCGTGCCCAAGTGCTGCGGGAGCGGCGGCAGGGAGTTCATACCGAGGGAATTGCTGGTGAGCACTCACTCTACATTCACTATCACTTTTTATTTTCAAATAATGTTTATAATATAATTTTTTGACATCTCATCAAAGATGAAGAATATGGAAGTCTAGGCATTTACGGGGCTGACGACCATCATAGCATTCACCAATTCTACCCATTTTTGACAACCACACTACTCAAATTCTTGGAAGTTCTATATATATGAACCAATTTTTGAAACATTGTTCTTGAATCACTAGAACTTCACTGGAGACATCTATTGGTGAGATTAAAAGAATTTGAGTAGTGTGGTTGTCAAAAATGGGTAGAATTGGTGAATGCTATGACGGCTGTCAGCCCTGTAAATGCCCAGACTTCCATATTCTTCTTCATCTTTGATGAGATGTCAAAAAATAATATGAAAATAACTCCTGTAATTGGAGATAATCCAGATTTAGTGAACAAGTATTTGGACACACTCAAAAAGTTTTAAATGTTCAAAATGACTCACAGCAACACCAAACCGATTTTCAACAAAAAAGTTAATTATTTTTTGATATCTCAACATAAAAAAGAATCATAGATATGGAAGTCTCGGTATTTTCACAGGGCTTATAACCTGTCATAGGCTGGTTTATGTGAATGTTACAAGTCTGAAAAGTGATCAGTCATAAGCCCCCTAAACGCCCAGACTTACATATTCTTCGGTATCTATGTTGAGATGTCAAACAATAATATGAAAAATAACTCCTATAATTGGAGATAATCCAGATTTGTGTCAAGTATTTGGACACACTCAAAATGTTGTAGAGAAGTTCAATATTATAATACATGAAGGCAAAATGAAATAGATGTAAGGCCGATAAAATCAACTTAGTTTGGAGTTAGGTCCTTACAATATATTGCCTTTACCCAAATTAACGAGCTGCCTGACGTATAAAAAATAGAACCCAATCAGGGATCCAAAATGAAAAAACTGAAAAAATACTTCATGGAACGTATTTTTTTACTTTAAACATGCTTCTTAGTTTATGTTTTTTTATATGCCTATTTACTGTACCTTTTATTGCTTTATATTTTACATTTTTGTGTTTTCTTGTTTGTTACTTTCTTATCTGTTTTTCAGACTTGCTTATCTTAACCCTATGGAGTTAAGTCGTTGCCTATAACTGACAATCAAATATTAATAGCCTTTTGTTCTCCGCCAGCATCCTGAATGTCTGCCAATATCCGTGCACGAAGAGGACCCCTTCTACGGGCCGAGAGGAATCCGCTGCCTGGACTTCATCCGCTCCAGTCCGGCCCCTCGGGCTGGCTGTGAGCTCGGATACAGGGAGCAGATGAACCAAGTGACCGCCTATATAGACGCATCTCCAATCTACAGCAGCTCAGCTAAACAGTCTGATAAACTCAGGATATTTAGAAATGGTAAATTTTTACTTTCACTTTGAAAGCATACTATTTTTAAATAATGTGTCTTTTAAGGTGGGGACTGACCGGAGCATTTCGTCGTAACGGAACATTCCCATCGAGCATCCGAATATCAGATGGAGTACTCAGAACGAGCTCGGCTCGCTGTACTGACTATACGAATGCTCACATCGTAACGTGTTATGTTATAACATGATATAGTATTTATTATTTCATTCATTTAAACCCTTACCCGCACCCCAATGGTGCGTGGGGCACTGCACCATACAAACGCAGTGTTATCTTGATCATTTACACATTAAGGAAAGGTGATCAGCCCTCCGCTTCAGGTACCAGTCCAGGGTAATATGGAATAAATATTACTGTGAAAAAATCACTTATATTTATTTGAGCCCCGACCCGGGACCTCCAGAACGGTAGCCGAGCGTGCTGACGAAAACACTGAATACTGAATCTGTATCAAATTTCCAGGCATGTTACAATACGGCCGACTGCAATCGCGTCGTCCCATCCTTCCCCCAGAAGCCCGCGATACGGAAGCACTGTGTAGAGGAGGTGCTTTGGACGCTTCTTGCTTTAAAGCCGGAGATGGAAGGGTCAATGAACACCCGGGACTTGTAGCAATGCACATTGTCTGGCTTAGAAAACATAACAGGTATTATCTTCTATATAAATATCGATGTTTGTCACATCGTCCTAGTTTATATGAAAACAATTTTTAACCATTTGCCATAATTATGTAAAGGGAGAAAAGCTGTAGAGATAAAAAATTTGTTGACTTCATTTTTTCCTGGCATTGGTCATGGAAACTCATAAGAATTGATGACTATTCACGATCATCTCAAAGTATTTTCCGGCATCATTCTGATGCTGACACCTGGTTTGACTTCACTGTGTTGTTTATCTGTAACTCTTCCTAATGTAAACTCTTTTTTTATATTCCTTTTTTTTCAATGAGTTATAATTTTTGTCTAGCACAGAACTCAAACTACTGAAGCAAATAAGGAAACATTTTTACTATATAATTGTCTTCTAAAGTATTTTATAATGTTTTCTGAATCGCTTATTTAAATTGTGATAAATGGCATCTACATAAAATGGTTTTTGTTAATTACTTCCGTAAGAGAGCGAAAAAAGGGTGTATTTTTTTTATTATTTCAAAGCTAATGATGAAATTCATGCTGAAAATTTTAAAAATGATGAATTTTTAATTCCTCGTTCTGAATGCTTTTGTAAAAAAAATATATAGTATTTTATTCAATTTATAAATTGAATCTATTTAGAATATTTCTTTTTAATACACAGGCTGGCTACAGAACTATCTCACCTGAACCCTAATTGGAGCGATGAAAAGTTATATCAGGAAACAAGAAAAATTATTGGAGCATTTGTGCAGCATATTACTTATAAAGAATTTTTGCCCATCGTCTTAGGTACATATATTTCATTAAATATTTAAATACAACTTTATTCACAGATAAAATTTTACTTTCTTGGTTTATATAAGTTTTTATATTTGAGTATTTTAAAAATATTCTAGTATTACAAGTTACAAAGTAACGCAAAACTTTTGGTGCGGCCGAAATTGTATTGTATATTGTTTATTGTATATTTTCAGGGTCAGAAGTTATGCGCTTGTTTGATTTGGAATTACAAATAAAAGGATTTTACAATGGATATAATTCCAAAATAAATCCTAATCCAGCTAATGCATTTGGAGCCGCAGCATTTCGATTTGGCCACAGTCTCGTTCAAGACTCTTTCATGAGATATGACCGCTTTCATAGACCAATTGATAACAGTAAGTTGAATCGTTTACTCCCTACCACTTTCACTATCAACAAATAATCTGGGTTAAAAATGTTTTTAAAAAATGCCAAAGTAATCTACTTTTGATGATAAGATAATGATGAATTCCTGTCTGATATTATTTAAGATGATGATCTTATAATTCCTCGTTCTGAATGCTTTTCATCATTAGCAAAATACCCACTTGTGTATTTACATTCGTTTTTAATATTTTCAAAAACATAATGAACATAATAATTTGGCAGTATGTACCAAATAAATTTAAACAATTGCTTGTATTTATTCAATGTTTAAAGTGTACAATGTTGAAAGTGTTTAATCCAAAATGGAAAAGGGTATTTTTACATATTTTATAACTCGAAAATTCAATTGGTACTATTCTCAATAAAATCTCTAATGAGTATATCATTTATAGATGTATTTTTAAATTATTTTATCATTTATTATCAAGCTTTATTATTTTTTATTAGAAAAAATCCACAAAAAATAACATATCTTAATAAAAAAAGTAAGGGAGGAATTAAATACATGATTTAAAATTTTAGATGTGCCTCTCCACGAAGAACTTACAAACCCTTCCAACATTTGGAGCTTCGGAGCAGTGGATCGACTCCTACTGGGTCTGACCAATCAACCATCGCAACGGAGAGACGAGTTTATATCACCAGAGCTCACAAACCATCTGTTTCAATCCGGTCGATTCACATTTGGTATGGACTTGGCTTCAATCAACATCCAAAGAGGAAGAGACCATGGCATTCCTCCTTACATCAATTGGAGAGAACCTTGTGGACTTACTCCGGTTGAAGATTGGTCAGATTTACTGAAGATAATGCCTCTTCGAGCTGTGCGGAGCCTAGAAGATGTTTACAGGTAAATATTTCACTTTTAAAGGATTCATCTGCATATTTTTTTGCAAGATCTCCACTTAACTTTGGCTTTCAAAGTCTTAAAAAAAACTCTACTTCTTTAAACTTTTGTCAATGTCACCCACCGGTCTTATCAAGAATACTTATTACTTTTTAAAATTACATTCTATTATCAATGGTGGAATGTTTGATTTGACAGGATTAAAAGCCTTTATTTATTTTTATATTTTACTTGTCTTGGCTGCACATCCCTTTATAATCATTCCTAACTTATCCTCAGGTTGCATCGGAACATAATAGTTAATTTGTGTCATTTTATTTACAGGGATGTAGATGATGTTGATTTATTTACTGGTGGGATGGCAGAACGCCCTGTCATAGGGGGCCTTGTAGGACCGACATTTGCTTGCATCATAGCTCAGCAGTTTTCTAACCTCAGAAGAGGAGATCGATTTTGGTAAACACCGTTGATTTTACCCGTAATATTATGTTAATTATATTCAACAGTTTAATAATTTAACTTGTTTATCTTTTTAAAGGTATGAAAATGGTGGGTTTCAATCATCATTCACCCCAGCTCAGCTACAACAAATAAGGAAAGTTACTCTCGCACAAATCCTTTGTCAGACTATGGAAAATGTTGAGACTCTTCAACCTTTTGTCTTCCTTCCCCCTGACGATTTTCGCAATGAACGAGTTCCCTGTGACAGTTTCCTATTTAACAACTTTGACCTGACCGCTTGGAAGGAACGCGACTTTGAGTTTGACAATGACATCAACAGTTTTGACCGAACGACTAGACAAACCACAGGACAACCAGACTTTAACCAGACTTTAAATAATTTACTCTCAGACTTATTTTCAAATAAAAATACAACCCCTGACAAGAAACCGACTGTTACCCCTAGCCCGATCCAACTTGACGATAAACTTGACATACCTATGAAAACCAAACCTACTAAACTGACAACGTCTCCCCGACCACCAAAACCTAAAACATCCAAAAATCCTTTTTTTACCAGACAAACTGTAAAAACCAAACCGACTTCACGAACTACTACTTTAAAGTTGGATGACAAACTGGATTTTAGCAAAACTTTGCTAGGTAAAAATATGACTGTTGAGACTGACGAAACTAACGTGACAAGAAGTAAACGGTCTTTGGACAATATTTCCAATACAACCTCTTCTAACCAAAAAGACAATCTTCTCAATCAACGTGCTTCTGAGGACAATGTCACACTAGATTCTAGAGAAGGGTTTGTAGATAAACTTCAGAGTGCTGTGAAAACTTACGGAACCATGCTGACTAACGATTTCCCTTTCTTTAGTAATCTATTTAGTAACAAACCAACTACGACAAGACCCCTTCGACCTGTAATTAAACCTCACGTAACTCTTTATCAACAAGACTATCAAACAACAGAAGAACCCGAAAAATACACTTACCTAATCAATATAGTTCCAAAGGCGACCACTCCAAAATATGAAAAAATCCAACAAACAATTAAAATCACAGTACAAGGACATCAACCAAACATACAATTCCCATCCATGAGTTCCTTTTCTTTTAACAAGAAACCAGTTTACAACCAAAACAAACTTGAATACCGCCCGGCTTCTGATTACAATAGACCAGATTCTGGATATAACAATCCCATTTCAGGCTATAATAGACCGATTTCTAACAATAATAGACCAATTTCTAACTATAATACACCAGATTCTGACTATAACGAACCCGTTTCAGGCTATAATAGACCAATATCTAACAATAATAGACCAACTTCTAACTATCATAAACCAATTTCCGACGATGACATACAATACAGCACAAATACCCCTAGTTATTTGAGACCGCAGTATATAAATAGCAGACCTCAGATATCCCAAGACCGCTACGACTTTGACCAAAATCCAGACCACCACTATAAACCAAATAATTACAGACCGACTTACGACTACACCACAGAAAACAACCCTTATGGGTTAGTGACGTTCAGTCATATTGAGACCACTAAACGACCTGACTTATTTAACAGACCCCGACCCCAATACGGATCAAATGACAATCAAAATGACGAGACAACGAGTAACTATGATCGACCAATTATTATATCTGCTGATGACAATTATGGTATCAATACAAGACCTATTCGTCCACAAACTTTAAGACCGATTAGTACAGGTATAACGATTTACATTGACAACAAACCCAAACCAAAACCAAAACCTCCCCAATCTGATGAAGACGTTAATATTAATGACGGATATTCGTCTACATCTTCAGACGATGAAAATGTTCCTCTTTTTACGAGACCTAACTATCAAAGACCTTTCTCCCAAAAACCAATAATAGACTATAAACCAGACCAATATGACAATACTGGACAAGACTCTGACGACCAAACTTACAACAGACCTTTACAAAGTGACCACGGACAGTTTTCATCCTGGAGACCTGATGATAATTACCAAGTGACTGAGAGTGACGATAATGATAATGGATATTCCATTGTGCACAAATCTAAACCAAACAACAACAGACAAACAACCCGACGCCCTTACAGACGTAAACCAGCTGTAGACATTAGTGTAGCTTCGGAGTATGGAGCTCACCACCATAGTGACATTCAAATAGTAATTGATTCTAATCAAAAATATAAAAATACTCCGAGGCCTAATACCAAACCGAGTCACCGAACGACCTCAAAATCAACAACAGTTCAACCGATTAAGCATTTTTACATCGGAAATGTTCTATATAAGTATCCACTGAATCGAGATGCCATGCAACATTATCTTTCCAGAAGTAAAAATGTATCTGAAGAAATATCAACAGACAGTGATACAATCATAAGAGAAAATTATAATAATGTCTGGAAACCTGACAAAATTGAACGCAGAAACTTTTTTGGAGACGACGATGGAAAGGGTGACTTAGAAAAAGACAATAAAGACAAAAGCTTAAATGATAACACATCAGTTAAAACTAATGACCCTGTGCAACGAAAAGATGATTCAAATATTGAATTAACACCATTGGTTGATAGAACAGTGCTTGATAATTCACCACCACAAGCAAAAGCAGCTGATAAAGCAAAAGATCATGTCTTTTTTGAAGTTATGCCCAGCGAGAATAGGTAAAAATTATACTACGTACTGTTTTTAAAAAAATGGCTACTTTTATTATATAATAACAAATTGTAATCATTTTCCTTTGCTTTAATTTTAGTCCAACAAGATGGGCATTTTACCATGAAAAACAGGAAGAAAATCCCGTTCTTAAACTGGCAATGCCGTCAATCCATTCAGACCCGATGGCATCTCATGAACTTCCAAGACCAATGTTTCACACTCCAAAAAATAAAATAAAGAAGCACAAAAATCCATAATAAACATGTTTCAAACCAATCTTTTTAATTTTACTATCATTGAAAGACCATTTTTACTATTGAAGTAGGAACTTAACTTAAAATTGATCTGACTTACAATCCCTAATATTTCTTATTTTAATGCTATCAAAGCAAAGTACCGATAAAGTTTATTAACTATTTAAAGTTTTGTTGTGGCAACCTTTTTAATAATGTAAATAATTATCTTGCCGAGAGTTTGAATCTTGTGTTATTATTACTCATTACTCTTTACCATTAGAAAAATAATTTGTAAAAGAAAATTGAGTAAAAATTGTATATAATGCAACTTTAAAAATGTCTGTAAATAATTTTTTCAAAATCATTAAAATTCATATTATAAATATATTTGTGACTAGAGGGATTTCTAAATGTTTTCAAAAATTGTATTTGTATTTATTTTATTAACTAAATCATATTTACCTTTATAAAACCTTTATGTATGTGTTATTTATTTTAAATATATTTTTATAACAATACAGTGTTTGGTAGGAGAAAAAAAACATTATCATTGAAATGCATTAAATATTTATATTTAATCAAAGGATATATTTATAAGGAAATATTAATATTTTTATTGCTGGCCTGAATTTATGAGTAAATTTTGTATAAATAATTTATTTTATTTTTATTTATTTCATCCCTATCATTGCGCTATATAGCGACATCACATGATTCCTGTTCCTTCCAATTTTTTGTATTTTTTATTAGAATTTGTGTATTAAAATTGTGTCATTGTAACATTCACGTATGCGAGAAGAACAAAGAGACGCAGTTCATCGACTTTAATTCGTTTACATTATCGTGTCCACCACATGTAACTCCTTTAAAATCATATATAAAGGGTGGAGGACAAATTTTTGTGTGCTCTGATTAGATATACCGTTAAACTTAATACGTCGCGCTTGCTCTTTGTCTATTGGCGTCGCTTTGTTCTTCTCGCCCTTATAACTTTTTAATTTTCGTAAAATAAATAATCGACATTCATTTCCATCTTCCTCATCATAAGTGTTCCAATACTGTTAGACGTTACAATTCCCTACTGACCAAATACTATCTTATTTGTATACTACTGGTTAAATATTGCAAATAAAATTCGTATAACTACCGAAACTCTTACTGATCACATTTCGCCAAAAAATCTGATAATAATTACCGTTACCATAGAAAACTATATTGTTTATTTAATAAAATGCATTCTTGATACTAACAAATAAATTAGCTTTTAACACTCAAACTCTTTTAAAATGTGTGTGCATAAATTTTACTTCAATAGATATTTCAAAGTGGTGCAAAAAAAATTAAATTAAATTATTATAACATAAAAACCAAATTTTAGGTCAGACTTTTTTACAGCTTGGTTTTAGAATACTTTCTGGAAAACGGGAATTTAGGATTGTTTATACCTTACATCAGTACAGTATAAGTAACAATTTTATGCTACAAAGTGACCACAAAAACGCCATTTCTACAATTTGTAACTTCACTCACACCTCTCTATTTTTTTTGTAAAAGTATTAATTTTAATTATATATTGCCTCAAACAATTATTATGTTGATAACTAAAAAACTAACCATTATGAAATGGAGCTAAGGGTTTTGCATTAATTAAACTAATTGATGCAGTGTTAACTTGATCATTAATACACCAGTGCAAAGTAATTCGCCAGGTTCTTCAGATAACAGCCAAAACAATTTAACATAAAACGTTAATATTTATAATCTTCATGTTCATAATATTTTCTAAAGGCAAAAAAGTCTTTCAATTTCAGTAAACAAAATAAAAATTTCATTATTATCTTTATTTCACTTTTTTAGTGCCTGTAATATGAAGAGGTAAGAACTTCTTGTTTTTCGAACCCTCATCCGCACCCAATTGTGCATAGGGCACTGAATCGTATAAAAGCAGTGTTATCTTGATTGTTAACATAAGAAGGAAAACTGGTCAGCCCTCCACTTCAGGTACCAGTCACCACACCAGTATTGAATAAATATTGGTGTGAAAAAAATCACTCATATTCATTTGACCCCTCCCTGAAAATCGAACCCGAGACCTCCAGTACGCTAGCCGAGCGTTCTTACCAATGGGTAGCGTAAAGACACTACGAAAGAGGACGAAAGTAAGTACTTAGGTATAGATTATTAGTTGCTTTCTATGAATCTATGGACGTCATAGCGTTGCCGCACATGTTTTTCGATTTTGGAATCCCAAATACACAAAGGACAAAAACTGTGCGCGTTAGTGAAAACTGAGTATAGAACGTTTGTATTGAAAATAGTGAGAAAAAAATAGAATTGACGTGTTCGGATACAGATTTTCTGTAAATTGGATTCCTGCATTCCGAATTGCCCATTCGGAAGACGAAATTAGAAAAATAACGTGTGCGGTTATCAATTATGTCACTTGTTGCGTTTTTTTATCTTTACTAATTTTTGTCTTTGACGTTCTTCTTAATTTTATTTTTTATTTCATAAAATTCATTCAAATGTCATCATTGTCATTAATCGGGGTTTTTACGTTAGTTCCGACACATGTTTGCACTTTTGCATTATTAAAAATAAATAACTGTTATTAAAATCATAAATTTGGTGATTAATAATAACTGTTTTGAAAAATACTGCCGAGGGATTTTAAATGTCGGAACATTTCTGTAACTAAAGAATGGAGATTTGTCTGTAACAAGTCAATATCAATTAGACATACTCAACATGAATAGTATCACGCTGAATGCGAAGCTAAAAGATGTGTTCTGTAAATTATCCGAACCTGGATATAACCCCAATGGAAATTTTTGTTTTGAAAGTCTTCTAACTCATCTTTCTTCGGACAAAATTACAGGTAACATTCGACGGCTTTCGTCAATTAGCTAATTATGTTATGTTTCTTTGTATTATTGTGAATTTGTGGCCAGGCCGATAAATCACAATAAAAACGAGGATATTTTTTTAGTATTCACAAACATAGCAAACAAAATTGCCAACTAAAAACCACCGTTTATTAATTTCTCGCCCCCAACTTTATCAACCTTATTACTTTTATTGAGCAAAAAAATATATATCCATTATGTACTACGACAACATGTTTATTTTTTTTTAATTGGAGAGATCAGTCAGATAAAGCCATGGGTAATACCCATACTCTCTCGTAGAGAAACTTCAAGGGAATACTAATGCTCATATGACCCCCAAATAATTTTGGTTTGTGTGTTCATTGCTTGTCCTTTATTTCAGGGTCTGAAGAAACTCTAATTACTTTACCCGCGGTAACAGAATGGTTAATCTACTACTCGACAGAATGGAATGGATCAATAAAAGAGAGCAACAAATTCATCAAATCTTTTATTCTGCGTCTGACTGCAAAAGCCACGGAAAACAAGACACTCTTTTCCAAATTCTTAGCGAAGAATGTTTATCAAAATACTTTTGCTTCTTTCGATCTCAAGACTGAAAGCAATCCTTCCATCAAACTCGCCCTCTTGGAAATCATGACGGCCATGACCCTTCACGATTCAGGAGTCCAGTGGCTGTATGACAATAAAAAATGGCTGGACTGTATCGAGTTATGTCAGCAAAACCAAACAATATACTTCTCGAGAGCCGGATGCAAATTTTTCTCCTCGCTTATTTGGAATCTGAACGATCAATCTAACGAGATCGCCTGCGAAAACATTCTCAAAGCTATAGCGACGCCTATCTTAGACAATAGGTGGAAATCCAGCACTCTCATAGACGACGAAGAGAACTCGCTGATGCACAACGCTTTGTTTCCTTGCCTGAACATTTTAACTGAAATAATGTATAATATCGAACATTTCGGACGGTCCAATATTATCATTAGAATCTTAAGCACTAACTTTAACTTGGATTGGCATCTTTGCAACCTCATTCAGCTCTGTAGAAGCACAGAACTTCTCGGGAGTATATCTAAACTGCTCTATCTCCACATGCTATCGAAAATATTTGAGAATGAACACGTGATGGAAATAACTAGAAAAGAGCTGCTCGAGTTTGGATTGATCCACTGCAATGCGATGACGACGTTGCTTTCCAAACGTAATTCTGAAAATATATTAGAAGTCAGCAGTTTTGCCTTTATTTTCATGGCGAAAGTACGCAGCCACCATAATTTAGTTTTGGAAGTAGATAAAGATGGCAAATCATTGGAATTAACGAACCAAATCATCGTTATGTGCCTAATGCCTATGTTGTGTTCTCTTCGACTCTGTCAAACGGAATTTGTGAATACTTATGTAGATAAGTTAGTATCCATCGTGTGCGAACACACCACGAGATTGTTATATTCCTTCCGCGACCTTATTAAAGAGAAAAATGACCTCACGGTAATAATCAAGGCGATTCAATATGCCGTGATTTTCCGAAAATATCTCAACCAATCTCAAGCTGTTTTGATTTTCCAATCTTTTTTTTATGGCCTGCAAGACTTTGTTCCGTCGTATGATGAGAAAAATACCCCATCCAGCTATGTGGTTGTTGGTGTTAACAACAAAGAAACTGTGAATCTTGTCCATACCTTATTAGACGCCATTTATATTTACATTGAAGACTTCGGCATAGCGTGGCAAGAATCCGTTGAAGTTTTATGCGTGCATAATTTCTGCGTACGGATAATAAAGACCAGCAACATGGACCCAAAAGTAAGTACCTTTTTTGCACAATTTATACATCATCAGATCTTGACTTTCCAATGTAACAATTAATCATCAAGCATAATTTTCCAAAACTAACATACGTAAATATGTAAACTCAATGTTACAGTAATAATAAAAAGTTTTTTTTCTTATTCTTCATGACCAATCATGTCTCAAAAAAAAAACTCTGCATCAATGAATAATGTAAACAATTTGTAGTAAATAATGATTTTTTATTATAAACATTACTTTTACTAGTGCATTAATTTGCTATAATTTTCTCTAGTAAATTACCAGTGCTCACCCATATGTCAAAAAATTAAATGTATCATTCTACCTCTAAAAAGGTTCCATATATTCTGTATGACGTGCTAAACGAATAAACATTAAGAGGGTCTATTTTCCACATACAGGAATACTTTATGTTTTTGCTCTCCTTTGACATATTGCTTGAATGTCTGCCATTTTTGTATGCAGTGTTCAATTATCACGGTTTTATAAATAAAAATTCAGCACGCTCGGCTACCGTTCTGGAGGTCCCGGGTTCGATTCCCAGAGGGGTCAAATAAATATAAATGATTTTGTTCACTCTAATATTTGTTCAATATTACCCTGGACTGGTACCTGAAGCGGAGGGCTGATCACCTTTCATTCATGTTTTAACGATCAAGATAACACTGTGTTTATATAATGCAGTGCCCTATGCACCATTGGGGTGCAGATAATGGTTTGAATTGAACTCCTTTGAAACAGTATTGTAGTACAAATATAAACGTGTTAGTATAAGCGGGGTATTACTGTATCTGCACCCAATGAAGACCTCATTAGATCAATAGTGTTAACTTTATCATCTATTATATAAATCTCTTTTGTAAAAATGGTGATTCATCCGGTGGTCCCAGGTTCTTGGGTATAGAAATGGCATCATAAGCAGCTACTCAGAAGACATACTGATAAAAATGAATGTGTCTAAAACTTTTATAAAAGGCTTCCTTCCTTTTAAAAAAATGTACTACTATGCTTTACATATTCATTTTATTTTTAATTGTAGCTCAGCATACTTGCATTTAAATTGGCGCAGCTAACAATAAAGAAGTTCCTGTCTCCAAACCTGGCTTTGCTAGTCAACTCATCACAGGGCTCCATAATAGAGGAGATCGGGAAGAATATCTACACAAAATTACATGATCTGAACTGGGGAATACGAGACTCTGCCATGGAACTGTTGTGCGTTGTGGCCGATATAGGGGAAAGCAGTAAGGGCTTTTGTATTTCCTATACTACTTGAACATGAATGTATTATTTTGAGAAATAAATGACTTTGTGTTTTGATCCACTCACATTTTTATTAACCAACTAGTTTCGGCAACAACCTGTTGCCCTCTTCAGGGTTTAATTTATGACATTTTCAGGGTCATAAAATACCCTGATGAGGGCAACAGGTTGTTGCCGAAACTAGTTGGTTAATAAAAATGTGAGTGGATCAAAACACAAAATCTATTATTTCTCAAAATAATATATCAATATGATCTACAAAGTTAATGCTTCCAAAATTCAAAACAACATAAATGTCCCCCTACTAACTATCTATACCAAGGGCGATTGTCCACTACACGGGATCTCACCGTCCGGCAGTCCGGTTTTTAAAGATGAAAACGACTACGACAGTTTAGCGTGATCGAATTTACGCGCAGCGTTTTCACGCACCGATCAAGAGCACCAATCCCAAAAAATATGGACTAAAGCACATGCCAATCCTAGCCAATCGTCGTTTTAAAACGCTAACTGACGTGCCGGACGGTAACCTTCCGCGTAATTCCGTGAAGTGGACAAACGCCCTTACACTAGTATTTGCCTGGTTCCCATTCAAATAGTTTTACTTACTTACTTATAACCCTTATCCGCACCCAATGGTACATAGGGCACTGCATCGAATTGACGCAGTGTTATCTTGATCATTACTTACATGAAGGCAAGGTGATCACTCTTATGGAACCAGTCCAGGGTAATATTAAATAAATATCACTAATATTTATTTTCACCCCCCTGGGAATCGAACCCGGGACCTCCAGCACGGTAGCTAAACACGCTGACCATTACACCACGGAGGCAGTAGTAGTAGCTTATGATTAATTAACCCAAGACCATGGGACTTGTTTCAATGCACCTTAATGCATTATTGTAAAATGTACAACGATGAGAAAAACCAACATTTTACCAAAAATGTTTGGTAAAAACATTAAAAAAATTAAGTAACATGTTTTTCCAGAATTTAAATAAAATACGAACATAAAATATTGGTAAAAGATGTATGCTAGTTGTCACTACATACTTATATATGTTGCCTCGGTGCTCCCCACAAATTGGATGTCCGTTGTAAATTTTATGAATGTCCCGTAACCTAGGGTTAAATTAAACCAAACTCTTTTGAGTTGTTTTTGTTTTACATTCTTAAAAAAAAATATTAATAAACATTTCTGCTCTCTGATATACACAATGTTCAATACTATTTTCAGGTAAACCCTTAGCTGTTTGTATTTGAAAATAGGAATCAAATTATGATGGAGTGGAATCGAACCTATCAACTATATATATATTTTCATGTACCTACTTGTAATTATTATATTTTGTGAAATGCAAAATAATTTTTTAAAAAAGAAAAAAAAATTAGTCTACAATGCATCCATAGAACCACAACCAGACCCAAATTATAAATCTATTTCCTATTTAATTACAATTAAACGATAAGCGATTATATTTCTTCCCATGCTAAAAATGATCAATATCAGTATGTTTGCTAATAACAGTTTGCAGTTTGAAAACTTAGCATATTTAGTAATTGTTCTTTTTTTTTTTTAAATCTTCATGCAATTCTCAAAAATGTTTATTTTGTCACCAATAAAATCCGTAGTTCTTTTTATTTAGTTAAAAACATATTTATTTCACCATCACCTTTTCCCATATTTTTTCTACTAGGGTTGGCTTTGATTATGTGTCTATATAGAATGCACACAGTGGTGTGCATTCCATATAGACTACAGAAAATAAAATATATTTATGGCAGTGGCCATAAATATATTTTATTTTCTGTAGACACTCGTATTTATTTTTTTCAATTGATGTATTTATTTTCAGAATTCCCTCCATTCCAACAACAAATTACAGAGAATGAGCTACCAGAGCTGGTTATCACATTAGCTGTGGATGATTCTGAGCCATATGTGCGCGCAACTGCTCTCAAATGCATCTCTTCAATGGTGCAAATCAAAGTGGTTTGGGACAATCATCTCAAGTATCTCGACTTACCGGTAAGTAATTCCATTGAAAACTGACATTTTTTTGCTAATCCTGAAACTGACACTTACAACATTTGTACCATGTTTATGAAATTGTTTAGGCAGCAATATGCATGAGACTGTCTGAAAACAAATTCACTCACTATATTCTCCCATGTTTATTTCTGTAGATGATTTAGTTGTTAGTCAATTTTGCAGTTAGTAATATGTAACCCCATAAATAATGATATCAGCTGTTTTATCAAAATATTACAAAATATTGTTAATTGTCTTCCCAGGCTAAAATGATGAAAATCTTACACGAAGAGTCGGAAGGCTTAGTACGAAGAGAGGCAGCCAAAGTCGTTACTAACATGTACCAAGGGAAGAAATTTGCTGCCGGTATCCTCGATGACATATTCATCACGATGTTCCACTCTGCCGTTAAAGATCTGCATTGGGAGGTTCAACTGACTGCGCTCGACTTCTGGAAGAAGGTCATCGCCAGCCAAATGTGCCACCAGGGAATGATAGACGGAGTTTTCCCCTCAGTCACATTCTCCAAAGAAAACAGAAAGATTGTACAACTCAACAACGTCGAAATCAAAAAGAGATTAATGAAAATTTTAAATGAGCTAGCACTACGGGGCGGCTTAGGCGCTCTTATTTGCTGCTTGGATGACGAATCTGACATTGAAGTAATGGAAAAATCGTTTGATATTATCTCCGACTTGATGAAGCTTCTGGAAAAATATAATTGCCTCGATATTACCGCAGTTAATACCGATACATCCGTCACTGTTAAACGGCCGATCATGGATGAAAACTTTTTGAAAACTGATGATGGTTTCACTCAAATCAGCAAATTCAGAAATAATGCCGATGTTAGGAGTGATGTAGCCGTTACAGAAATCTGCATCTCGTTTCACAACGACACAAATTCCGATACTATTATCGAGTCTATAGTGTGCTCTGATGATGTCAATCTCTTGGCTAATGTTTATAACAATCAACTGAAAGTAAACCAACAAGAAAAGAATAATAAATACGATTTCGCAAAGACAAACGGTATCAAAGATATCAATAACATGTTTGTCGAGCCCGAAGTCTTCATGAAGACGATTAGAGAAAATGATTATAGAAAAATCATTGCGGATAAGAAAGCATGGAGGACTGGAATTTCAACCGATATCAACTCGTTGATCGAGGATATCCTCGCTGTATATAAAGCAACGGATGTCAATAGCATGGATTGCTATTGATCATGTATACGTAAATGAATGTACCATCAAGTGTATTATATAGTTTTAAATATATATGTAGTTCACAGCACGCAAATAATAATCACTTTTGTAATACCACACTGGTACGTGGCAATCAAAGTGGAATGAGAGTTCAGTCATACGGGACGGTCTTCTATTCCATTCAATTAATCTGGTTAGCACCTGGTGTCACTCACTGAAGATCTACCTCACCTTGACTTGATTTGCAATCATGATAGCACTCAATTAGCCTGATGCTCTGTGCACCATCTGACAAAGGACAAAAAAGAAAAGTGAGAAGTCTAGGGTTGCCAAAATTGCAGTTCATAATTCGGAACTGAATGTGTATGTAGAAATGGATGTACAATTCATCATTACTGTTACTATTACTACTTCTCACCCTTATTTGCATCCCATGATGCACAGAGTGCTGCGTTGTACACAAAGTTACTAGTTCTACACCTTATGTACCAGTCCAAGATAGTATTACATAAATGTTTCAGTTTAAAAAAAAAACACTTATTTTTATGTTGACCCTTCTGGGACTCGAACCCAGGACCACCTGCATGGTAGCCAAATGTGCTAATCACCACGCTATGGAGGCAGACAAATACTGTAATGTTGCACTGCATTGTATATGTATTACGTATTCCATTCTCAAGAGAAAAGAATAAACATTTTTGATAAACATATTGTTTTAGTTTAAGACTACAATTTATAATTATTTTTCTGTTTATATTTTTTTAAATAAGTCATCTGTTATATATTATTCCATTAGGTACTTTAACCTGTTGAGCTGTGAATTTTTTTTTAGTTTTTTTTAATGACTGAAAATGCACTATATGGTTTTATGTATATATGTAGGTACATATTTTAAATATCTTATTTAAAGATTTTAAAACATGTAGGTATGTATCGATGACATGCTGATTTGGAATTAAATAATGTGCACTTTTATGTAAATACTCTTCTAGGTACTAGATAATAGATTACATCTTGTTGTTACAGTTGATACAGTTTGTTCTTACTGTTCCACTGATTAATATTTTGGTTGTTTTATTTTTATCAAGTGATTTTGACACAATAAAACATCATGTTAAAAAATAATTGACGTTTATTTCCATTATAATTAGAAGTTGATTCTACCCAATTACGTTCATATTTGTATACTCTGGGGTGTTTTTTACTCTAAATCACATTATTTTCAGTTGAGTCGGGCTGAAATTAATAGCTACATGGCAAACCTACCACCAGTAGATAGATGTCGCATTTCTATATCTTTGAAAAGTCATTTATTTTTTATTCACTCACAATATTATTTACTAAGCATCATTTATATAACCGTTATAATTAAACACCGTCAATCAGTATAATAAATTGATTCCCATTTCAACGAGCATTGCGCTTTTGCCAACTGTCTTTCAAACAAAACATAACCTCAAATTTTCTATTTGACATAGTAAAAGAATATGTATTTGCACTCGTAAAGTAAGCCATGTTATATTTGTTCATTTATTCTAATTCAATAATAATATTTGTCCCCAAAAATCACAAATATTCACATTGGCATTTGAATCACTTTTCAAATTACCCATTTGATTGATTCTTCAACTGCATTGCTTGCTCAAATTTAAAGAATAATATTTTTTTATACCTAACATACCACAAAAATAAGAAACAAATGCTGTTTAAAAGTCAGAGACTCACATTTATTGAAATTTTTGTAGTAATAAGTGTGTCACATGCATATTATGACTTTAGGGGGGGGCTTGGGCTATGGAGTTATCAACACACAGTTCTGAAGAGTGTTTAAATTGTATGATTCTGAAAACGTGCTTACTTTACGACACATAGATCAGGGCTGTCCAAAGCACAGCCCACGGCTTATATTTGTGTGGCCTGCAACGTGTTTTTGATTTACAGAAAATACAAAAAAAAATCCTATAACAAAATTTATTTCGTAGAACAATATTTTATTTTTATGGCAACCCAAATAAAAATAAAATAAAAAATGTGGACAAATAAACGAAGAACTAGTAAAATCAATGTGTCAGCCCTTAAATATTTTTAGTTATTTTGATTGACCCGGGATCATTTCTGGTTTGGACAGCACTGACCTGTGGTTGCAACTCGGGAAGTAATCACAGAAAGATGCAGGAAAAAGTTATATTTATAAATTAACAGTTAAATCTCTGTGTCGATTTCACCATTAATATCGAACAATGTTGATTACTGTTTTGTATCACCATGTATTTCAAATAAATTATTGTTAATCTTTATGCATTTCTTTTTTTATATAAAAAGATCTGGTAGACCAATTTCGATTATTACTTTTAGCATATTTTTTACATACTAAAAATAAATCTGATGATTTTGTTTTTATTATTTTTGTTATGGAATGGATATTCTGACTTTTTTTTTTGGTTATTTTAAGCTCGGTAAGCTAGGGCATTTTTGTTAATAAATCTAGTTCTGCTCATCTGCTCAAACTCCTTAAATCATAATAAAAAGACAAAAATATTTTATTTTAAATCTTTATTATCAAAAAAATATTACAAGCATATCATGGAAGTATAAGTTTATATAACATGTATTTGTATAGGTACATAAATTCTTAATTTTAATTAAAATTCTCAATAAAATTAATGTCAAACATTCATATACAGCCATGAGTTATAACTAAGTGATATCTAAGTGCAGACTCCAATATTTCATGTGTGATTCGGGCAAAGGTGCACTTTAATCTCATTTACAAAGTAAATGTTGTCTATAATAGTTTATTGATGCCAATTATAATCGTAATAGAATTTACATTGACTTACACATGGTACTAAAAAGTCAATGAACTTACTGTACACACGCAAATGTTCATTAAAAAAATATGATTATCGTAATCTGAATAAATAAGAGGTAAATTAAATATCATTAAAAAAATAATGAAATACACCCGATTGGTATATGTATTTTTGCTGGAATGTTTTGTGAAGAACTGAAATATAAATAAACCTGAATTAAGAAACAAAATGACAAAGCATGTAAACGCTGTTAAAGAAAAAAATTAAGACTTTTTTTAGTTAATTAAGTTTTCATAAAATGTAGAAAATTTGTTACATATTATTAAAAAACTTCAGCCTAAAACCAAAATGTCATTACAGGTCAATCAATTGCTGATTTTAAAAAATCTGACAATTTATTTATTTATAGTATGTTTTGTATATACAAATTGCAGATATAGAGACTAAAAACAGACATCAAATCCCTCATGTAAAGTAGTGATTCTGTAAATCCGACTTTTGTCATTTGGGCGAGTCAAATATACTTAAATACTTACATAAATACTTAGTACCAAATTAATATAATCAGACGTTAGAAAATGTTATCGGTAAAAGAAACAATTTTAAACAATAATACAGAATCCATAAAGTTGAAAACAAAGTGCGCAGTGCTTTTCTACAATCAGCAAATGAAACAACTTGCGGACAAAGCGTGAAAAAGGCCAAAGTTTATCAGATAGAACCATTTATCTGTGTTAAAATTATATTTTCACTACCAAGACGTATTAAATTTACATATTTCGACAGATAAATCCTCTTTTATTAAATTAAGTGATGAATATTGCACTTTACCATTGCTAATGAGATTTTTCCACTTGAAACCTCAGTAAACATGATTTTTATACTAGCCCGTTATCACACATAAACTTCACTCTATATTTTAAATCAATACCACTAAGTTATGTACAATTATTTTAGGTATAATATAGCATTTAATATTAATATAATATCTTTATTCAGCATCCAATACCACTGACAGAATGTTTAATGTAATCACAGAGCATAAAAAGTTAATTTACGATTTTTTTTTGTACTTATTTAAACTATCAAATGTCTTCTTCTAACCTTTATCCGCACCCAATGGTGCATAGGACACCGCATCGTATTGACGCAGTGTTATCTTGATCGTTACTTACATGAAGGCAAGGTGATCACTCCTGCGCTTCAGGGACCAGTCTAGGGTAAAATTAAATAAATATTATGGTGTAGAATATTATGGTATAATATTTATTTTCAACCCCCCCTGGGAATCGAACCCGGGACCTCCAGCACCGTAGCTAAACACGCTAACCATTACACCACGGAGGCAGATAAATGTATGTACTTATTAAAATTTATTTTATTTTGAGTCTTTATTTCATTTGAGTGATAAAAATACAAACAATGAAGTTTTATTAAATTTTGATATTTATTATTATGATAATAATAAATCATTTGTGGTATTAGACGGTAAATAAAGATTTAGTTCCGAATCCTAAGATAGAATATATAATAATATCAGTTTTAAACTTATGCTTATTTTATTGAGACAACTCTCTATTTCAGATTCAAATGCATCCATTACATAATTACATGTTTGAAATTATTGCATTCGCATCCAAAATTTGACAGTTTGCAATTTCCAAAATAATCTTTGGTAAAAGCACTATTTAAGAAAGAAATAATATGTACGTTCATAAGAGAGGCTAGAATTAACAACGTTTAACATTAATAAAATCATGAAAATAAAAAGTATAAAAAAAAAACTTAAGGTACTTATAAAATAACTGCAGATCTTTGAAAAAAAAATTGGTTTTGAATTTATATATTAACTTCATTATATTTTTTGGCATTTTTATTATTAACTGTCGAAATATCAAGGAGTTTTAGTTCCAACATGATTAAACATTTTTGAAAGAATGGCAGATAAACTTAACAAGAATTAATATAAGTATTGATTAATAAAATATGTTTCACATCACACAATTAATAATAATTTTTGAACAACTGAAAAACGGGTCCATTAAATATTGAAAAATAAAAAATGAACACGCTTGCGGCGTTTTGTCATTAAAAAACCAAGAATTGACAGGTAAACCCCACAAACAGATTATACTCTGTATTATATGATATCAAAATAATTTAATGGTTTTTATTGGTTTTCTGAAGAATTTAAGAGTGAAATAAACTCAGTAAAATAATATGATAAGTATTGCAATTATTTAAAAGAATCGTTTTTAAATTACCACAAGTTTTACATGCACTGATATATTATGACAGGTATACAAAATAACAGCTACACACGAGTACATGCAGGTATTTTAATTTTCTGTTGTCTGAAAATACATATCTGTGGTGTTATTCAATTTATGACAAGTAGGTACAATAAAAAAAGAATATGTTTTTATAGTAAGTGACATTTGACACCGAGTACTAGAAGAATGTTTGTAACTAGGAAAAATCTCGGAAAATATGATCAAAAATTGAAATGTTCATTAGTAATTCTTTTTTTTTAAAGGGCAATCTAATTATATGAAGTACTTTAAAAAAATAATTATTTCAATGATAAATAACGCATTAAGAGCATTAATAATAATGTCTCATCTTAATTTATTACCATTATCATAATTTGGCACCACAGATACATTTACTAAAGGGATTCTGAAAAGTCCTGTATTTGTGTAAATGGAGTGTACCTGCATTCATTCGTTGCTTCGGAATTTTATGCGAAAATTCCATTACATAAATCCTTTTCTGTATCGATCCAAACCCGATGTTACTTGAGTCCCACGGACCGAGTGATCTGTTCATAGATGGTCCAGGCCATAGCGGTCATGAGCGTACGACGGAGCATCCTCGGCACGACTCCCTGCAAGTATCCGGAAGGTCCTTGGTTCTGGTTGATGTACAGGATAGCGCTCAGGATGGTGGGGAACTTGTCCGGGTATAACTGCATGCGGGTCTTGATTACATCCGCCGGGTTCGTGACCACAGAGGCCAGAACACCGGCGAATATTCCACAAGAGAAGTAGAGAATGCTGGATTGAGTCGGGGACTGGAGCCATTCTGTGGAAGAAAATAAATAATTCTTTAACAATCGGTCATTCTCTTTTGATCTTCCGTTCATTTCTCAATCCAGTAGTTCTTACACTTTGGGTGTTTGCTTGTCTATGATAGCATTATATATAACAGGAATCGAACATGAGATGTTATATTCGATGAGCAAAATGCACTAAACACTGGAAAAAATTACCGTCAATATGTTTCTTGGGAATTATTACAGTAAAATTAACGAGTAAAAAAAATTATTCAGGTATATAATAGAGGTTGGTAAGGTAATGAATAGAAGGGGGGGAATTTAGGAACGCGACTTTTCGTTAAAGGAAACAGATAATAATGGAGATGTATTTTGAAAAAGCAAATTTATTGCCAAATTAATAAATAATGTTTTTAAAATGTAGTTACCTTTTGGAATGCTCTGCTTCCCTTTAGTGTAGAACATGAGGTAGAGTCCGGAAAAGGGGGCATCCCTGGCGAGGGTGGCCCCCAGTCCGCAGTACAGTCCCCGGACGCCCTCCGAAGCCTTGATGGAGCGCAGCGCCCCCAGGACACTGCTATAACCAAACATTCCCGACTCGAATCTATCAACAAAAAAGGCACCATGTTAGTTTCATTCTAATAATTTTATTATATTTAAACATACATATTATCAAATACTTATAAATGATGTTTTTTCCAAAAACCATCAACATTGCAGATTCTGTTTCCCTGATTTAAATTTACAAATAATGACATTTCAAAAATCATTATGAAAGTAAACCCGTTTCCTTATCTCCACTTTTTTTCATCTAGATACTATAAGCCTACAGTACAATGGACTTTGTGTAATATTTTAACTAAATAACCAACCATCATGCCACTTCTCCACAGGGGTAGGTGCAGAGAGAATAGAATGCCACACTGCTCTGCAACTCGACAGCCTTGCATTATTTCCTTATTTACAATATGCAATTTTTTCTTATGTTTAATTTTCAATTTGGAATGTGGTTATACCAGTTCAGAGATCATCCCGTTAAATACTTAATATTTTAGTTTTCAGTCAACTGTTGATGATTGCTATTAAGAAATTAACAGTGAAAAATTAAACTTCTAATACTAGCGATAAAGTTATATTATAAACGAGTCCACTGACTTCAAACTTAACAGACCAAATTGTCATATCCCAATAATTTCTTTAAAAAACAAAACAGTTAAGTTTTCAACAGGATAAAATAAAATTTTAGTAAAGATTGTTACCTGGTCTTGATGACGGTGAACGGATTGAGGGTTACTCCGGTAACAGTCCTTGCGACTATTCCCAGCCCGACTGTCTGGAGCGCCCCCAACTCTCCTCCACCCTGAGCGTCGATAGCTATTCCCTTCAGGAAATGCAGTGATGAGAAGTACAACCCCACGCCAGGAACACATCGAGTAAGAGACTATAACAAAAGAAATATATTGAGCACATCACTTATGTTCAGAAAAAAAAAAATGTGTATAATAATTTTAAAAAATTAAATACTAACTGCATGTTATTTCTTAAAGAATCATGTAGTATTTTTTTAAAAGTAAAATTTACCTATCTTTTAAAACCAAAGATAGAATCATTTGAAATTTGTATAATTATTTTATTAAATTAAGAGTTTAACAAAACTTAACATTAAATTTAAATAAGCCTTGTAAATATACCATGATACATTATTGAAACTAAGTAAACAGGGTATTTTAGGATGATAATTTTTCCCAAATTAAAACATAATGTCAGTATCAAAAGCTAAGATGTATTTTACAATTATTTATTTAAAATGCTGATATTTTAATATATGGTTACATTTATGGAAGTTCCAATAAAACACTAAATAAGAATAAATTAGTGTGTAACTTATAAAAGTCTGGTATAAAATTAAAATCTCCATTGTTCTATTTTTTTATTGCATAATTTCATATTTACGCATTGTATTCAATGCATAAACGTTTACGTCTTTTAGTTTTGTGCAGGTTCTGCATTAATTACTGTAATTTATTTTGTTCTGATAAGGAAAATTCAACTGTCGGAAATGATTGAATAAGCAAGGCAATTTGTAAAAAAGTTACATCATTATGATATTGTATGTGTTATCAGTAATAGATAATTAATTATGTGTACCATGAACTGAACTTACCGGTGTCATACCACGCCATAATCCCAAGATATGATCCTGTCGTACAATGTTAGTAAAAACATTGATTAATCCATTTTGAGTGCGACCCCTGAAAAAATAAATATTTATAAAATTTTGAGAGTTTAAAAAACATATATTCAGATATTCTTGACACACAAATAGCAAGACATTAATGCCTATCTAACTAACATTTTTTTGTGATTAATTGAGATTGTAATGTGGCTATATTTAAATGTTATTATAAAATATACTTACACTACGGCTGTCTGCATAGGAATGGTCAAATTCTGCAATCTTGTCTTCACAAGATCTAGTGGTTGAAATAAAACTGTGCTGAATGTTCCAGAAAGAGATCCCGCCAAGAATGCCTTGAGGACAGGGTGAAGCTAAAACAACAGATAAAAAGATATTTATTTTCCAGAAATATGCAATAAAATACATACGTTTTTAATGCTTTTGAGGGTTTAAAGGTTGGATGGTGATAAGGAAGTAAACTTACAGCTGTATCCATCTTTTCTAGAAGATTGTGATCCTTCAATAGCGAAATATATCAACTTCAATGGGTATTTATCCTTCTCGATGTAGTCTGGTCAATAATATCAGACGTTGGACAGTTGGACAAATTTAGAATTCTTCCAAAGAGTGAATGTCGAAATAACAAGCCAAAGCGAGAACTATCAACGCAAACTCTCTCAGTCAGGAGTGAACACGACTCCGAAATGCTTTTTGCGCTTGGTGTGCTTGAACTGCAGAAAAGCTGTAAATATTAGTAAGCATATGTCTTTAGACAAGTGCTTTAAATATAACAGCTGGTAGCAATGGTCGTATCCGAATAGTCTGAATAGTAAATTGGGTTCACGCGGAACAAACTGAAATACATTTTTTCCACTGTTGAATCTTGAGTAAAATACATGAAAATTCAATTCAATGTGCGACACTTTTGATATGAAAAGTCTTTGAAGAAAATATTTCGCAGTCTGCTTTTAAAAAGCTTTTCCACGGTTTTTACTACTTTTTGAAGTAGCTCTTTGGAACTTTTGATAAAATCGATTTGGCACAAACAACTCTTGTGTGAGTGAACACACTAATAATTTAAATCCTTCATTGAGAAGCGATGAAATTATATCCGGTTTCTGACAATCTCCAGAGACAGACAAATGTAAAGAACTCGAGTATGGCGTAGAGTCGCGGCGTTTGAAGGAGAGGTAAACTGAGGCGTAGTAATAGCACCGTGTTTGGAATCAAACTGAATGTGGCGGGAGCTGTCGCGTTTATATAAACGCAAGAAGCCCCTTATCTCTAGTGCCTACAGAGATTACGTCCAGCGCAAGAGGGGGCGGTCAGAGATCACCGTTGCCACCGAACCGTATCAAGCCCGTTTTGATTCTTTATTTATGCAAAAACACTTACATGGCTTGGAATAAAAGAGGTCATTTTGCTCATATTTGGTTAAATAATTCGCTGAATAATTAATTTCCAACAAGCAATATTTATGCAAAATAACGCTACACGCTACACCTTGATACACTGTTGGTGAAAAACTGAGCATTTCTACATTTATTTTGGTATACTTAAAACATGACATTAAAAAATATGTAAGTCCACAACCTGAATAATTCTATGGTTATAAAACATTAGATAAAGTTGAGTTGTAAGCACACAAACAATAATTTACGAAAGGTGATAATTTTAAAAAGAAAGGCACGTGTCTCTACAGAAAGATAACACTGACAAATATGATAAAAATATATATATCAAGAAAATAATTGACTAACCTGCAATGTTAAAATGTTATCACTAAAATTTCTTTAGGAAGTATATATGTATCTGAACTTGAATATTAATGATTCATTTACATAAAAGAAAGAATTGATAAATAAACAATGATTTATTATGGATGTAATTAATGTAGTGTGAGAATATCACATTATAATAATGTGTAATTTGTGTAGAAACATTTAATGGCAGTAACATGGATAAGTTAATTGTATTTTATGAATTACACTCATTCATGTAATATCTATTTATAAATGTTTTTGGAAATTTCTGGGTTAAAAAAGTATTAGAGTTTTGTTTAGAACTAAGCTTCATACATTTATGAATTTATTTAACTATACAATAGAAAAAGTTGTCGGGTTGTGGTCCCGTGGTTAGTTTTCGGGACAGTCTCGGAGTTTCTCGGTTTGAATCCACTCAACCACAATTTGATACCTATTTCTAATTATGAGCCGCTTAGGCTCACAGAAATAGTATGCAATTGAAATATTTGTGTAAATAATAAAAACATAAATATTTCCCTTTTTTTTAAATAAAAAATATAGAAATGTATAGTATTTACCAAAATTGATAATGTATTTTTTTAATGTTATAACATACGTAATTGTATACAATTATGTATTGTAGGACATGTTAATGTTTATTATTTCTATTAAATGTACTTGTATTTCACTATCAAGGGCAACCCACATTGTATGTGATAATGACATTGACATAGTAAATACAAACAAATCACATGGTATCTCTCTCATGACTCTAATCCCAAGTGCAGTGATATAATTAATAAAATATGTTTATATAAAATTGAACCACAAAATTCAGAAATCGCAAATACAATTCTTTTTTTCTTTATTTTTTTTCTATATTTTGACAGATTTTCAAGTATTTGTCAATCCATTTATAACTTAAGTTTAGAATATTTGGAAAAATAATTAAATGAAGATTTCAATACCTTTCTATTCTGAACCACTTGTCTTTTCTCCCAGTAACAAAAAAAGGTACCTATTTGTAACTGATAAGAGTTAAATAACAAATAAGCTCAATACAGATTGCAGTGCCTCGAATTTGATATTGATGAACGTATCTATGTTTGCCTGAATTAAATGTTTTTTTCATGGCTATATATTTATCCTTATGAAATTTGCAAGCGTTTTTAAGTGAAATTATCTTTGGTAATAAATAGGGAGAAAAATATTTTTGATTAATTCAATGACCTTTAATATAACCTTTGAGAATTAATATATTTGCGATAGCATATATCAATTATATGGTGCTATAAATACTATTTTATTATTAATATAAAAAATATATGTAGAATGAAAATGTTAATTCAAAATAAAAATTCATTTATATTAACATTAAATCTGGGTAGCATTGAAACAAAATACAAAATATTCCATTGCTATTTTTTATCTCCCTTATAACTACAGCAGTATAACAAATCCACATATTTTTTGTTAAATTTATAAGTGAAATTCTAAAAAATAAAATGAAAAAACAATCATAAAAAAATATTGCCAATGAATAAAAGTAACATTTTTCTATCAGTTACGGCTCTGAATGGTTTTAATTAAAAAAGAAAAAGAATTTATACAGTTCATTGATTCATAGATGTGAAATCAAGTAACTAAAATTTAAAAAAGCATTCAGTGTTGCCTGATTCACATAGTAGTTTATAACAGGTACCCACTAATTTTAGAATTTCTTACTGAACAAAAAATGTGTATTTGACATACAATCAAAATAATAAAGAACCACAACAAAAATATTTTATTACAACTTTCAGAACAAAAACAAATTCAATTGCAAAAAGAGCAAAAAAAATGTTCAGTTACTCGAACTGAGTATATTCCATTTTTGTTATTCTTTTGTTTTCTTTTTTTCTATCTTTTATCTATGAACAAGTCTATCTTTTTGACATCTCTTTTGTTTTTAATAAATAAATGAGATTTATCAAACAGTGAAGCTAGTTTAAAACATACTAAAGGAAATATTATAAAACTTGACAACATAGCAAGACAACTCTCAAAAGATTGAAACCCATAAAATAAAAAGTAGAAGTATTTTATGCTGTGTTCCGTTTGATAAGAGTAGACTGATTAACAATGGCATGGAATTACGGTTCAGATGCCAGTTTAAGGGAAGCTGTTGTGGTGAAACACGCGTAATATGGTAACCCCCGCTAGGAATTGAACCTGCAACCTCATGTGCACTTCCCACTTCACTAAAAAGCCAAACAATGCTTAGCATACAATTTTTAACATATTTAAGTGATATTTGATTTTTCCCCAAAATGTGGAAAACGATCAACCAAATAAATCAATATTAAGACAACAATATAATCGCTCACTCCTTTCAACAATGTCATATATCAAAAATTGTCAATTTCCAGTTGTGCATGTTTTCGGAATGCCCAGAAAATGTACTATATCCCAGCAAAAGCGGCATATTTTTAACTAAATATTTACCCGGGCAGAAAGTAATGTTTTTGCATGTTGAAGAAAAGGTATTGTTTAATTATTTTTTTAAATATACTAAATATTTTTCAAATGGAGAAAAAAACAGTCAGGTTTTACCTAAAAAGGTCTGTTGAACAGTTAAAAGTTCAATAAGTGGCTTGATATTTATTTTTAATACACTTCATTATATTTTTAAACTTTAAAAACGATCTCCTGAAAAATCAAGTTTTTTTTATATGTGACGCTGTTAAAAGGAGTGAGAGATATGTAAACTATATTCTAATAATCTAAAAATTTTAACAATCAAAATTCTAAACAAAGATTAAGACTGGGGTAATTTCTATGAAATGATTATGTATTTAATAACTGATAATATATTCTAACTTCATAGCATACAACACAATCAAATTGTTTGATTCCACGGCGACAGTTGTCGAATTCAATTATTCCGATAACAACAATGTTTGGAGTAATAATTGCGCTACGGGGGGGAGACGTCTACGGGCGCAGACGATAATTAAAAAAATATATATATAAACAATTTGACTTACGTCATGTTTGCTTATCTTCGGCGGGTCACTAGTTGGGGGGTCAGGCGATAAATCGAGAGGGAGACCTTCCACGGTCGTCGGCATACTATATCTTGGCCTGGATAATTTAAAAATCGAGTCACATCATACGTGTTAGGCCAAATGAAAATTACTCGACATACAGGTTATATTTACAAATTGGTTTTTAATTGAAATCGCTAATTATCATAATAGAAGTATATTGATTTGTAAACTATTGACTATTCCTATGAAAGTCCGATTATAATTATTTGTTGACATAACTTATAACACGGTTAAATTTAAGAAAGAATATTGGCATCGCGAAAATTGCACAATTATCTATTTTTGTCTGTTTTTGACGTTTAGCAAGTGACATTAGGTACCATAGATTATGAAATTATTTTGATTTCTAGTCTATGATCAAACTCAAATCAATCAAATATTATTTTTATCAAATTCATTTTGCTGTACATATTTTTCCTTTTTTTAAATTCACTTCTGCCTGAGGGTACAATATTTTGATAAAAAAAATACAAATATATAGAAACCATTGTAAAACTTACACAGCTTCCATGAATATGGATATGCAACCCCAAGTGGCTTAGCCATTATTTCTATTCTACTTGTGCTTATAACGGTAATATACTGTTTACCCTGAAATCATTTACGGATGTCACATGCATCCTATCAAATATATTCCACTACTTTATCCAAGAATCTAGGTTGCAGGACTATTTACTTTGCTTTTATATGAATAATGATCAAACACCTTGTCAACCTGAAACGGCTCCTTATGCTCTATAATGTATCCAAATTTAAATACAATATGTTAAAAATATATGTTACTTAGAAAAAGATAATTATTGCTTCTTAACAGGTAGGTATACGTAAGAAATGTATTTGAATTGCCTATTATTTTGATAATTTTTTTAAGCAGTATGTTTACAAACATTTGCAAAGATTTTCTAAATATTATTATCTCATGTTTAATATAGTGCTCTGATAAATCAACGTATTGATTTATATGAAATCAAAGTTCACTGACGTAAGAACATGGCACGTTGCCTAAACTATTTACAAAACCTTAAAAACAAATCTTAGTGCTGATAAGGACCCCCAGCAAATAGTTTTATCTGTTTTCAATTTGACATGTGACTTGAGACCTTCTGATAAACTCGCAGGGGTCTATTTTTCCAACGCTCAATAACATGACACTCAAGCAATTTTTATGTACTGCGTATCAATACAGAGATAATGAATATATTGCGGGTTGTTATGTTGATTGCAAAAACTCTGCTGTCGTCGAGAAGCTAATAATAGTTTGTTTCTTATTCTGTTTTATGGCAGCTTAAATAATGAAATAAATATGCTAGTCTCGAGAAATTAATGATTTTAATATCAACAAAGTCTGTTTTACATTTTAGTACATATTTGGGATTTCAATATTTACAAATCTCCATTATTTTTATTGTCAAAGCATTTGTCACCTTCCTCGTAAATACATATTTTGTTGTTAATAACTTTTTTTGTGGTGTTTTCTATATCAAGTCAGTCTTACTTGCAGTGACATCAAAGTGGTTATGTTGAATTGGCGGAATTCAAATTATTAAAGTCAAATTGCTTAAACCTCCTTTATCTCTTGTTAGATTTCAATGAGAATATTTCAGGTTGTCTAATATATATTTGTAAAATTATTTTATTTGTAGATTAATTTATAAAAATAAAGATTTCTATTCTGAAATTATGCTCATGATCTCACTTATTAATTGTTTTTAATTTCCACTAAGTACTGAGACCTATTTGTAATATTATATAACATTATACATTCTTAAATAAAAATAAATAAAATCTGAGATAGATATTTTTCAACAAAATAAAGTTTTTTTATGTTTTTAATTGATGCCATTTATCTTATAAAAAATATACATAAATACTTGCGTCGTTGTTCCGCTAGAGCATGGGTCGGCAACCTGCGGCCCGCGAGACATCTTGGTGCGGCCCGCGAGATTCTCGCCGCAACGCACATGACGGACGATATTATACACAATCGAGTGAAAGGAAGCGAGAAAGGGAGCGAAGGGAATCTCATTGATTTTATGAAATACAATAAATGTCGTTAAAATATACACTTGGCGTTTTATTTTTAAAACTAAAATATTTGTACATAAATATTGTATGTATACCTACTGCAAGTGCGGCCCGCACTGATCCCCATGAAAAATATTTGGCCCTTTTACAACAAAAGGTTACCGACCCATGCGCTAGAGCATTGATACTTAACCTGCGGCCCGCGGGAGGCACGCGGCCTACCCAGCTTTTAAATCTGGCATCTAAATTTTGTACATTAGTTTCAATTTTGATGCACAAATAGTAACACCTGAAGAGGGTTGTCATTATGGTCCACACCAGATCTAGTATTCTTATACACTCTCGTGTTAATATTACACACGTTAGATTTATTCCAAAAACAAATTTTTGACAGACAAACGTATGCACGCAAATAATTTTACTGTGAAATAGTATGCTGATAAGCGATATATACTATTATTATTTTGTTTTAGTTTATAATTTTCAAAACAAATTTTTTTCTAAAGGGGGGGGGTGTTTAATGACTTTTTTCGTCATAGCAGTATAATGTTGCGGCTCGCATAACTTTATAAATATATGTTTGTAGCCCGAATAAAAAAAAAGGTTGGGTAGCATTGCGCTAGAGGTATGAGTGATAATTTGGACACACGCTTCCATATTTTTTTTTTCTAAGTTAGCAAATTGATTACATAAATTACAGGAAGTTAAATTTACTACACAGATTGTTATGAAAAATAACTTCTTGTTTGATATTATAAATAAAATATCCCATGACGTATTTCACGTAAAATGCTTACTGATAACGAGGCAAATAATCACTATCTTAAGGTGATCTTCTCAAAAGATAAAAGAATGACATTTCTTATGAATAGCAAAACACTTAAGGATGAAAAACATCTATGACGTTGACTATGATGTATTTTTCAATAGATATAATTTCATAACATGTTTTGATATTTTGAAAATTTGTAATCCAGATTAATCAATAGATTTTCATAATATCTCTTGATATCATATTACGTTGTAAATAAATAACTTTTTTTGAGAATAATAATTTTAAAATATACCTTTGAATTGATGCTTTAACATGAATTGCAATATATATTTTTAACAACAGACCATGGACACCACTTCCATAGGGAAGTTCAAATTGTAAGTATGTGGTGCTGATAACTTTAACATTACTTTTGGATATTTATTTTGAATTACTCTGGCTTTGAAACTGATTATTGATCCGAATCATCAGGTTATTAAAGAGACCAGTTTTAGTTAAACTTATATAAACTTTATAGTTAATGTGTTAACATCTGGTTGAAACACCAATCCTAGGGCTGTGAGGTAGACTGCTGTCTGGGTGTTGTGATATACATATATCTCATACCTTCCTTCCCCATTATTTCTTTCATACACCTACAGATAAGAGTTCAATTTGAATTATAAATGTAATTCAACTTTATGATCAATATAAATTTTTCTCGGACAAAAATCAGTTATCATTACAATGATATATTTTACAATATATACCACCTTAAAACATAAAAATACATCAAAGGAAATCTAACACCATACCTCATTTGGTCAAAGGAACTTTGCTGCTTCCATTATCAATAGTCATTAAATAACAAAAAAAATTAATGAAAAAGCTAGCCATAAAGTAAATAATAATGGTGGGTGGATTTGAAATGGATCATCATTCAGCTATATATTTATTGATTGCAATAACATTTAAGAAAAGTAAGTTTTCACGATTCAATTTATTTAAATGACAACGCATAATACAGTTTGGTCACATTGAGCTACGTAAATAAATTTAGTTATGGCAGCTTATTTTTTTTCAATAAAGTACTTCAATAAAGATTATTGAATATTTTTTCCACATTCATTTCTAAATTGCCCATTATGTGAGTCCATGCTGTATGTTTGAATTATTATTATGTACCCAAATGGTTTTTTTTTAAGCTAACATTTAAATTTTTTAAATTAAAAAAAAAAAAAACAGTTTGTCGAAATGGCACAAAGTCTGGAATATTACACTCAAATATATCTACCTACTCTAAATCAATATTATGTAAGCATTTATAAGCAATATATACTCAGATCATTAAGACCCTCTTGTCCTGTTGCTGTTTAATGTATTTTTCTTTTATATACTCATTTTTATCTGTAATTTTATTTCTTCTTTCTTTTTGTTTTTATTTTATTATCATTTCTTTTTATACTTTTATGTCATATTTACTAATTACATTTTTTTTCTATAATGTATGATATATACGCCATATGAATCTTAAAGACTTGCACGCTCCATTTCAAGGTTTGGATAACTAAATAAATAATAAATTTATTTAAATTTTATGGTATATAAATGAGGAAACACATACTTCCGTTAAAATTTTACTGATAGAATATAAAAATCCTTGTAGCTTTATTGAACCTAATGAATGTCATTTAGCAAATTCATTAATTAGATGTTCACTAACTAATTTAAACATTAGCTGATTGCAGAAATAATTAATACATATTTTGAAATTAATGTCTGGTTGGCAATATACTTAAGCTATTATCTCTCATTTACAATGAATAACCCAAAACACTTAGCATCACCACAAGGTTAATTTTTCTTGACATTCCGTCTTAATGGGTCAACGGTTTGTTTTATGTCCACGTGATCATCGATAAGAAACGCTTCTAATACTGCGGAACAATTCTGAGTCCAACAGTTCTGTAAATAAAAATGACTGATAAATTTTAGCAGAGATTATTTTATTTCATAAAGAAACCCAAGGAGATTTTTGTTGTTCAGATAAGTTAAATTTCTTCATTTCAGTACCTCATGCACAACCAATATTAATGAATGTTACACGTGTGTAAAGTGATCACTTAAATCAGCCTATGACGGTCGTCAGCCCCGTAAATGCCCAGACCTCCATATTCTTCTTCATCTTTGATGAGATGTCAAAAAATAATATTAATGATCGAAGTTAGTTTTACACAATCCAGGAAAAAATTCACCGATTTTGTTGCTATTCTTCTTTTCCGCTTTTGAATTAAAAATACCTACTATTCATCCTTCATTTCCTTTCACATATAGCAGTATCATCCTTCACTGTATCTTATCAAATACATTCTTCCCTAGATCTAAGAATCCAGAGTACAGGGCTCATCACCTTGCCTTGCCTTGCCATATAATCAACCATCAACTCCACACAATGTCAACTCAATGTGGTTATCTATAAGCCGTAGAGTCGGAAGAAGTTTCTTTAGTAAACTCCTTACAAAATGCAATTTCAATTAATAATACCTACTATTTTTGTTTGCTTTTCTTTCCCGTATAGCAGTAATGTCCTTCAACAGTGAAGGACATTACTGATTTATGGAAAAGGATACAGATACTTTCAAAATATTCTACTCCTAGATCCAAAAATCCAAAGTACAGGACTGATTACCATGCCTTGATATTATCAACCATCAACTCAACATCCTGTCAACCTAATGAGGTGTTCTATGCGCCGTTGGGTACGATTAAGGTCAAATGAATTTTTCCTAGTAGACTCTTCACAAAACGTAAACCACTAGGTACTCCGCAGTTTGATTCTCAACAATGACACAAAAAGTGGTCTGACTTCAGACTGTATTGTAATAATTTAAAGTTTGAATTAAATATGTTTTATGTACACTGCACGATGCTTTTATTAATTAAAAAAAATATTTATCACGACGTTTTACTCAAACTGCTGTCAAAACTAGCCTACAGGATATTTTTCGTAAAATATTAAATCAATCACACAAAATTATACCTCCGTTTTAGAGGGATGTCAAATTAATATATGTTTTTAATAGCCGCTGCCCAAAGGAAGATACACTTCTTATTTTTGGAATAACCCAGATTTTACTCTCTAGATAGTCTAAATTAACACCATTCTAGGTTTAATAAATACATCCATATATTAAGCTTCATCCGTAATATTATTTTTTATTTTGTTTAAAAAATCATTATAATTTGTCATTGAATATATTTTTACATGTGTATTGCATGCATCTCAATTAAATTTTCAAATAAAGTCCACAAAGGCATTAATCACTATCTTCATGGCAGGCGGAAGCATGTAAATATAAATGAACCATACTATTGTGATAACTCAGTCCAAAGATATATCCGTATCCTATAAATATAAATTTGCAAGGCTCAAGAATGTCTATGAGAGATTAGAAACGGGAAGCCATTAAACCAAGGGTGGCCAACCCGCGGCCCGCGGGCCGCATGCAGCTCGCCGGGTGTTTACTTGTGCTTGTGGCCCACGGAGCATTTCACACATTTTTTGAGTGCTCTAGTACTCAAAGTGACTCACAGCGACTCAAAGTCAAAATGCTATGTGAAAACTAGTTATACAATAGCCATGATACTAGTCGAATGAAGCATATTAAATCTCAAATGAGAACAAGATTCACTGACGAGCATTTGGAAAACTGTTTGCATGTAGCAACAACATCAATCGTTAACGTATCAACATTGATGCACTTATTTCTGACAAACAAAATCAGACATTCAAAACATATTCAGACTAGAAAATTCAAAAATGTTTAGTTTTTAATTTTAATTTTTTGTATTACCTAACCTTTAATATGTTTGATTCACATTTTTGTTATATCTTCTTTAAAAAAAACAGTATATTTTATGTTTGCTTTGAATAATAAAAGACATTTTGTTTTACGGCCCGGAAAGAAATCTGATTCTAAAATCTGGCCCGGCTACTGAAAACGTTGGCCACCCATGCATTAAACAATAAATTATTAAAAATTACAGATTGATACTTAACAAATAAAAACCCAAAACGACAAAAGAACTTCAATGATATCTTGAGGCTTTATCATTATTCGTCTACCTCCGTAGTGTAGTGGTTAGTGCTACCGTGCTGAAGGTCCCGGGTTTGATTCCCAGTAGGTCAAAATAAATATGTCATTTTCACTCTAATATTTATTTAATATCACCCTGGACTGGTACCTGAAGCGCAGAACTGGTCACATTGCCTTTCCATAACTTAGGTTCAAAATAACACTGTGTCATTGTGATACATTGCCCTATGCACCTTTGGATGCAGATAAGGGTTAGAAGAAAAATGACAAAATCAAAACACAATAGAATAGTATGTTTCTGATAGTTTTTTTTTCCTCAAAATAAAATAAATTGGCATTTTTGAATTTTTTTAAACAATCTATGAAATATTAGCAGACATTTTCATCTCATGATTTCGAGAGTAGTATGTAGTTGAGTAGAGTTATCTTAAGCGAATTGGTTCAATCAAGATTGAAACCAAACAACCTAAGCATGTGGTAAAATAATTAAGAACAAATAAAATGCATTGATAAGAAAAGAAAGCTTGAAATTGTGATTAACTGGGAAATTTAAACAATACTCCCTTTTACCAAATGTACTTTTCTTTTCAAAGTAAATAAACTTTGTAAGTTTTCATGTTATATACGATATTCCTTTAAGAGAAAGATTTTTTTTTATTAATAACATAAATAAAAATCTAAGTCTATGTTTTTACATAATTTAGAATTAATTAAATTTTAAGCCATAAAAAAAAATAATAAAACAAAATAACATCTGAGAATATATATTTACAAAACAATATAAGTACAATTTCATTATGAGATATATATTTTTTTAAATAAAACTTTTTTCAAACTGTAGTAGTATACATCCTTGGTCACAATCAACATGACAATCCAATTCATCGTGTGAACTCATCAGTGCGGAGTCAGACGGCATCATCTCACATTGTAATACACCACTGTTTATTGTGCCCTCATTGCTAAAATAAAAAATAAAAATAAAATTTATTATTCAATTTCTCATACTTACTTATATAAAATTTTATAATTCAGGTTGTTCAAAATTGATACAATATCGTCAAGTTGTTTCTAAATTGATAAAAATAATTAACATGTTTTTCAGTTAATAGATCTGTATTTAATAAATACACTAATGTATCAATAAAAATATTTTATAAGGTCAAATAATAGTTCCATCAAGAAATACCAAACAAAACATTTATGGTACAGATATTTTTTGGGTAATCCCATATTAACTTGATTTTTGTCTTACCAAACCACTGGAAAAAAACACAGAACTCTCCAGAGAATATCTTGCCACGAACTGTAGCCGTGAACATCTATATTTAAAACCAATAATACCCTTTTGTACTTCTGGTAATTGTTGTTATAGGATACGCATTTCCATAGTCAAATGTTGACACATCTGATTATGTATCTTATTTTCTGATAGTACATAAAGACCTTGGTTAAATTCCCAATTATGTCCACATAAAACTAGAGTGTATTTAATACTTTTCATTTCATTGATTCAGCAGTCACTTTTTGGTAAAATATATCCATTTTAAATTAAAGTTAATAATAGTGGTATTTACCGAGTAAAACTTAAATTAAACATGTATTTAACACCTTAATGATGGCACTAGCACTGGTATGTCCACACACTTAATTTCATAAATGATCTGGTTTTAAAGATTCCAGGATTTAAGCCAAATTCGGGAATTATCGTTAAAAAGTAATCATCATTGGATACATGTAGGAATAGGCAACAGACGCAGCAATCCCCTGCAAGTGTTCAGTTGGCCAGACCGCATACTTCACATATCGGACTCTCAAGTGTGCCTCTTTTACACAGCATTAAATCATCGCTGCCTGGTCTACTCTTGACAATTTGTGAGCAGTTCTCAGGACACTAAGAAGCCACTGGCTGACTGAAGAGCCTGGAGGCAGTTTTTGAATTACATACTCTTTACATAGGGAGTTAACATGAATTAAGAAAGTAGGTAAGATATTATTAATACTTATTTAAATAAATAAATAAACCAACCTTGTATTCTGTATTTCAACACTAGTTGGTTGAATATCAACGGGTTGCGGAATTACTTGAAGGTAGTTCGGGCCTCCGCTATTCTGATGAACAAAATACTTGACGGGGGCCTAAAAACAAAGATAACAAGAAATTTATAAACAAAAACATATGTATTATTAATACCACTGGTCTTATTAATTACCATACATGTTGAACGCAATAAATTATATAATACAATATTCTTTATCTTTTCCCACGCGTAAGCAAAACAATATTATGAAAGTACATGTTACTTAATAAAGAGTAAGAATTGTACTATCAATATCATACACAATAAATTATTTGTGTATTTTTATTATAATGTAAAATTCAATACATTTCAGTTGTAGAATTTTACTCTATTTCAGATTAAAACCAATTTTTGCATATATGTATAAAATTATCTTCATACAAAATAAATGAATCTTCAATTATTCCTTTACAGAATTATATTGCATTCTAAAGACCAGATTTTAAATAACTATTTTTTCATTCTCTTTCTTTCGACCACTACTCTACGTATCATATCTACACTTATGGCGTATCATATTCACTTTATTATAATTAATACCTAGCCTCATGGCTAGCTATTTAAAACTACAAGAAAGTTTTGTTTTATTAAATGTATGATGTGTTAAAATACTACAAAAGAGAAAAGCCATCTGGGTACCTGCATTCCTTCAATAGCAATAACATATAGTACATATATGTGCATTGTCCAACTCAAATAAGTTGTGATATTCACACTGTGCGGTGTAATAATGACATATTTTACTTCAATTTAAACACTATAATACTTGAGAAACATATTTTTTTTATTGATGTAACAAATATAAAAAGAATTACAAACCATTTACTTAATAAACATAATTTAGAAATACATAAAAATTAAAATTCAGATAAAACAATAATTAATAATATACTGTTTCAAAATACGTCACCATTATTATCAATGTTTCCTTTCACAAAAAAATGTTGTACCTTAACCCCCCTACCTATATTTATTAACCTATATATACACCTAAATATATTTATATTCGTTAGTTTTAATTTGTACCAGAAGATGAAAACAATTGTCGTTTTCGAAACTAGTCATAAATAAAAATAAAACTCGATTAAGTGGATTATTCAAGTGTTTAATTTTAATAAAATACTTAATAAACTGCTAAATACGGGATTTTTTTTAGAATATTATGCTGCTATTTATTAGGAAGTTAACATACAATTATGAATATGGTTGTATAAAGTTTATGTGTTCATAAACACCTTTATCTATCTTGAGACATCAATAAAAAAATCTAGATCCTCAGGGGACTAACACACAATAATTTAATTGCATTAGGTAGAGAAAATATCTTGTCAATATTTATTCAGCTATGTAAATTGGTTTTGCTCATTTAAAAACTGATAACAGTACAATGAGAAGGTGTGTCAAAATTTTACCTGATAACTGGTTAACAACATAAATGGTCATCTTATCTGTAACAAATGTTCTCTGTTCTTGTTTTGATAATTTTTCACTGCGCAGAAAGCATGACTATAATAGCAACTGACAATTTGCATAATAAACCACATTATATAATAAAGTCATACCCAAATTATCTTCAAAGATTTTTAAGTGCCTAATATTATATTAATATTATTGCCCTGTTGATATTTTTCCCTCAAGTATAAATTATAACAGATGATGAAATACATTATAAATGGCCAAATGTTTATATTCCCATCTCAGTAGAATTTCAATAAAATGTACAATATTATTCTTTTGTTTGCCTTTGTAGTGTAGTAGTTTGCGCATTTGGTTAGCATGTTGGAGGCCCGGGTTCAATTTTTTGTAAGAATTATGTGAAATTTTATATCAACTCATGGTAATTTTTTAATCCATGGTCAAAATAACAAAAGCTGATTGATTTTTTACATGATGAAATTCTTTCAAATGCATCCTCATACTTTCATTTGATAGTCAGGTGATGTAGCTGTTAACTGCTCTTTTTCATGTCTTGCCTGATGTCTGTCAATATTTGATGCGCATATTGAAAGAATAAAATAATAATTTTCATCAAACATTGGTCATTGGTTAGGAATCAGTAAATAAATACATAATAGTACAAAATATTATTAAAAGAATGGTTAAATAAAACAGGCTTAGAATGCATTTAGATTATATATTATAAATTTTTTAACACTCATCCTACACTGCATCATATTGACATAGTGTTTTGTTAATCATTCATTACATTAAGGCAAGGTGATCAATCCTTCAATGTGATCTTACAATATAGTACACCTTGACTTTCTATTTTAACAGACAACATAAACATTAATTAACGGTCTAGTAATGTTATCTTGAACAAACCAAAATAAAAGCAATTACAATGGAAACAATTAATGTTAATGTTTCCATTGTAATTGCTTTTACATTGTAATGTAATGCTTTTGAATTGTAATGTAAATTAAATAATTTACTTACAACATTTTGAGTGTTTCCAAATACTTGTTCACAAAATCAGGATTATCTCCAATTACAGGAGTTATTTTCATATTATTTTTTGACATCTCATCAAAGATGAAGAAGAATATGGAAGTCTGGGCATTTACGGGATAATAATAATATAAGAGTTTCTGCTTAATAAAAAGCTTCTTTACATCTCACCAATAGATGTCTCTAGTGAAGTTCTAGTGATTCAAGAACAAGGTTTCTAAATTGGTTAATAAATAAAGAACTTCCAAGAATTTGAGTAGTGTGGTTGTCAATAATGGGTAGAGTTTGTGAATGTTACACATGTGTAAAGTGATCACTTAAACCAGCCGATGACGGTCGTCAGCCCCGTAAATGCCCAGACTTCCATATTCTTCTTCATCTTTGATGAGATGTCAAAAATAATATATAAATAATTTACCATTGGAAATATTGTTAAAACACCACTAATTAAATATTTATTTGATATTACCCTGGACGTGTACCTCAAGCGTAAGACTTCATATAATTAACACTCAACCTAACATTGAATCAATTTGATCCACTCCCTTATACACCATTGGTGCAGATGGGGTTAAGAAAAATAATTTTAATCAGTCACCATACTGAAAAGATACATTCATGGGTCCTACATGCCGGGAATTTACTATCCAAAATGATGATTTTAAATGGTTAATGGTAGGATACCGAACCTGTGAATATAGTTATCTATTAATTTAGTATGAAATTTTAATCACAAGGTCAAATTTTGAAAGGATTTGTGAATTCCAGTATTAAATAGGCACGCTTTCATAAAATAAAGTATAAATTCACATATAATTATCTGATAATTAAAAAAAATGTGATCAAAATAAATAACTCGTAAGAGCAATGCTCCTTCGAGTTTAAAGACACTAGAAGGTCAAAAATTTATATTAAATCGTACAATTTTAAGGACAGATTATAAAAGTGCGATAATGTTTTTTTTTTAATGAAAAACATTATACTGATGTTATCAGTCCATTAAAAACGTTCACTCTGACATTGCAAGATATAAATCAATTGTATTGGCAATATTTTTTGTTTGCAATATAAATATAAGAAAATATATAAACAAAAAAGAAAGAAAAAAAAGGTAATTGGTCAAATCCATCTTGATATGAAACCATCCATAATGTCACCTAATATTATTCAAAACTTTTAAAAATATCATTACAATAATAATTGGAAACTTCCGGTAGTTATTTATATTTTTAAATAATTTAAATTTGGGTAAAGGTGAAAGAAGTTTTTTTCTTATTAACTATAAATTTAAGAAGAAAGCTTTTATTATTTATATCCTTGGAGTTGAAAAATGATAAATCTACTGTTGCATTTAAAAATAAATACTTAGCATGTGCCAATAACTAGACAATTGATAGGGAAAATGACTGAGATTAAAATGTGCCCTCGGCACGGGAAAACTCAATAAGGGCATATTATTGGAAATTGTAATTATGTATACAGTAGAACCCTGGAATCCAAAATAATTGGGGCTGTGGCCTGTTCGGATTTGGAAAAGTTCGGATTAGCCGAGAAATTTGTAATATAGTACTTTAAACTACAGTAATGTTGCAGGCGCCGCCTATACTGCCTAATATTCAACATATGAATCTATGTTAAGTCATTAGAGACATTAGAGTTACCAGCTTCTAGTACTTGAGTAGCAATACAGGTACAGTACTGTATGCTTTATTAACTTTTTAATAATTTTTAAACAAAATTAGGTTATCTATAATAACTTTATGTAAAAAGAAATGTGTTCTTCGTTTTTTTCTTATTTTTCAAATGTATTCCTACAAATATTTTTCTTCAAAATATTGTTCTGATTAAAATCAGAACAATATTTTGAAGAATAAATAAAAGAATAAATCAGAACAATATTTTGAAAACTCTAGAAATCCGATACCCTAAAGGGTATCGGATTTCTAGAGTTTCACTGCATGATAAAATAAATAAATACATGAAGAGAGAGGGAGTCAACAACATCATGGTTTATCCCACCTACCTAATATACTTATAAGCAGAGCTTTTTTTGAAACAAAAAAAAACCAGAACTCACTTCATGTCAAGCTTTTTTCTAAAAAAAATAATATTCAAATATCATTGAAATATTCATTACAATACCACATTTTATTAATTTCGACAAGATATATAAATATAGATTGTAATAAGGTAAGCGCAAACATCGTTTCATCTAATGAATATTGAAAATTTAAAAACAAAAATGTAAATATATGTATATATAGGTATATATATGTATATATATGTATATATATATATGTATATATATATGTATAAAAATGTATATATATGTATATATATATATATATATGTAATAAAATAACTAGGTACCTACCTATACATTTTATTAAATACATTTTACTAAGTACCTACATAAAACAGTTCTACCAACAGATGTCGCATGCGTCACTCAGAAGAAAACAAAAGACTTCCGATAATATTATTAACTGTCAGAATCATATAGATATAAAAATTATTGTAAAGATTAATTAAGAATAAACTTTTATTGTCGTTTCTTTAATTACAAAGCAACACATTGTTTATTTTATTATTATACACCCACTTTACATATTATTTACACTTAATTTTCAAAAGGAAAATATTACCACGTTATAAAACGACAATTTTGTTAATTGGAAATGGATTATGAAACATTAGATATATTAAAACAATTACTACAATATGTTCGGAGTGAGAGAGAAAAATTAGAAGATGATCAAAGAAAACGATTAGAAGATAATCAAAGAAGACGTGGAAATCTAAGAACTAGTGATAAAATTAAAGATAAAAGTCCATGTAAGATTTGTGAAAATTTAAATAAGGGAACTCGATATCACCCTGAAGCAAAGTGCTGGTTTAAAACAAAGGAGGATGATAAGATTAATAATAAAAATGAAGATTTACAAATTACACAGAAACAGTGCTTGAAGAATGAAAATAAAAATAAAGTAGAAAAAACTTCTACGAAAGATAAAATAAAATATACTCCAGGAAAGAAGAATTTTGAAGCAGATTGTATGAGCAGGAATCCAGTATTAGAATCGAAGGAAAATGCAGATGAACAATTAAAAGTTGTAAATTTGGTTAAATTAGAAGATATTTTAAAAGATCAGAATAAAAATGAAGACATACAAATAACACAGAAACAGTGCTTGAAAAATGAAAATAAAAATAAAGTAGAAAAAACTTCTACGAAAGATGAAATAAAATATACTCTAGGAAAGAAGAATTTAGAAGTAGATTGTCTAAGCCGGAATCCAGTTTTAGAATCGAATAAAAATGCAGATGAACAATTAAAAGTTGTACATTTGGTTATATTAGGAAATACTTTAAGAGATCTGAATAAAAATGAAGGAATTCAAAAGAAAAAAACAAATGGATTGAGAAAAACTGTGTCTACTTTAAAAGGGTCAAGAAGAAAAAAAAAATACAAAAAAAGAAAGAAAAAAAAGAACGGAAAAAAGAAAAAAAAAAAAAAAGAAAGAAAAAAAAAACAAGAAAGAAAAAAAAAAGAAAGAAAAAAAGAAGGAAAAAAGAAAGAAAGAAGAAAAAAAAAAAAAACTTTATCATATCACTAAACTTATACCAGTCCCTTCACTACAAGAAGATGATCCGGAGGACGAGTGAAAATTTTACTATGAATTTTCATCCCCAAGGGGGGAGATGTAATAAAATAACTAGGTACCTACCTATACATTTTATTAAATACATTTTACTAAGTACCTACATAAAACAGTTCTACCAACAGATGTCGCATGCGTCACTCAGAAGAAAACAAAAGACTTCCGATAATATTATTAACTGTCAGAATCATATAGATATAAAAATTATTGTAAAGATTAATTAAGAATAAACTTTTATTGTCGTTTCTTTAATTACAAAGCAACACATTGTTTATTTTATTATTATACACCCACTTTACATATTATTTACACTTAATTTTCAAAAGGAAAATATTACCACGTTATATATATATATATGTATATATATATATATATATATATATATATATATATATATATATATATATATATATATATATATATATATATATATATATATATATATATATATATATATATCCGCCTCCGTGGTGTAATGGTCAGCGTGTTTAGCTACCGTGCTGGAGGTCCCGGGTTCGATTCCCAGAGGGGTGTGAAAATAAATATTGGTGATTTTACACTGTAATATTTATTTAATATTACCCTGGACTGGTTCCTGAAGCGCAAGAGTGATCACCTTGCCTTCATGTAAGTAATGATCAAGATAACACTGCGTCATTTCGATGCAGTGCCCTATGCACCATTGGGTGCGGATAAGGGTTACAAAAAACAAAATATATATATATATATATATATATATATATATATATATCCGTGAAAAAAGGTGCCGAACCACCAATCCATTGCGTTACATGAAAAAAAAAATTCCTACTTATAAGTAAATATACAAATTACAATAGTAAAAATAAGTGCTCACCTGAACTACGGGTTCGGCTGTAATGTCAGGACAGCAGGTCTTCATGTGCAAAGTCCTGAGGTCCGAACGAGTGAAAGCTCCTCCACATTTAGGACACGTGTAAGGCTTCTCTCCGGTGTGGTTTCGTAAATGTATCTTAAAGAAATACAAATATATTGCACAACTCGTAACTTAATTATCGTAAATTATTATAAATCTAAACAAACTTCACAAACGGAATTGAATAATCAAAAAGGGTGCTTTCGGTCAGGGATGCTTTTCACAGTGAACTAAAGAGTGTAGACTTCCAACAAAAAACGTCCAACAAAACTCCCAAATTTTCTTGGCTCCTATCCGCACACTGATGGTGCATAGAGTAACACGTTAGACTGATCATTAATGATAATGCGGGCAAGGTGATCAATTAAATTAAAGAGTTCAGGATAAATGACTAAGAAAAAAGGAATAATTGTGGATAGGAAAAGGAGAATAGCACCAATAGGCTAGGTTAGGTTAGAAAAGGTTATGTGGTTAGGTTAGGTTAGAATAGCAACAATGACTAGGGCACTTGTGGTTGGCGCACTCAGAGAATACCAATAGTCCTACAAGCTTGGGTAATTTTTTGTACACACAAACCAATGGAAATTTGAATGTATTTTTCAAGGATAAATGAATCTTATTAGAAGAAACCATGTACCTTATTGATATTTTTTTAAATATATATATATATATATATATATATATATATATATATATATATATATATATATATATATATATATATATATATATATATATATATATATATATATATATATATATATATATATATATATATATATATATATATATATATATATATATATATATATATATATATATATATATATATGTATATATATATATATATATATATATATATATATATATATATATATATATATATATATATATATATATATATATATATATATATATATATATATATATATATATATATATATATATATATATATATATATATATATTTATATATATATATATATATATTTTTTTTTTAAATATATACAAAACCTGAAGGTTGAATAAGATGGTAAAATTGTTTAAGCTTTTTCTTTATACGTCTTAAAAGATGTACGTATAAAGAAAAAGCTTAAACAAAACCGAACGTGATTCCAAAATGATTTTAGAATAACAAAATGCAAGACCAAGCAATTCCAGCAATACAAATATTTGGGAATCAGATATTTGAATAACCTTCCTAAGGTTATTCAAATATATATATATATATATATATATATATATATATATATATATATATATATATATATATATATATATATATATATATATATATATATATATATATATATATATATATATATATATATATATATATATATATATATATATATATATATATATATATATATATATATATATATATATATATATATATATATATATATATATATATATATATATATATATATATATATATATATATATATATATATATATATATATATACCTACAATTTATATTTACACCCTCCTGTATCACCAAAAATGACCCAATTCAAAATTCTAATCCATAGCCTCTCATGATGCATAACGCTGTTTGGTTTTATATGGGAGTAGAAGCGAATATTACAGTGTACAAAGTAATCACTTAAACCAACTAACGGCAGTTCATAAGCCCTGTAAATGTCCAGACTTCCATGTTCCGTCTACAAAAAACTCCTTACACTCCATTGAGACTATATGTACTTATAATATCATGTTTATACATTTTTAACAGCAATTTTTTTATAATTAATTTTCTGGAAAAAAATCTTATCACTTTTATCATTATTTACTATATTTATCTGCACTATTGATGTTGAAAAAACCAACTCCTTAAATGAGATTATATCATATGAGATAATGCATTTTTTAAATACATGATTGATAACTTGATAAAAAATAATAATTAGACATGCGGAAAATTTAAAAGTAGATTAAAAACACATCAAACATTTTCTGGATTAATTTCAATGCATAAAATCTGGTTTTAGGATAAATATCTACCTTGCCATATGGCGCCATCAATTGGTAATGCGACAGATTATTGAATAATAAATTAGCCATTAAATAATTTCAAAAAGAATAATAGACCAAAAAAACATGTATCCATAATGTGAGCCATATATAAGTTAATGATACATTTTCCTATTTTTTAAAAATTTTCAATGCAGTTTGATTTAATAACGGATTCACATAAATGAATATCTATAGTAACAAAATTATGCAAATAATGTTGAATTAAAGATTATTAATTTTATTTTTAGCGTACAGTTGAGATTTAACACAATCCAAAACTTCAAGACTGTGTAACTGTTTGTAACATTTTACAATGCAGTTTGATTTTATAATGGATTCACATGAATGAATATCTATAACAAAATTATGCAAATGATGCTGAATTTAAGATTATTCATTTTATTTTCAGCGCACAGTTGAGATTTAACACAATCCAAAACTTCAAGACTGTTTTGGGGTTGTAGGAGCCATTGTTTGGTGACTCAGATAGGTCCCAAACGGACAGCGGACCTGCCTAGCCAACAACAGTGAGTTAGCGAGAACAGTGACGTAGTGGAGACTATAAAAGCCCTTATACACTTACCCTCTTTTCACCTTCCCGCTAGATCAACTGCATTCAGAGCCAAGACCTTTGCCCAGCAAGATTATTGTTGACTTAATTCATAATAATAATAATAAAACCCTTATCCGCACCCCAATGGTGCATAGGGCACTGCGACATGTAAACGCAGTGTTATCTTGATCGTTTACACATGAAGAAAAGGTGATCAGCCCTCCGCTTCAGGTACGAGTCCAGGGTAATACTGAATTAATATTACAGTGCAAAAATCATTGTATTTATTTGACTCCCCCTGGGAATCAACCCGGGACCTCCAGAACGGTAGCCGAGCGTGCTGACCATTCACTACGGAGGCGGACAAAATTGCCCTACTACTTATTTGTTGACTTAATTCAGTCAAAATTGCCCTACTACTTATTTGTTGACTTAATTCAGTTATTTTAATTTTTAAGAGCGAGGTATTCACACATCATCATATAATATTCTCACCTCAACTGGTGACCCCGAACACCTCAAATGTGAAATGGTTTCCACGATCATGTGATTTGATCTACGTCTAAAAGAGGAGCCATATCCGAACTGGAGATTTATAACCAGGCCTGAGGATATCAAAGCAGGACTCCGGGTAGCATAGACCAGGGGTCAGTAACGTACGGCTAGCGAACCACATGTGGCTCTTTAAGGAATTTATATGGCTCTTTCTTTGACAAATTCAAAATGATATTTTTTACAGAATTTTTAATTATAATTTTTTTAACTATTCAGCGCATAAAAATAAATCAATTTTATATTTGTACTTTAGTTTTATTCTGTCTCCTTAACTTGATAAATTAAAAATGCATAATCAAATACATAAATCATTGAATGTTAAACGGTACCCTTAAATATTTTTTTAGTAACAGCGATACATAAAAAAAACTGAAAAAACATTTTGATATAGGTTTTGTCAAAATGTTTTTTCACTGATTTATAAATCTATGATAAAAGTATTAATATGCGCAAATAAGTATCTCTGATTAAAAATCTGTTACCTAAAACATACTTGTATGTAAAAAGTACTTGTATAAAATTACTGTAAATTAAAAATTGGCTCCTCAAAAATTTCCAAACTGTTTTTCTACTCACATTTGGCTCTTTTGGTCCAAGAGGTTGCCAACCCCTGGCATAGATCCATCTAGATTCCCGACTAGAGTAAGATGAGGGATTACCTTGAGAGCGGTAGAAGTAGCGCATGCCTTATTGCAGAAGTGACATTGGTAGGGGCGCTGGCCAGTGTGCGTGCGACGGTGCACCACGTAACTGGAACGAGCCGTAAACGCCTTGTCACACGATTCACACTTGTAGGGACGCTCACCAGTGTGGACTCTACAGTAAAATAAAACCATTACTTTTATTTAAACAATAAAATGTTGTAAATAAAATAACCGGTCAAATTATAAAATACATAAAAAAATCATGTTTTCAGGCAAGTAAGTGAATTTATTACAAGATTCGGACCTTATATATAAATAGAAAGAGTCTTTGCTTAATAAAAGGTTTCCCCATTCCAACATAGATGGCGGTAGTGAACTTACATAAACTGCGTCACGAGTTTGATCAATAAATCTAGGAGTTCCGAAAATTAAGAAGTGTGGTTGTCAATCATAGGTAGAATTGGTGAGTGATCACTTGTGTACAGTGATCACTTAACCAAGCCTATGACGGTTATAAGCAACAGGTCTTTACACATTTACAGAAATACTCAGATTTTCATATTCTTATTCATCTTTATTAAGATGTAAAAAAAATATATATATATTTTTTTGTACGCAAGATATTTTTTTATTAAATATGTTTATGTATTGGTTAGCGAAAAATGTATTTCCCCGAATGACGCTAAACAGATAACCTGATAATTTAAATCTATGATTAAATATATATCAAAGTGATCGATCTTTATAAAATCAATAACAATTTCCCAATTAAAATGTCATAATTTATTTCGAGATAAGAAACCCAATCCTTAATGAAAAAATGAACAAACAGATTTCAAAATACTGCCATAATTTCATTTATCAATATTTTCCATCATTCAACAATTTCCATTGCAAAACTAGCACTTTTGCCCGTTCAAAATGAGGGTATAAAACAAGTCCAATTGGAAATATTTTAAATTTGTTTTGTTGATTTGCATTTTTGACTTTTAAGAATCTGCAATAATATCTTTTTAGCCAAATTCTTATCCTGTGGTAAGTGGCGCGGATGCTGAGTCAGAGTTTCTAGGTTCTTCGCCACAACTTGATTCTTATTTTCAAGCATAAACTCAGGTTTACCTGAAAATAGTGTTGATTTTTTAAATATTTGTGTCCTAAAAACTATAATATTCCTTTTAACTAAAATATGTATATCTTTTAAAAATAGCTGAGTAATTAATTAACGGGCTAATCCTATTTCAAAATTTTTTTTGGGTCATAATTTTTTTTAACACAAGAAAAGAATGCAAGGCTAAGACAAGCATTATCGATAAAATTAAGAAAGGTGTGTTGAGATGATGGGCATGTAAATCGAATGAGTGAAGAAAGGATAGTTAAATAAATTCGATCAACCATATTCTGTGAATGTGGCTGTTGAAAACGTGGCATTATCAAGTATTTCAAATACTTGAAAGTGGTCAGGTCAGAAGTCGAAATAATCAGCGTGTGTGTATGAAAAGACAGATGTATTAATGTGGAAGAGGCGAAGATTGTGAGCAAAGACGTTTTATTCTTTTTGCCTACCCCTGCGGAGGAACGGCATGATTGTTAGTTAGTTAGTCATAAAATTTTGGGTACCCCTGGCATAGACTTATTATAAGTTCACAAGTAAGGCGTCTCAAGTTAGGATTTACTGGTAATACTAGTATTTTCCAGGACAATAAGTGAAAATTTCGGCTACAATATTATGTATGTAAAGGTGGCATAGAATCATTTACCTAAGAATCTTTATAATTTACAACTGTCAAATCTATAGGAATGAGACAATGCTTTTTTCCCAGATAAGGCAGCAAGTAACCGTTATCACAGCAAGCAAAAAATATGTTAAATTATTTGTAGTGACTCAGTACTGAAGCTATCTAAGCACTATCTAAGCACATTCATTAAAAAAATGTTTATTAAAATTTACATTCTTGTTGCTACAGGCTAGAGGAGATTAATTTTATCCTCTGCAATGCAGTAATTAGTACTATACTACAATGGAAGATTGGGAAAATCCAGAATGCAACCGGATAGCCATATTTCATTTTTGCTAAAACAGCTCTGGTTTACGAGATTCTCACAAATGTAACACCAGGATGGAATCAACACACTTTTTATTGGAATATTATGAACATCTCTATTTTGTTGGATCTGGCTTGTTAAAATTTATATTATAAGCATTAATTGGGATATATTTATTATGTTTAGATGGTCAGCTGGAGTGTCTCTTAGAGATAAAATAAAGGGTTCACACATTCGCGGAAGCCTAGGTGTAACTGATATCAATACATAGTAAGGTAGAGGAAAGGCAATTGAGATGGTATGGGCACATGGGGTATACAGAACCTGAACATATTGTAAACCAGGTGATCGCCATGAATCTTCCTTGAAAGACATTTAGAAGAAGATAAAAAATTCATAAATGCTACAGAAAGATAACATGATTCAAAGGCATGACCTAGGTGACATATTATATGATAGAAGGACCTACAACCTGAGTAAGAGGAGAGCTGACCCTGACACTCTACAAAGACATTGGGATGGAGCAAGGAAGAAAAAGAGTTGGGATATATTTATAATACCAATTTTAAAGTTAATTGCATAACAAAAGTTCAAAAAATATATATTTTGAAAATTTTCTGCTTTCATTTGCTTCCCTTATTTATTTGAATATTCAAAACCATACTGCTTCTTTTTTAAGTAAAAAGCAGCTGCAGCTGATGAATACAATTTGATTAACTTTATTTAATTTATTCCTTAGCAAAAACCTACTTTTTAATTGTACAAAAATATTTTTATAAAAACCTTTAATATATGATATTTTGAAAATATCATAGTGTATTTGGGTTACTTACATAATTCATCAGACATATATATAGATACATACATAATTCTCTTGTCATTCTGTGATAATAAATTGATATAGACATCTATAAAGATTAAATAGTAACTAAGACAATATTATTATTAGGAGAATGTGTTCAATTTTGATTAGAAATGAAAACAAAATACTAAAGCAGCATTTAATTCTACACACATTAAATTCTACCAGAGATAGCTTAAGATACATACAAAACAAAAATCTTTAATTTATTAATCACTAAGCCTTAAACAATGTGAAAATGAGCCTATGATAAAAACCTCCACAGACTCTCACAATATAGAAGCGTACTGTATACTAACAGCATTTTATTTTTAAAATGTGATGCTATTTTTTTTAAATCATAATTTTGGTAAAAACACCATCATACGGTGGATTATATATATTTTTAAAGTATTTTACACATTTAGTAGTTTAAGATTTATATATGAAAATCGAGATTTAAAAAAAAAACAGAATGTTGCACACCGCTAACGCAAAGAAGAGCAAGCGAGACAAAATATGCCAATCTGTGCTTAAAAATTTTATCGAGTTTTATATCTATGTTTAAAAATGACATGTTTTTCTTTTATAATCTCACTTAGATCAGAAGACGTAAAACACAATAATTATGAGCCGCCCGGTAATTTATAATAAAAATGCCATCTTTTGAAATATAACTTATTATAAATTTCATGTGCTAACATACAGGGTTTTTATTGGACACACATACAGATAGACAAAATGAAATTATTATTAGCATACTGCGAAAATTCCCTAGTCAAAACAAAAACTAGAGGAATTTAATGACATTATACTTAATTATCATAGATTTAAGTTCAGAAACAAGTTTCAAACTTAAATGTGTGAGTGTATTACCATAGAAAATAAATATTTTAAGGTAGTGAACTCAATAAATGATAGATAGTAAAATTATTAGGGTATCTGGAGTTAAAATTAACATTGATAAGAGACAAGTTTCATAAATCTGCCCAATTAGCCTAGAAAGATTAAACATGCAATGTATCAGATACAGTTATCATTCTTCTGGTACTTGTCATACCAATTCAAAGGTTTTGTAATTCAAATTATAATATAACGTGTTAAATTTGTATGCGGATACAAAGTATGCTTCTAATGGGGCCTGTGTACGATGAATAAAAGATTGCCAATGTGTTTTCGTGATTGACAGTTTTTATTGAAGTAAGATCGCGGACTGTCCATGTTTCGTAAGTATGCATACATTATTTGAATGTTACTTTCCGAAACTCTGTAAAATTGCACTATAGTTTCAGATAAATAAATCAGGACTGGGGTTTGTGTTTCATTTTTATCTCACAACATCAGTACAATATCCAACAAATTAAACACAAAATTGGAAGAAAATTATTAATTCTCAGACATAATTTGGCAGTCATTTTCCCGCCATATACAAATTATGGACACCTGAGATAAGTCGAACAATAAGAAGTCGCAAATATTAATTACATCAATTGCTGCTAAAGCAATCAATTCACACAAAAAATACAATCTTATTGACCGTCCCCAGGGCATGTAATATCTTAAATAATGATACATTAACATTCCGATTTAACCTTTGCAACATACAAGTATATCTGTTGAAGTAATTAATGTATCATAATGAGAAATAAATTAAATTAATTAATTTACTTGACCGGAAGAGAACTCAATGATGACATGAAATATAAACATAGGTTCGAAGATCATTCGGGAAATATATTTTGGTTGAAATAATCCAAGGCTATTTGAGTAAATAAAATATGAAATTGAAAGCTAATAAAACACATACTGAAAGAAAAAGTTGAAGAAAAAATGCAATATAGCAATGTCCATTTCTAACGCTAGAATCATGGGTGTCCTTCGAATATGAAAATGTTGATGATTTAGATACCGTTTTTGGAATAAAGAGTTTAATTATTTTTTTTGCGTTGTGGCCCTTGGGCATTTTACCAGCGATATGTTTGGTACCTATGAAAAACATATTTAAAATTGTATTATTTACTTGTTTTTAAATAATAAAATTCTATTTAAAAAATACAAAAACTATTACATTAAGTAAAAAGTTTAAAATATTTAAGATTTCTTAAAACTATCAATCAGTTATATCATGTTTGATCACAATAACATTTTTACCCACAGTATTAGTTAATCCATGATAATGTGAAAAAATACTCCCCTATTGGATACAGTTTAGTTATTTGCCAAAAGTCGGTATTACAGAAAACTGTATAAAAACATCAAGAAACTTTGAAATCATATTCACAGATGTCACTTCAAATCCCATTTATTTCTGTAGAAACACAAATTTGACATGTCTATAATTCTTTAGGGCTAATTTTGCGGACAGTAAAGTTCCTCCATACCCTCCGAGGATTTTTGGGGACCTTTAAAATCCTATTTTTTCCTAGCGATTCCCAACAGTTCTCATAATTAACTAACCTTTTATGACGCAAAAGCTGAGAGCAATCCGAAAACTTCATTTTGCAATGATGACATTCATAGTTTTTGATTCCCGAATGAACCATCTTGTGTTTATTCATAGAGCACTTGCGATTGAAGCCCTTCCCGCATAGGTCGCACATGAAAGGAAATTCACCTGCAATAAATATTAATTTTAGAAAACATAGTTTGTGAATAAACGTAATTCATATCACAAACCGATTGCTCGTTGAGGATTTTTTTTTTATTGCTGCGTAGTAAGTGTTTTAAAGTCAGATTATACAACTAAACTATCTCAACTGGTTGGCAACACCTTTTCCTGTGAGGATAATTAAAACCATGCATCTTCCCATTTTTTTCCTTTTCCCTAGATAAATTGTAAGCAATATTTGCCAAGGGCATAGGAAATCTCAGTGAGGATATCTTTTTGCAAATTTTATTAGTTTATTGCTTGTATGATTATTGCTAAGTTAGATATCTAGGCAGGCAGACAGGTGCAGAGAAGCAGACAAGCGTGGGACTGATCACCTTGTCTGCATATAATAAATTATTAAATGAACATTGCATCAATTTGATGCAGTGCCCTATTGGGTGCAGATAAGAGTCAGTAGTAGTATATACCTGGTTTATACCTTATAGTCTACTAAATTACTAAACACAGTTCGGTGAAGTAAACTGACTTATAATTCCAAGACTCCTTTAGGGAAAACCAGCATCCCTTTTATCTAATTCTGAATAATGTAAGTAAATTCTATTTAGTTCACCGCCTTCAAAGGGTATATTTATTTTCTTCAGGAGAAGGCATATGTACAATGGATTCAAACGTATTATTTATGAATATATGAACCTGTATGCCTTGTAAGATGTTGCGTGAGACCAAATTGCTGGTTGAAACCGACTCCACACTGTTTGCACTTGAATGGTTTTTCTTGGGAATGGGTGCGGATATGGCGTGTGAGATCTGATTTTCTCGTAAAAGATTTACCTGCAAAATAAGACAAGAGCATTCTATATCCAATCAAAACATACAAAACCTCAAACACAATGAGAAAGCTCTATATTTGAAATTTTTTTCCATATTTTGAAAAATTATATGGACAGATTTTTGTTCTATGTCTTATTTATTAGTCTATTAAGAGTCAACTCTTTACCGATGGTAGGCACACAATTTGTGAAACTTTTGAAAATACCCCGCACGTTTAGCACATAGATTGTGACTGCACAATTTTAACACGTTGGGTGCTGACATTGTATTAATTTTTTCATCAAAACTATTTTAAATATTATAAAACTATTTTAAATATAATTTTGAATTATATTTTATTTATCATCAATTTACGCTTTACTATTCTAACAATTGGCTACTGTCATAATATCTTTCATTTAAATTCTTAGGGGAAAGTGTTCATTTATAAATCAGAACAATTTTCGATACCGGCTATCTTCATTTACATATTTCATGAAATTTCTATTATCCGTTTTAAATTAACTCACCGCACTCTGTGCAGAGCGCCCTTTTATCGGGAGAATGAGCGTCGACGTGTTCTTTTAGTCTTTGTGGATTGGCAAAAGTGCGCCGGCAGCCATCTTGCGGACACGGCAACTTGTCACGCGGATCGTGGATGGACTGGTGTTTCCGCCAATCTGTCATGCGAGTAAAACTTTTGCCGCAGATTAAGCAAGGGAAAGGTCTGTAACAATTGTGACAATGGTCAATACACATTGACAGCAAGGTGAAGCTTTATTTTGTATTAATGGTTTGGCTAAACAAGATAAGGTGATCAGCCCTCCACTTCAGGTACCAAAAAACTAACTAACTAACCATCACGCCGCTTCCCTGCAGGGGTAGGCAAAGAGAATAGAATGCCACACCACTCTGTCTTTGCAAACATTCTTCGCCTCTTCCACGTTCATACATCTCCTCATACATACCCGCTGATTATTACTACTCCTAACCTGACCACTTTCAAGTATTTGGGATACCTGATCGTGCCATGTTTTTCTCGGTCTTCCTCTGCTCCTTTTTCCAATTACATTCGCCTCATAAATTTGTTTTACCGTTCTTTCCTCACTCATTCGTTCTACATGTCTAAACCATCTCAACACACCTTTCTTAATTTTATCGATAATTCTTATCTCAGCCTTGCATTCCTTCGTCCAGAGTAATATTTAATAAATATTAAAAGTGAAAAAATCACTAATATTTATTTGACCCCGGGGATCGAACCCGGGCCTCCAGAATAGTAGGCAAGAGTGCTGACCGTTGATTACACTACGGAGGCGGACAAAAAATAAATAATATGCACCACAAACTTGAAGAAATATAACATGAAATTTCTCTCCCTGAGAGTAAAAGCCTTTCGTTAGATCTGATATAAAGAATAATAGGCGAGTTACCTCTCGCCGCTGTGTACCGGTTTGTGCACAAGCAAGCTCTGTTGAGTCGCAAACTTTCTATCACATCCTTCCACGTCGCACAAGTACGGCTTCTCCCCTGTGTGGATTCTCAGGTGGGATTTTAAGAGCTCCTTGGATACAAACGCCTTACTGCAGTGGTCACATATGAATTTCTTCTCACCCGTGTGAGACCTGAGGTGGATCTTCAGCTTCGCAGAGCTTGCGTAAGTCTTATGGCACAAGTCGCACTGATAAGGTTTTGCACCAGAATGACCCGACATATGAACGACTAGTTGCTTGTAGAGATTGAATCTGTAATTAAAATCTCATATTATAAAAAAGAATCATAGCTTTAATAGTGGTTTGTGGGTTTTAATGATAATAATAATTTTGGATAATTTATATAGCGCCATTTTTGTATAATAGTACTTCAAGGGCGCTCACGCAGACGTGAATTGTGATATGAAAATGTTAATGACAGACAAAAAAACTTTTTTTTTAAATGTCGTCAATCGACTGAGTCTGAGGAAAGTGGAGCTGCCATATTATTGCACCTTCTCCTTGGCCTTCATGAGTTGAAGCATGGCTAAGCAGGGTGTTTCTCTGAGCGATGGCCACGCTGGAGAGCAGCTTGTGGAGCAGTACCGCCAATCGTATTGTAGCTTTCATAGTGTGATCAGATTCAATAGACTTATTAGGTCAGTATAAGTACCTTTTGCATTTACAATTTTTACTGTGCTGCACTCTTTACCTTTCTAGCATTTTTGCATGACGGTTATGTCGTATCCTATCCTAACTTCAGCAAATAAAAGGGAAAACAATAATTTTATATTTATTTTATTATTTAAAAACATACATATATCTCACCCTTTTCCACAAAGTTCGCATACAAATTCTCGTTTATTACTATGCCTTAACATGTGTTCCTTTAACCTGTAGGAGTAACAGAAACCTATAAAGAAATAATTAACAAATAAAACAATGGCTACCGAGGATTAAATTTAATTTTTCTTTTAGACAAGTCAGACTTGCAAAGTTTCAGAATTTAGGCGCAGTATAAAATGAAAAAATAAGTACCTACCTTTAGAACAAATTTGGCATTTAAAGGGTCTATCCTTGGAATGAGACTTGAGATGATTACTAAGATCATATTGCCTGAGATAAGATTTCCCGCAAACTTCGCAGGTAAAGTTACGGTCCGGGTGGGTCTTCATGTGAAGCTCCATACATCGGACGAGCTTGCCGCAAACTTCACAATATCTGGCTGCAAAAATAACCAAATCGCATTCTGGCAATACCTGTCTTTGAATAAAGATAAGCCAAATAAAAACTTACAAAACTCTACACATTGACTCCTACATATAATAACAAAAGCCACAAATTGATGATACCAAATTATTTTTATAGACTTTGTATTTTATTACATTCCAATTTCCATAAAAAATATTTTGCAATTAATTAAAAATTTTATATAGGTAACAATGTGAATATTTTCAACATGAAAAAGCATTACTAAATAAAAGTATTTTATAATATCAGATACCAAAGTTCTACTATCATTGAAACAATATTAAAATACACTTTATCTGCTAATACGCAAAACAGGAAACAATAAAGAAAAGCTGAGAGACGACTGCATATTGAGTGAAAATTGTGATCAATTTGAAAACTGTTGAGTTTGATAACAATAACTGGCTGAATACATTTAGAATTAGATAAAATAAAATAAAAATAATGTAATTTAAATAAAATAAATTAATGTAATTTTGTTTCAGGATTCACATTGTGGTAAGACAGGATTAAATTATAAATGAAACACTTGTTTTTTACCACTTGAGTATTATATTGTTATGACTAGTTTTGGAACCTACAAATGCTACCATCTACGGATTTAAATTTTAAAAAATCTTTATATTCAAACCCGCAAATGGAACAATAACTTTTACAGGCAACAGATAGCCTCCGAAACTAGTCAAAACAATATAATACTCAAGTGGTAAAAAACAAGTGTTTTATTTGTAATTTAAAATATATTTTACTAAAAAAATTATACATATTATACAATATTGATAAAAATGTCAAAATTTATTGTAAAATTTGTTGATTGATTCGTTATTTGAGCTTAATAGCTGCCAATAAAACTTCCTATCTAAATACATGTTCCTGGATATTTGATACCCTAGATCGAATACTAAGGCAAAGATTTAGTAAGAAATTAGAAAAATAGAGAAATCAACACACGGATCACTTTGTAATTACCAATCAGTACATCCATTATCATTAAGTTGGAGACTGACCGGAGCATTTCGTCGTAACATAACGTCGAAACATCGCTTGTGGCGAGCACCACTGAGCATCCGAAACTATGGATGGACCGTTCGGCTCGCTGTACTGACTGCCTGAATGCTCGCGTCGTAACGTAACATGTTACGATGCGAGCATTCAGGCTCCGGTCAGTCTCCGCCTTTAGATAACCAAATGGTGTAGTGAACAATGAACCTATAACCCTAAGTGCAATCATTTTACCTTTCCTGAAGCTTGTATAACGGAAATGTCAATTAACACATAATTCGCGAGAAATGCTCAAAAGTTTCTATTACATACTGTTGGTAGATAGCGGGAAACGCTTGTAAGCGTCCTATTTGCTTTCTTTTGATAGAGCGCGAGAGACTAGTATACTAAGGGTCAGGAGGCAAACTGTCTGAGAATAATTCAGGTTGATGAAAAAAACGCCCGATAACAGTATTTTAAGAACCCTTTAACAAATAAATCATTTTAAAGTACTTAATTTATGCTTAAAATTTTTATCACAGTGTGAGAATTCCTCAACGATTCCCATCAATATGTAGCCACCAGAAATGATAAAGAATAAAGGAAATAATTAATTGGTTATGGGATTTTGGGACCAATGATTATGATAAAAATAAGCAGATTTTATTATTAAAATAAGCGGATTCTACTGTATAATCACACTACTTAATTCATTGATCTGAATATCACTTACGTCTTCCCATTTTCTTTCTAGGCACTCTTAGTAACTCCATATCATCATTTTGCAATAGTAATTTTTCATTTCTATGAACATTACCATTATTGGAGTCAGTTTCCAAGTTATTATCTATATTAACTTTTTCTTCAGTGTTACCAGGCGATGGGACATTTTCCATATCTAAGAGCATTGTGTTTAGTTCTTTTTTTATATAATTTGATTCTGAATCATCTTTTTTAACAAACTGAAATTTTATAAATGAAAATATTTCAAAATAATGGATCACATAGGAAACCAAATTAGATTTTTAAATGATAAAATTAAATGATAACTAATTTAATTTATTTTTTTTAATTGAGATTTTCTCTCTTCACCTACATCTTAAAAATAAGAATTAAAAAAAAAACAACAAAATATCAATATTTTTTCAATAACATCAACATAGATGAAGAAATCTATTTGATAAAATGGAAGTCTAGGCATTTACACGGTTACAAGACTTTACGACCTGTCATTGGCTGATAGTATATATCATATGAATTATGATAAATCTCAACACTGTTTATGTACTTAAAATATACAAAATTCCAAGTTACACAGTAACACAGTTCGGTATTATTTAGGAAATGGATTACATATTTTGTAATCTACGCGACCACCCCAAGATTAAGTATGTTGTAAAAATTAACAATAAATAATAATCCTACCACTCCAAAATATTGCTTCAAGACAATGTCCGCATGCTCACATTGCTGCTTAAAACAGTATGAAAATGTTGCACTCTGCAAGCAGTCAATGCAGATAACATTTGGCAATTCATCATTTATTGTGATCTGAAAGACAAAACACCAAATATATACTTTGCTATTAACGATAAGTTAATAAAACCAAGAATTAAGGTTGAACCTTTATATTTGAAAACGACATCAATATATCGGCAATGGTTCTTGACACACCATCAATTTGCTCCTCTGAAGATAAGCAAATCATGTTTGTATTTTTTAATAAGCAAGCGCGACAAATTTCCTCGAAATTCAATGGAATTTCCATATCTGAAGATTTAAATGGAATTTTCACCTCCATACTATTTCTCATTAACGCTTCCATGATTTTATTTGGAATATTGCTCACTGTAATATTTAATAGACTTCCTTGTACTTTTTTACAGTCAAAATATGCATCATTGTGAAATCGAAAATTTTATCAATATAACAAATTTTATATTGGACTGATATTTTGACATCGACCGGATCGATATTGACATTTCGTTTCTTTGACGTTTATTTGTTGTTATTTCTGGTTTTAATCTATGGAGTATACTATGGACCGACTTTTTTTGTAGTAGGTAAGTTGTTCATTTCATATCAAGTGTAAATAAATACGTAGGTACCAGAGAAGGAAGAAACAAAATTATTTCGTGGAAAAAATATTACTTTAGGTATTTTTAAAGTTTTAGAAATTCTTAAGTATACAAAATACATTATTTATTTATTTATATTCAAATATAAATCGTTACATTTTTTACATACTATTACATCTGATCTAATATTTTTTAGGGTGCATTTCGCCAATTGGATACCATCATTGCCTATTCTGATTGTCTAAAAGTGAACATTTACATTCAATTCATATAAATCTTTTTACATTTATTTTAATCATATGATTTGAAGTTTAACTTATGCGTAAATTAGATCAAAAACTTTATCTCTTTCAAACGCAATACAAGTTTGTTTTGTTGGTGATGTGAGGAACTAAATTTTCTGAGTGATTAATCAGGTTCAATAAATTTATGTTTAATTCCTAAAAACCGTCAACATAAAATTCTGAAAAATTGTAAATAGTTATCTCCTGAAAGCATGATGTTTGAATTTAAATTTTTTAACCATCTTTATAAAACACCTTTCATAATTATGACTATATTATTAAGAAAATGAGGAATGTTTTAGTAGAGTAATAATAACAATTCATCCTTCCATGGTAGAGGTGGGCATTATTTGAATAAAAAAATATTCCAATATTCGCAAATAAGAATCTGTAAATATCCTAACTTCTATATTCCCTACTCATCTCTATTGAGAAATCGATAAAACAAATCTTGAAAATAGAAACATTATGAATTTTAGCCAGCCCGGCGAATACAATGCTAACTAATTATTAAAATGACTGATTCCATGGTCTTTAGAACCCTCCTAGCTAACAAGTAATATTTATTTATAAGTAGTAAATAGCTGACCGCAATATCCTAATCATAATTTATTTTTCATAAAAATAGTAATACATAATAATAATAGAAATGAAATAATCATGCATGCTGGTTAATGTTTTATTTTTCATATTTACAATTACTTTCTTTTATATATTTTTGGTTGATTAAACATAAATAACAATTATTTATAAATAATATGGATGAATTCTGAAAGAATGAATTAACATTTTAAAATATGTATTAACTTTATACTTCCATTAAATTACTTATTTACATTAAAAAAATCATAACTAACGTAATTATTCATCTTATATTAAATATTAAAATTGCGAACTCATTGTATAATTTTGTACTATTTACAGTCTTTACATCTTTAGTAAAACATAAAAAAAAATACTTCTAAATACTGGAAGAATACTACTAAATACTGGAGCATACCATCATAGATCACAGCTAATGGTAAAAATTCGTTAATTGTACTTCCTTTATATGTAATAACCTGCAAAGTGTATATTTCACAAGCCTTTCTGCTGGTAGGATAGTAAGGATGGAGAAGGACGATATGAAAACATATCACAATCACTCAGACCAATTAAAAATAAGTTATTCTTTAATTATTATTTTTTAAATGGCAGGAATCAAATATGCAAAACTGCATGTTGTATATGTTTAAATCTTGTTGATTTCCTAATAAACGGTGCGTAACTGAAATATTATATCAATTGCATTTTAAAATCTTCATTATTTACATGTGTAATAAACATTTTGAATGTTGATTTCTATAAAGGGTCAAATGTATTTAATTCGGAGGATTCATGATATCGAGTTACTAATTTTGTTCGAGCCAAGAATACTGACAACAGTGTCATAAGTGACTGACAGGCAGCAAAACTTAGTAGAGTTATAACAATTGGTTGACGATATCTCCTAATATGGTTGATCAATGCATCAAAACAACCCTGAAAAAAATACGATTCAAATCAACATAAAAGTTTATCAGTCATAATATGTTATAATTCACAATAAATTATGTAACAGGTTGATAAAATGTTACTAATATTGAAGTATTTACATTGTGGTGATATTTTAACAGACTTATTGACCACAGCTAAAAAAAACACACACTCACACACAAATTGTAAGTTATGTAAGTATAAAACTACTTAGTGAGTCTTAAGTCTATCAATTTCTACTTGCACCCATGTTTTTGTCAGTACAACCAATACACCGCATACAAACAGTAACATCACAACCAAACCACTATTCAAACACCTCCTAACTACAAAAACTACATAAATTATTATATCACATGCTAGACTATCTGAAAACCAAAATGTACATTAACTTTACCCACATTCTTTTAGACACTTTAATGATACACCCAATTTAACCCATTGACTTCTAATTTGGTAAAAACAAAACTATGATATCATGATTTTTTTATTATTATTTTAAATGTTTACATTAAATTTACAAATAGTAATAGAAATTTTGGGGAATTCCTGGGGAATCAACCTATTAAAAAAATAAATAAACACAAATTTACCTTTTTATATGGATTGCATTTATTATTGTGAGGGCGACAGCATGATGCAGGAAACATGGTACCCGTCATTTTTTGGAAATTGGTACCTTGGAAATCACTAGAAATAAAATTAATGTGGATAGGTATATCTGGTACAGTCAAAGTTGAAAATAATATAGTGCACATACAGATGCATGGATAATGTTTACTAAGCCTAAAGCACAGTTAGAGTATGTTCTTGATATTTTGGAGAGTTACGCAAAGGAACGTACAATAAAATATTTATCATATATACAACATACAGTAGACTATTGATTTGACGGGATGAATGGTAAATAAATTTTCCAGATAATCAATTTTATTTTTTATTTAATTATTGAAAAAATATATAACAATTACAATAATTAAAAAAATAATAATGTCAATTTTAACCCGCCAGCATTCTGATAAATATTAAAGACTTAAAGATAAGGCAACATCAAATAAAAAAAACCTTTTTTAAAAATAAGGATCGTTTTTATAACATGATGATATTTGTCTAAATGCACTCCACCACTTTACACCGTCATCAATTTTGGTCCTGACTTATTAAGTTGTTTTCAAAATACAAAACATCCCGATTAGTCGGCTTTCCAGTTAATCTGACCCCGGTAAACTGACTTCTTCTTCTAACCCTTATCCGCATCTAATGGTGCATAGGGCACTGCATTATATTGACGCAGTGTTATCATGAATATTACTTACTGAAGGCAAGGTGATCACTCCTGCGCTTCAGGGACCACTCCAGGGACTATATTAAATAAATATTAGAATGTAAAATCACTAATATTTATTTTTAACCCCCTCTGGGAATCGAACCCGGGACCTCCAGCACGGTAGCTAAACACGCTAACCATTACACCACGGAGGCAGACAAACTGACAGTTACTGTATAATACACACTCCTGAGTATATATTTATTATTTCTTCTTTTATAATGTAAAAAATACCAACTTCGTAAAAAAAAATATAAAATTAAATTTAAAAAAAAAACAAAACAAAACAATTATTTCTATACAAATAAAAAAACTTGGCACAATCAGGTATGTCAAATACTTCAAAGCGGCTGGGTCAGGAGTCGTAATAATCGTCGGGTATGTATGAGGAGATGCATGAATGTAAAAGAGGCAAAGAACGTTTGCAAAGACAGAGTGGTGTGGCGTTCGATTCTCTCTGCCTACCCCTGTGGGGAAGCGGCGTGATGGTTAGTTAGTTAGTTAGTTTAGGTTTCAGGTTTGATTCCCGAATGCATGCGTTTTTTGTAAGAGTGTTGAAGAGTGAATATAAGGTGAAGAAGAAAAGAAGTAACTAAGCAAGTTGTTTACCTGTAGCTGTTGACTCCACAACACTTCAGAGAGGTAAATATTTGGTTCCACAACACTCTCTTGGAACTCGGAGATGTTGAATTCCCATATTCATTCATCATATTGTCTCGGAGCCAGGAACGTCCTTTCATCTCTATCTACACAAAAATATTTTTGAATCTCAATCGAATTTTCTGGAATCCCTACATTTGAAATACAGATAGTGAAAACCTTTATATTACCCGTATTTCTTTACAGATTATTATAGGATTTTTCATTAATGATTGTCTTTTTTTTTTTAATTAATTAACCTTTACAAGCCTGATTTGACTATATCACATACAGGCAAAAAAATGGGGCTTTGCAGATTTGCCCGTACCAGGTAAAAATTACCTTAAACCGATTTTACCATATAATTTTATGAGGTAGTTGAATATTTTCTCACAGGGTAGCTTTATGTGTTTGTACAGAAGTAGACTCCGTCCCCGAATGCCGGGTGACATATTATTTTATATGTTTTGAACAAATCTTAATAATGAAATTTAAAAAAAACTTGTCCTTTTTCCAAGTAAAATCTTCATTACAACTCATCACTCAAAAGGTTCATGACTTTTTATCAATCTCTTTGCTAGTATATAAAAAAACATCATAAACCTTATAATCCATATGAGATTTACTGTCAAGGTAACCTTCTTTGTGCTGATAAAATGGAAGGGAGACATTAAAATATAATAACTATGGTCCATAATCTAACCTCAGCTCTGTACATTGTAAGCCCAAATCCACACGATAACTGCAGCAATATACTAACTGATACTATGGCAGCATACTGAAATCAAACAAAATAATAATATCATACATTTTATTCTGAAAAAATGATCACATTAAAAATGTTTGAATAGTGAAATAAGAAAGAAATGCAAAGCTAAGATAAGCATTACCAATAAAATTAAGAAAGGTGTGTTGAGATTGTTTAGACATGTAGAACAAATGAGTGAGGAAAGAACGGTAAAACAAATTTATTTACCGAGAAAAACTTGGCACAATCAAGTATGCCAAATACTTAAAAGCGGGCAGGTTAGGAGTCAAAATAATTGGCGGGTATGTATGAGGAGATGCATGAACATGGAAGAGGCGAAGAATGTTCGCAAAGACAGAATTGTGTGGCGTTCTATTCTCTCTGCCTACCCTGCGGGGAAGCGGCGTCATAGTTAGTTAGTTAGTCACAATATTTTTTTTTTAAATCTTTTTTTTAACACTAGATTTTTTTAATAATTTTAAGGCCATACTGCACTTTTTCTTAGTGAAGAGTAGTAAAAAAACAGAGCATGCTATACTTATGTTATACTTAATTATAATAAAATTATGATAAAAATAAAAGCTTTCAATTTAAAAAGAAATATATTTCTAAAGGACCGTTTTATAAGGTATGAATCTTAAATGAATTTGCTCTCAAAAAAATTCCCTTATAAATGGTGTGTATCAATATATCTTCTAATCTAAAAAGCATAATACTGAATGCTGATAAGCTGACAAATCTCTATTATAATTGTTTTCCAATTTTTTGTCATTATTATTAGTTTAATAGAATAAATATTTATTTTATTGATGATAAATTCAATTTAAAAAGTAAACTTACAATATACAAAAGACCAGGTCTTCCCAAAATAGCTCCACAACATCCAGTTATACCGGGGATAAAAAGAAGACAACCAGCAATTGCCAGAACCACAGTATCGAATGCTCCTTTTGATATCTGTAAAACCAATAAGTATGCACCAATAATTCATACATTTGATAATCTGTAACCATAATAACCAGAAGAATGAAAATTGATGACAGAAAAGAATGTGTAGGAAGCAGGATCAAATAAGGAAATAGATATTAAAAATATGTATTTAAATATTCGCAAACTCGTTTGTATGTACAATTTTTTCGTACTAAATTTTAAATAATTGGCCAACCAATCAAATTTAAAAATAATAATAAATTTTCGCCAAAATTAGGTCACCATTTTTAACGATTTTCGAAAATATTTTTGGCGCCAAAAGCGCTATTTCCTTTCCATGGGAATCCTAGTACGATTCTCGGTGGATTAAAAATAATCTTAGTTACAAAAAACGGCAAAAATCCAGACTTTCGGTTGATAACACTAAGCAACCGACTTCAAATATTATTAATACTTTAGTATATTTTTTCTAGTTATCTTTTGATACTTTGTTCCCAGCTTAGCTGTGCACGTAGGTACTAGGAGTGTAACGGGCGTTCGAACAGAGAACTGCTCAAACTGTTCATTTTATAGCAGTTCAGGCACTCGAGTGACAGCGACCGCGGCCATGTTCAGTGTTCGTTTGCGCTGACCTCAATTACAATTATCACGGTTCCAAAACAAAAAACGTTATTTTGATTTCTACAATTACAGTGTTTTCCATGTTAATAACAATTTGAAAGTAGTTTTGTATGCATTTTGACTATTCTCAGCATATTTCGTGTGTTTTGGTGAGAAGAATCGAGAACTCGAACGACATTTTGACATTCGTTTATAGCGGTGGTCACGAGTTGTTGCCGGACTGAATCGAGAATCGGGTACTTCTTGTACATGTTTATTTCCGATTTAAAGATTCGTTTAGTGATTTCGAAGTGAAAATGATGATCGCGTACGTTATTTTTTACACATTCGATTATTAAGTGTCGAAATAATCGCCATATTATGCGTAAGAAGGTGAGTATTGTATGGAACTATTTCTCGCTGGTTGACGGAGAGGAGTCAATAGTCGTATGCAAATTATGTAGTCAGGCATTGAAGTACACTTACTCGACATCTAATTTAAGAAAACATCTCGCTAGAAGGCATCCCGAAGTGTCTCTCGTCGAAGAAACAGATCACGAGGAAGTCGTCGCTGGAATGGAAACGGAAAGCGACGAAACGGATCCGTTTGCGGATTATCAGATGGAGATGATAGTCGTGGGGGAGGAGGAAGTGGATCATGAGACGGACGCGGCGATCTCGAAGAAGAGAAAGAAAAGAAGCGCTATCTGGAATTATTTTATAGATTCTGTAGACCAGATCACGGCGCAATGCAAGATTTGCTCCAAGATCTTGGCTTATAACTCGGCCACTTCCAATTTGAGAAGACACCTCGCTAATATGCATAAACATCACAGAGTACCGGACGAAGGCGAAATGGGCATGTTTCGCGAAGAAGACGCTGTTCCTCCTCTTCCGGCTCGCCCGAAGCAGCTGGACCGAGAAGGCGCACAGCGCAAGGCGAGCGGCATCTGGAACTACTTCAAAGAGTCCGCCGGTGATAAAATGGCATCTTGCAACTATTGCCAAAAGATTCTTTCGTTCAAGTCCTCGACGGGTAACTTAACTCGGCACATACAGACACAGCACAGTGATCTTGTCAAACAAAACAAAGTACTCTCGGAGGATTTACACGAAAGCGTCACTCCGGAGGCACCGAAGAACTCCAGAAGAAAGAGTGTCATGTGGAAGTATTTTGTAGACATTCCAGAAGAGTATCAGGCGAGATGCAAGTTTTGTAGTCGCACGATACGCTACAAAGGGACGGCTTCCAATTTAAAGAGACATTTGGAATTGAAGCACCCTTTCAGGGTGAACTTCAGCCAGAACCAGCCTCCAGAAGTAAACGATGAAGAGTCGCTACCGGGTTCGGAAGATGAAGACTGGAAACCCTCTGACCTGCGTACTAGGTCAGCTGTGACCGTGGCCTCTCCGATCACCACTCTCAATAAGAAGGAATCGTTCCTAGAATTTAAGAGAACCAGCGAGATTTGGTCTCACTTCATATCTTTGGGAAACAACATCGCAACTTGCAAATATTGTCACAAAAATCTCTCTCACAAGACTACAATTACCAATTTGACGAGACATTTGCAAAGAAAACATCCGAAATTGGCTGTGGACATTGAGGAGTTAGATATGCAGGAAGTAGAGGTAGAAGAACAGCAAATGGACGAGGTTGAGCAGCGGGTGGAAGTGAAGACCTCCTCGATGGAGATAACGCCCCAAGAGTTGGCCGCGATACAGGAACAGCTGGACATAGAGAGCGAAAAGATCTCCCAATCCCTCGGCAGCGTGAGTACTGTACACGCTGAAAACGGTCGACTAGCGAACCAGTCTAAAAACAAAGTCAAACTGACTTTATACACTCCCAAACATTCTGTAGCATCAGACAAGAAAGCGAACATAGAAAACGCCATATTGAAACTTTTCATTTATGATTTACAACCATTTAGTATCCTAAAAGATAGAGGTTTTCGAGGACTTTTGAATGCTTGTTTCCCAGCCTTCGTTATTCCGGATGAAAAATATTTTTCAGATTCCTTACTACCGTCCTTATATAAAAATCATCGAATAAATGTTCGGAACAAAATGCGGGCCGCTAAAACTGTTTGTCTTACTACAGATGTATGGACGTCCGTAGACAAAGACAACTTTATGGGAGTCACTGCGCATTATATCTCTTCCGATTATGTATTCAAGAGTATACTGCTGGAATGCGTTCCGCTACTCGGTAACCCTACCAGTGCTGCTATTGCGAAAGAATTAGACAGAGTTATAGAGGAGTGGGATTTAAAAGAGAAAATCTTGATGGTTGTGACCGATGAAGAAATCAACATGAAAAAGGCTATCCGAGAATTGCTCGGCATGAGACATTTCGTTTGCTACGCAAACACTCTAAATTCCATCATGGAAGATTCTCTTAAGGAGGTAGAAGGAATTTTGGAAAAAGTTAGAAAAATCGTAGCTTATTTTGAAACAAACTCTAAAGCCACGCAAACTCTTTTAAATGTACAAAGAGAAGCCGATATAACTCGACCGAAAACACTGATCAGAGATACTCCCACACGATGTATAACTATTAACTCCATGCTTCAGAGATTTGTGGAAATTCACGAATCAGTGGATCAGGCTCTGACATCATTAGACCCTGATATAACACCATTAAGTGCGGTAGACTTCGAAACGTGCGTTAAGATTTGCGAAATTTTAAAACCTTTTGTGGAGATCTGCGAAACTTTAAGCCGAAGCCAAATTGTTACTGCGAGTCAAGTCATCCCCATGTCTCGGGGTTTAAAAATTGCTATAAAGAAAATGTTATACAAAGAGGTTTACAACAATGAAGCCGGGGAAGTCGTAAAGAATCTGCAGATCGGTTTGAATGATAAAGTTTTTTACTTAGAACGAGATGATACCTTTGCGATGTGCATGTTTCTCGATCCCAGATTCAAGCATTATTTTGAAAGTGAGGAAGCGGCGTCCAATGTAAAGCAGATTGTCATAGCGCTGGTGACCTCGATAATCATAGACAAGGAAGAAGAAAGTACTATCGCGGGTACAGATGATAATCAAAATACAGCCAACGGCCAAGATTCTTGTATTTGGGAAGAGTTTGACAAGTTGACATCCAAAATAGCGAAGCCAGCGGATGCTTTGAACACTTTGGCAAACTTGGAAGTGGAACAGTACATGAGAGAAGGAGTCCTGCCGCGAGAGAAGAATCCGCTAGATTGGTGGAAGTGCCATGATCACCTGTACCCAAACTTGTCGCAGTTGGTCAAACAAAAATTCTGCGTTCTGGGAACTTGCGTTCCTAGTAATACATTGTTTTCTAAAGAGGGATACATCCTACTAGAAAGAAGAAAGCGTTTGAATTCTCGAAAAGTTAATGAATTGATGTTTTTGAATATTAACTCGTAAATATTCTTATTATTTCATTATATTACAAACATTCATTTAGTTGATACCGTGTTAGCCTCTCGCTAACAGGTGAAGTGTGATCGCCATTCAAGATATATGTAAATATAAAAATAAAATAAAAACATTTAAAAAATATAAATAGTGGTTGTGAAAAATCACACAATATTGTTTTTGGCTAAATTATTATGTAAAAAAAAACGCAAATGTTTTACATGTTTATTAAAAAAATAATAATTGATGAACATGGAAATCATTTTAATAAATGGAAATATTATTAAATACTTTATTTATTTATTTATTATGTGATTAAAGAGTTTTTTTTTCATCATCTATAGCCTCAATTTTTCAGAATCCTTTTACATAATATAAGAATTTTTAAATCAAAAGTATAATTTATATGAATAACTCACATTAGCCACTGCCGGGTTAATTCCTTTCAGCGCAATATCCAGGCTGGATGGATGAAACATCGTCCAAGCAGAAAAGCACAAGAGTCCGAGTCCGGCAACCTTCAAATTTTAAATTAAGTTATCAATATTAGTAAAATGACAAGTCACGCTATAAAATGGATGCCTACTTTTTATTATTATTTTTAGTTAAATTGTGCATGCACTTAATTAATTTGTTTTCCATAAACAGTTTGAAGAAAATTTGACATCTTTCAATGAAATTCTGATTTTACGTTCGAACGCCTGTTTATTTTTTCTTTTTATACAAAATCGTAGCCTATTTTTTTTCTCATATTATCATGGGTTACGAATCCTAACTACGAATAATTTAGATTACGAACATGGAGTCACATGCTTCACAAACTGAGATCTATGGAAGATAACTGCAGTAGAGCAGCTTCATTAAGGCCAGCAAAAAGTGTTTCAGGTCGCTAACAATTTGTGTTACAATTTCATTACCCGAGGTTCAATTATATTGGGTAAAAAGGTAAGAAAGGGACAGAAAATTTATTGGATATTTGAATCAGTCGATCATAGTATCATGACAAATAGTACATAATTAGAAAATCATAGATAAATAAAAAGTATATTCTTCCATTTACCACAAACGCAGAGTTGAACAATACCAGTAGAACCCTTGCAGTGTTGGCACCGCATGCCATTGAAGTTACCATGGTTGAATCTGAAACAATTATTGTAGTCTACAGATTACGACAAAATTATGCAAAGAACACTGATTAAAATTATACAGTTTCATTTTGATTGAAACATAATTATTGGGGCTACATACCTACATACTATTACTTATATTCAATGGACTTTTTTAAAAATAGTAATCGTTTTTGTGAAAGTCGTAACAATATATATAAAAAATTCTAACCCTTATCCACACCCAATGGTGCATAGGACAATGCATCGTATAGAAGCAGTGTTATCTTGATTGTTAAATACACAAAGGAAAGGTGATCAGCCTTGCGCTTCAGGTACTAGGTACTTCAGTCCAGGGTGATATTAAATAAATAGAATAAATGGAAAAATCACTGATATTTATTTTGACCCTCTTGGGAATAAAACTCTAGACCTCCAACATAGGTGGCCTAGTGCGCTAACCACTACACTAAGGATGCGGACAATATTTACCGTTTTCATTAATAAAGTTTTTTTTTTTAAATTCTCTTCATATTTGTAAAAGTCTAAAATTTTAGTAATCTCATTTAAAGTTATCACTTTTATTAGCAAAATTCGCTTATTGAAACACAGCATTTTAGTAAGTTGGCTACATAATGCATATATGTACTATCAGAAAATTAGTACTGTTACTGCTAACGGTACCGGAACATTTTTCATTGGGAAGACGAAAACGCGCAAATGAAGACAATCATTTATTTATTAAAAATTACAAAGTTATAAGTGTAAAAATAACAAAATTACACCAATACATCGAAAATTACAAAACTCAAGGGGCGAGAAGAACAAAGAGACACCAATATAAAAACAGAGCGAGCGCGGCGTATACACGTTTCGAATCTTATTTAATCTGAGCACACAAATATTTGTCCGCCACCCCTTAAATACTATTTTAAAGGCGTTGCATGGGGTGGGGACAGTATTTGTAACATTTAAAACTTACTGAACTGCGTCTCTTTGTTCTTCTCGCGTACATTTATTAATACTATTTTTAATACATAATTATTCTGTAAAATACACAGATTTTGGCCGAAACAAGTACTAATGGCTAACCTAATGGTGTACAGGGTTAAAAACTCAGAAGCATCTTGTGGAAACAATAATGGTGTGATAACATTTCTTTAAAAAATTGCGGTGTTGACTCTTGCGATACCCATGTACACCAATGATGTCACAAAAAGGATGTAAATATCTCCTTTATTTCTTTACAGATTTTAATAAGATACCAATTGTCCCTTGATTTTTTTAATAAGTTTATTTACCAATTAAGAAAACATGATAATTGCATATTATGTAGGTACTTGCATAGATTTTAATGCATTTATTGACATGAGTATAGTACCTACTTCACTGTTTGGAGGGTATTATGAATTTATGATTCTCAAAAGTAAATATTTACTAACTCTTTAATTGTTCAGTGCAATAATATCCGTTGTGTTTTTGCTGTTTGTTATTGATTTATTAATCAACAACCGCTGCAAAGGAAAGAGTGTTCACTGTTACACAGGCATAAAGCTTATAGGATTGTAATATGTGTATGTACTTTAATGCACAATTATATTTAATTTGAAATTATCTCTTCCTTTGTTGTGCAGAATCAATCAATCAGCACTCGATCATTAGAATTAATGCAGTACTGCATTCATTTGATGCAACCGGAGCTGTCTTTTGTAATTGATTCAAATGCTCTGGTTTTTATCCTGAAGCTATATTTTCCAGAATCGCAAAACCGAAGCTTGAGTTTTGAATCATTCTTGTCCATTTTGACACCATTGTGTTTTTTAAGCAAATCTTGGGCCATACTGTAATGAAAAAATCTCATATTTCCCGATCTAATAATCAAATCAATATTTCGTGCATGGTATCTTAATGACCATAGAGTTAATTTCTGTGAATACATAGTCACCGTTTTCCTTTATGGTCATAGAACATTGCAAATAAAATATTGATTGCTGCATTAGTCCAATCTAATTTGTCATATTAGATCCAGTAATTTATTATTTAAAAGTACAAAAACCCAAAACAAACATATACATTTTACAAAATTATTATATTCACAGTTATACCTTTATTTAACTGGGGGCACTAAATGGTTTCTTTGATTGATAACATGTCACCAAAATATGAATATCATTTTTGCACATAAAATGAACACCCAACAGCACTGACGAAAAATAACAAATTAATGAGAGGCTTCTGTATACTTGTACAGTGTCTGTAGAATTGGTGGGGGCGCCACTGTCTCCATTGGTGATACAAAAATGATTTTGACCATGCAAAAATTTGTATTAGTGTATGAAAAGATGTTAGTTCCATATTTGACCACATGTAGTACTTATATGGATATATTTTTAAAGAGTTTTATTGATTATCACAGACAATCCCAAAAATCGTCAGTCTTTTTTTAATTCTGCTTTATAAATTATGATATCTTAAAATTACAGACAGTCGAAAATGGGAATGTATTCCATTTCAGGAATTTTTTATGGGGTTCATGCATTCAGAATTTTGAATGAGTAAAACACCGATTCCCGGAGTGGTAATGAATTTTTGATAAGGATCAAAGACAACATTCGAGTATTTGTCGCAGGTTACCGGATATTAGTAATGTAATAATAGGTTTGGTGTTTCGCCATTAGTTTTGTTTTTTAAATTAATATAAAAATTAAACTTTACATCCACCACCGATTTTGGCGCCATACGATGCTCAGTTTAACTGACTCCGCTCTACGATTTTGGTATGTAGGTATAAATAATAATATGAATCACAACATTTTGAGTGTGTCTAAAATCTTGTTCATAAATGTGGGTTTCTCCACATAGGAATTGTTTTTACATTTTGACATCTCAACATATTCTTCTTCATCTATGTTGATATGTCAAAATGTAATAATATTATTTTTAATGATAACATTCATCAATACAGTGTAGAAGGTGATCACTTAAACCATCTAATGACAGATCGTAAAGCTTGTAAATTCCCAAAATTTTCCCCCAAAGTTTCCGAATAGTCTTTTCAATACGCTTCTTCATCTATGCTGTATTATTTGAATAACTCCTATTATAACATTGGGTCATTCCATGGTCACTGAAGTTACATTTTACTCCAGCTCGTAAATCTCTCATGCAAATATTGTTAATATTCCATATTGTTATATATTCTAAATTATGAAAAATCAATATGCATAACATTTAATACCTCAACACAAATTATTGATATAAAATGAGTGTTTTTTTTTCTTCATTTACTCCTGTCTCATCAGTCGCAGACTTTATTTTTTTTTCATATATGCAAGGTGGAGAATTCCAATCTTCTATTTAGGATAGTATAAAAAAACAATAAATATTTTTATAATTAAAAAGCAAAGAAAATATTTATTATTTTTTACAGGTAAATAATATTTTTATTTTAATTATACATATTTTACACAAGAATTATATTTTTAAAAGGTAAATATTTATCTCCTTTCATTACTGTGACTGAAGCATAGATGCAACTCTTCTTTGTCCTGTTCATTTGATTGTGGTCTTAATCATGAATGGCATGAAATGGATACCCCATACATAATAGCAAAAATACTAATCATTACACTACAGAGGCATACAAGCACTAGTATATTTTAGTACTGTAAAACAAATTTATGTTACTTCATACTTTTTTAAAGTATACAAAACATCGCTCAATTATCAATTCCTTGGTTTTAGGGCAATCCAAAATCCATTTTTTGGTTTTAACGAAACAGAAGTGTTTTTCATTTTTAAGGGTATCTCAGTTTTCGAAGTCACCAGAAACTCAAAATCTGCCAGAAGATAAAATATGATCGCTTTTGCCTGCATAAGAGCAAAGCGGGAACCTGTAAAAATAAGTTAAATTATGCAGTTTCATTTAATTATGTTTTTAAAAATATATTTGTCTTCTACTGACCGACTCTCATCTGTATCCAATGGTATATGGGATAAAGGATACGACATTGAATCAATGTATTAGCTAAAGCATTCATTTATCTCATAAAGATGAAGTGATCAGTCTATTTGGCAATATTAAAACAATTTCAAACTGAAAAAATCACTTTTATTTGTTTTCACCCCTTGGAAAATGGAACGCAGGATCTTACACTGAAATAAGTCCGCTTTTTTATTTTATTCTGAAATATTTAAGTCTTCTACATGAACCCATCATTTGTGTTGGACTGTAAAGTGACAGGTTATTTGAAAGCGAGTCAAATATATATTTTATATACCTATACAATTCCTCGGACCTATCCCAAAAGGTACAAATGAATATGGTATGATAGATCCCTTGTTCTCATCCGAAAATCTCTCTGGATCAAATTTATCTGGATTTGTGAAGTACTTTGGGTCATGATGCATGGCATACACAGGTATCCAAATAGAATCATTTTTGTTTAACTGAAATAAATAAATAATAATAAAACCAATAGATATTTTGGAAACATGGTAATAAAATCAATATAGGAAAGCTTTTATTAATTTAATAGCTGTGCACCAATTCTACAAAAATAACATATAACTTAATAAATGCCCACACAATGGATTGGTATCTCTGAAATTGTCGGTTACAGTGGTTCAAACAACCACTCATTGCACGCCTTTCAGCTCTAGCCTTTCCTCAACCAAACCCTTCTGAAAATATTATCAATATCATCTGCCCATCTCGTTAGTTGTCTATCCTTTTTCTTGAATGTTAATATTATATCATACCACAAAGTAACAATTAATTTGAATATGTAAAATACCTGATAATTTATTCCTGTACCTTGGGGTGGAGGAAGAGTATATGACTTAACACACACTCTATCAGTTAATCCTACGGGTGGCCAATGTCGTAATGTTTCTAAAACCATAATTATATATTTGAAAGTAAATAAACTAGTAAAACTCCTGGTGTTTTTCATTGCACTGAACCAACATGAACACTCAGTATAAACGAGAAACATTCTGAATGCGTTAGAAATGTGGTTCTAGAGACAAACATTACACATTTCTATGAAACGGTCTTGTCGATCTCGCAAGACACACAAACCTCTTTATCCTCTAGGAAGTGCCAGTAATCAAAAAACTCTCAGCAACATTTTAGATATTACAAAGAAGAATGCAAAAATCCCTGAAAAACTTTAGTAATAGTAATAAAATTAGTTGAGAATGTGAGAGGACATTCACCACAAATTGGACCAAAAAAAAATAAAATAAAAATTTCTCCTTCAATTTGACCCAGTTCTGGTAGCAATTGATTGGAATCATATACCTAGTATAAAATATCTCAGATGCTCATGATATTAATTTGTTCTTAAATAAAGCAATGTATAAAATTGTCATTAATATACATACTTAAGGCTGCTGGGTATAAAGTGATGTTTTTACCTGATATAACCATATCCAAGTATTTAAGTTTATGTAAATCATCATATGTCAGCTTTCCCTTTAGACCAGGTTTAACTGCATCTATTTCTGCGTGAACCTTGCTCTGAATATCAGGATTTGCAGCTAATTCGTGGGCAACAAAACTCAGCAAAGTAGAAGAGGTCTCAAATCCAGCAATGAAGAACAGGAGTGCCTGAGCTGTTAGATCATCATCAGACCACTCTATAAAAACACCATCTTAGTAAGATTTACACATTACAGCAGTAAAACATTCCAGAAGTGATCTAGCTTGTCTAATTAAATAAAATAAAAATATTTAATTGAAAGGTGTCTCAATTGAAACAAAGCCTCTAAGGTTTTTTTTTAATGTAAAAAAAGATGAAAGTCTGGGCATTCCAGGACTTACGACCTTGCATTTGGCTAGATTAAGTAATCACGTTATACACTTTTGTAGTTTTCACCATTCTGCGCATTACTGAACACCTTTGTTCAATAACATTGTTTTTAGTGTTCTTTTTTTATACAATCAAAAGTTAAGTAAACCTTTCAAAATAAATAGTTTAAAATAAACTGAACATTTACTTCTTTCGTAATAAAAAAAAACATAGATTTGATAAATGATTTAGTCGTAAATCAATATTGACTGAACCTTTATACCATACCTCTTTTAGTAAGGCTATGTCCCGTGGCAACATCTTCTGCTGTTGCAAATCCTACATCTTGTTTGTCTTCCAGCGAATCTTGCTTCAGAGATCCTTTCTTAGCTTCCATTAACAGGTGTATCATATCCTCTCTTATTATATTATTTTCCTCTCGGTTCTTCATCGTACTTTGCACAAGTGTCCGGAAGAAATTAATTATTTCCTGACTCATGAGAGGAATTCCTAAAAACTACAAATAAAAGATTGATGAAATAATATTATATTTGAGGGTAAAAAAAATAGCAACAATATATGGTACCACTTCTGTTCAGTTTGTAAGCATGCAATTTTGGTTTTAAGTTTATAATATTTAAAAAAAATACATATTTTTATAAATTTTTAAGAAAAAAACATTAAATTATTTACAATTAATTTTATGTATCCAAATTTAGGTTTACAAATACTAGATTTGCTCCATTTTGGAATTATTTTTATCAAGATTTTTATAGACGAAGATCTCATTATAGATGAAAAAATCTTTTGAGGTTTCGACCTGTCATTGGCTGGTTTTCCTAGATGTGAAATCCTTTGGGAAAGAATCGCACATACATTTCATGAGGGCTTCTAAAAATAATAATAAAATTACTAATGTCAACCATTTCAATCGTAAAATGGAATTGATCTTTTCAATTGAAGCATAAATACAAATTTCTGAAATTTTAGTAAAGTTATCAACCATGGATAGAATGGTGAATGTTACACAGTATATAAAATGATCACTTAAACCAGACAATGTTAATTCCTAGACTTCCATATTTCCACCTCAATAGACTTCTTCATCGATTTCGGGATATCAATAAAAATCTGAATATTATATTCTTATTTAATTTAAAAGATATACCAGAAACAATTGACATTATTTATGCCATTGTGCATAACCTAAAAATTTTGTCATATAGAGAAAAAACAATCAATGTTCTTAATTGACAACTCCAAATTTATGATGTTATTTTTATACCAACCTTCATCAATTTAGGCATCAGGCTGTAACCAATGAATTTGAATAAAGTAGAAATCTTAAATTTTGAAAACTTAGTTCCCATAGTGAAAAAATCATTATTTTTATCTACTAATGAGTTTACTTTCAATCCAAAAGCACATGTGGCAATCACATCATTTGCATACCTTGTGAAGGTTTCTTTCATTTCCAGATCTATTGAATGTTTCTCTATAAAAGAAATAGCATATAATTCAAATAATATTATTTATTGATGTGGTTTTAACATGATTTAAATATAAAAATAATACAGTTGTATGTGACCACTATTGAATTTATTATTAATGTACGCACTACTATTTTTGAGAACTTCAGATTTTATCATTATCGGGTGAAAATACTAACTGTTTTGTTTACATCAATAAAATCAAAAATAATCCTAAACAAGTTTTTTTATTTTTATATTTAATTAAAATAAATTATCTTTATTCATTGCTCCTTGCATTCTTGTATCATATTTATTAATCGAATTTCACAATACAAAAACATGAGTCTGTATGCCAGTAATGATACAATGTAACACATCTTGTATTGTGGTACACCGTTTTGACATTGACCAGCAGTATTTACAAGATTGTATGGTAGTACTATTGTGTTGAAATATATTACTACGGTTGTCATTCACCCCTGAAACCTAAAATCTTAAAAAAAGTCTAAATCTTTACCCCATCTATTAAAAATGTTGGGTCCAGACAACCTCAACATATGGGAACCTAAACTACAACCATTTGACATCCATTTGACACCTTTGTAAATTGTGTGAACTCTTTAATAAAAGTATACAAATGTGGTGCCATATTCATATGTACATATAATTTGTGTAGAATGTATTTTAAATTATATGGTTTCTCACTAGTACTAAGTAGTGCACAGTGTGCTTGATAGTATGAATGGAAGAGTGAAGAAATTCAAAGTTAGTTTTGTACATGTACCTATATTTTTACTTTCTTTTTTATAAAACATTGCTGTTTCTTCTGCGCATTCAACAACAAATGTAAACATGGATCTCATTTTTGATGATGTAAATGCTGGAGTCAAAGTTCCTCTCATATCTTTCCATCGTTGTCCTTAAAAAAACAAAATATACATTAATAACAAAGCATTAACTGGAAGATTTGTAATAGATCACATCGTTCAGCTATGTCGTATTTGATTGCATGTCATAAACAATTTTATTTTATTTTAAAAATAAGCATTGTTAAATGAAAACTTAGTTAGAGCACATTGTTGTAAATTGTATGTAATTTATAATTATGTGAATGATGAAAAATATATAAAATATAAAACATATTTCAAGCATAATTATTTTACTTATAATTTAATACAAGTATGTGTTATAAAATACAATTGGTGAATTATTTCCTCATAATTTTATGTGCAAGACTGGTTATTATAAAAACACTAAGCGATCCATTGATTTCATTATCTGCAATCACAATAATCAGATTGTAGATGATAAAAATAAAATGGATAATAATCAAGTTCTGATTTAAATAATCATATCCATCTCAATGACCTTAACTTTGCCACATAGACAATATTATATAATATTAATGATTTTACCTTTCAGTGCAAATAAGTGTCTTGAAAATATAGAATCATCTTCATTCACCCTTCGATGGTCCGTAAAATGGTCAAAATCTTTGATACATAATTTCTTTATTAACTCTATGTCTTTTAACATGATGACACGCCTGCTGAACTCAAAACATCCCACATACCTAAAACGTTAGACACGATTTATATGTTTCACACACACACATATATAAATTTGGAAGCCTTATTTTAAAGGTTTTTTTAATGAATTATGTTTATTAAATCTAAATTTTCCAGATCTATCTTAGTATATTTAGCTTATTAAAGTATTATTTTGAAAAATATGTTCATATATAAATAAAAATATAAGAGTTGTTAGTAAACTGCCATTATATTTAATGCTCAGTCTTTTCTGTTAAGCATCTGTCGCAGATTTTAAATTGTTTTTTTATTGGAACCTGTAAAGAAATAAAATATGAACTTATAAACTTTTGGAAATTATGACTAAAACTGTATAGGGAATTCCTTGAGATTATCCTTTTGTTACTTTAGTAAAAAATCAATATAAATAGATCCTCATGAAGTTTATCTATAGTAGTGCAAATAGATTTATATTTTGGAATATCTTATACAGAGATCTCGCACTGGAACCAGCACCCATCAGTGTAAGCTAGGCATCATCATTCTTGATTTAACATGTTTAAATGAAAATGCGAGTAACCAATTTTATTATACTACCTTTCTTCCGGAAATACGTTGTATACTTTTTCAATGACTGCAACAAAATTTTCCTGTCTGGTAATCAGTCCAAAAAAATTACCAAACAGTGGCACAGACGGCTTAATACATTTAATTCCGTATCTTTCAAAGTATCCATATTGATATTTTGCATAAAGAAATGCACATCCCAAAATACATCCAATTGCAGTAATCCACTCCCATAATGTAAAAACCATTTTCTGCAATATTTTCAATTATTTTATTTTGCAGAATATGAAAAAACAAATACATTGATTAAAAATTTTAACTCGTTTTATGATTAATTTAATGGAATAGAATTGAAAATATTCCTAAAAATAAATTGATATATTACTTACTAAAATTGGATATATGTAGTTAAAACAAGATTTAAATCAATTAAATAATATTTGTTTAAAAAAAACACCTGAACAAAATTGCATATAGTATGAAGTTGGGACTAAAGCTTTAAGTCGTAACACCTGTACTACTTTTTAATTCCCATCTCAATCACTTCATCTCTGTTGAGGTATGAATAAAAATATTTACAACCATAACCTGTTTTTTTAAAGTACTTATCTGCTTATTTTCACTATTGACAAAAAAAAACCCTCACTTCTTACTGTTATGGATTGTACTTGTATAAACTGTTGTGCAATATAAACTGAATCAATATTACGCTTATCTTTTAACCCTTTATGGAACAAAAATTATAATATTCAATTTTAAAATAATAATCCACACACGTTGCCAGCACACGCGGGCTTTCAAATGGTGCTTTCTGCTTTTGAAACATTTATATAACAATATTCATTCATACAATCCTTTAACATATTAAAGTAATGTTTTTCGAATAAAATCACTATTTTTATATACATAATCTGAAGAAAAAAATCACATGAAGATTGCAGCCTTTTGAATGATAATACCCTATATATATTTATTTATATAAAATAAATCTTGTTCTAGTATAAAGATTGTCGCAAATAATTATGTAACTACTAATTATTGTAATTTAATTTTTTTGTTGGCAAACCTTGCACTACACACACATACATTCAATATTATGCACAGAAACTTTCACATATTCGGCTAGGCTAAAAATAAAATGCTTATCTATATTTTGTCGAATATCATTGCACAAGTTCTCAAAATTTTCCAATAAATAAACTCCAATAAAACTACATTATCTTTATAAAAATAAATCAATTTAAATTTTAAATGTTTTATTGAACTCCAAATTATAAAAACATGTAAATAAAAATATATAAAAGTAATAATAATTTTGGATACTTTATATAGCGGCATTCTTCAGCGTTAGTGACATCAAGTATTATATTTTAATGTATCAATATGCGAAACTGCAGTAACTAAGGGTACAACTATGTACAGAAGGACTTACTATTCATTGCCGTCATCTTTGTTTGGGAAAATAACTAAACTTTTATTTTAGAGTAATAACTCCCCTTCCCCAAAGATGGTTGACTATGGATGTTGCTGAGTATTTTTATACAAAACCAGGTAAGTTTCGCATATTTATATTTTAAATTATTTGTTGATACATTAATTTGGAAGTCCCGCAGCCAGTTTCTCGAACAAACAATATTATAGATGGAACTCATCATTATTATTTTATAGTTCAAACTTCCATTTTTGAAAAACGCATTTCAAATTTATATAAAAAAGTTAAACACTTATATTGGTAAAAGATTGAATGAAAATGACTGTATAAAATATATTATACATATGGTTTGTATATTATATTTCCAAATTTGAATTTCTGGGTTTTAAACCTAACCAGAAACCCCCATCGGGCTTCATAGAAACGGCATTTTTACTTAATTTCAATGGAATCATAGTTTTGGAGGTCACATGAAACTCAAAATTTGATAATAAATAGAAGAGTACTGCTTTCACTTCCATGAGGGCAAAACGGGAACCTGGAAAAAGTGTTCAATCATTTTAAAAGACAAATTTTACTGAAACTATTTTCACAAAAAATAATAGATTATGATGACTAGAAAAAAAAACAACTGAATATCTAAGTAAATTTTACAGTCTAATATTAAAACGAGGCATTTTTAGTATGAAATTTTAAATGTCAATTAATTGATATTTCAACGAAAATGAGTTTAAAGTTTCTTAACTATTTTATCCTTCCGCCAATGACAAATTTTACCACGTGCCATCACTAGTTCCAAAGAAGCAGTTTATTGAATAAGTTTGGGAACTGGTGGTACCTATATCTCTGTTAGGAGAGGAGATATGCACTAATTTAACAACAAAAATGTTTAGTTTGCCTTTTGTACAGGTAATGCCTAAAGTTTACTCGGTAAAATGTATAATATGTACCAATGCAGTTTCTTGGTCCAATCCCAAATGGCAAATAGGAGTATGGCTTGATAGAACCTTTATTTTCGTCTGAAAATCTCTCTGGATCAAATTTTTCAGGATTTGGAAAATGTTCAGGGTCACGGTGAAGGGCGTAAATAGGGATCCAAATGGCATCATTCTTGTGTAACTTAAATGCATAAAATAAAAAAGATTTACTCATCAATTTATGTGTTATCATATATTGTTATTTTCATACTTGACAAAATTCAAGATCTTTTTCACCGCTCTGATAGTAAATTATATTATTGTACACTGTTTAATGGTCAAAGGTCTTGTCAATTGTGGATCAAAAAGAAAATGTACTGATTCAAAGCAAGATAATAACCAAGATACAGTAGAATCTCTCTTGTCTGCTTTCGGCTGGTCTGCCACCTTTGTCCGTGCTTAAACTGAACTTGCAAAACAAAAACTGACTTTTATGACTGTTTTTTTTTACTATAGGATACCTTCAATTTTTAAGGTGGAAACTGACCGGAGCATTTTGTCGTAACATAACGTCGTAACATCGCTCGCGGCGAGCATCACCGAGCATCCGAAACTATGGCTGGAGCGCTCGGCTCGGTGTACTGACGGTGTTACGACGAAATGCTCCAGTCAGTCTCCACCTTTATATGTTGATATTATTACATATTTATTTATATTTTGTTCTTTTTAATAAAAATAACAGCTTTTGTGCAGTTTATTGCAATGTTTTTAATGTAGGGAACTATACATAGTTATTTTTTTGTTCAGAGATTGTTTGTTTTGCTGTAAATCTATATTTTCTGATGACAGATTAGAGGAGTTCTACTGTATTTAAATAAACACAGCTTTTTCCTACCCTGAAGCAATATTTAAGTGCTTCACAAAGCGAAGTAGTATTCCAACTTGCCACAATCTATTGCGATTCCTGATATCAAGTTTAGTGATTCTCACAAGTATATAATTTTCACCTGGTATTCTCTCCCTGCATCATGTGGAGGTGGTAAAGTGTATGGTTTTACACATATTCTATCTGTAGCTAAACCTGGAGGCCAACATCTTAATGTTTCTATAAGAAATATGTATATATTTAATAAATAAAATAAAAACTCTATATAAAATATTAATAATACATGAGATAGTGAGATAAATCTGTGGGAATGAAATATTTAACTTTCATTATTTCTTTAAAAGAACATTAACAATTAAATTACTCAATACAATTCGAGCAGTATTTTTTAAGGTTCTTCAACACCTTTAGATCTGAATTAATTTGATCGGATGAAAAACATATTTTTGGAGTCAAAGGTAGGTATTGTCAATGACAATAGAATACTGGTAATTATAAAAAAAATATTAATAAAACTATATTCAGACAATTATACCATATTACATGTAAGTTATATTATGATCATATTTTCAGAATAGTATTTACGAATAAGTAAAGTACATAATTTCAAATAATTAATATTGCCTTGCCAATTTGCCATTTATTTTAGAATCACAGTTTGTAAAAATTATATTTTTTAAAAGTTAATCTTATCATACAACATTTTACTTCTCTGAATATGACTATGAGCATCAAGACGTGGAGCCCAAATTTAGTATATTGCACATTTTATTTGCAAAGATTAATATGTGAAATGTTATTATTATTTTTGAGTGATTTTTCAAAAGTTTTTTTGTACCTGAGATTACCATATCCAAGTATTTCAGTTTCTGCAGATCATTATAAGTCAGTTTTCCCGTTAAACCAGATTTAACATCCTCTATTTCAGCATGGACCTTGCTCTGAATATCTGGATTTACTGCAAGCTCATGGGCAAGGAAACTCAGTACAGTGGATGAGGTGTCGAATCCGGCAATGAAGAACAGAAGTGCCTGAGCCGTTAGGTCATCGTCTGACCATTCTTTTATATGCATGTGTAAAAAATGTAAATTTTAATATTAAAAACAAAATTTGAATCCCTAAAGCAATATAAAAATGAATATTTGCATCCATAAAAAAAACAAAAGATTAGTTTTTTTGTTTATATTGCTGACATGATATATATTATGTTCTAAATATTCTCCTACCATAAAAGACCTCGCAAATATTAGGACATTATCTGTGTTGTCTGGACACCACATTTAATGATGGTGACATGTTCAAATATATCAGGATAAATAACAATCATCCTTTTTAAATAAATTGTAATAAATACTATATTCCTTTTTAGTTTTCATTGCTTAAAACATAATTAATGGCCAGTTAAGAGTTACTTACCATTTTTATTGTCACCATGTGCTATGTAAATGTCTTCAGCCACTGCAAAACCTGCATCTTGTTTATCTGTATTCAGCTCGTGTTTGAGAGATCCTTTCTTAGCTTGCATCAGCAAATGTATCATATCCTCTCTTATTATATTGTTTTCTTCCCGGAGCTTCATTGTTCCTTCGACAAGTGAACGGAAGAAGTGTTCCATCTTTTTATCAGCAGGGCTTATTTTCAGAAGCTGTGGTCCCAAATGAAGGTTAGTAAAAGCTACATATATACTATTAACGCCAAAATAACCATTTATATGGTACCTAGTTTAGATTATATAAGAGGCTGAATCTCTTTCACTAGTTTAAGCATAAACATCTTTCACTTTTTTCCTTCCTTTTGGCTCTTTTTCTGAAATTCTTCATACTGTAATATTACATTTCAATTCAAAATGGCTGATTTTTATTAGTAGTTATTAATAAAATTGGCATATGATCATTTCCTTTTTTTAATTTTTTTAGATCAATTTTAATAAATATGTCATTCACAATTAAGAGACATTATTTTGAGTGAATAAAAATACTGCGTTTTCATAAACATTAATTCTGAACCCCGCTCTGATAAAAATATACAAAAACAATCTTGGAATGTAGTCTTAAAAAAAAAAACTTAATTTTGGTGTAAAAAAATCATGGAATGCCTTTGTTTTAAGTGAATAAAATATTTAAGTGTGAAAAATTCTTATATTTCATACATAACGAAGTTCGTTTTTTTAAACAGATTATAATATTTATCTAACCTTGACTTATATACTTGTAGTATTTATATTTTATAAATACCCTATACAATGTAACTGCCCTGTTGAACTTGCTTATAAAGTATGATAAAATACAATTAACATACCTTCATAAGTTTTGGCACTAGACTATAGCCAAAAATTTTCAGAAGCACCAATATGGTGAATTTCGTTAATTTTTGACCCATTTCAAAGAAATCATTCTTGACATCTTCAAAGGAATTAATTTTCAAACCAAATGCACACGTTGCAATTACATCATTTGTATATCTTGTAAAGGTGTCCTTCATTTCAATGTCAATCATTTCTTTATCTACAAGAGACAAATACTTCAATTATTCTGTAGAATTTCTAAGTATTAATCACATTATTATAGTTAAATCATAGGTTAGTAATAATCCACTTCCATGCTTTGTGTTACTCAATTTCTAGGTATATTTTAACCCAGAATAATAACTGTAACTTGGGAAACCATATGAAATCATTGTTTAGATAATTTTTATAGTCTATAATTTTTTAAGACAAGATCTTCATCCATCTCAATGCAACCCGAGACAAAATAGAAAATGTAAGTATATCATGCTACGATAAACATATATTTTGCTTAACCTTTGGACGCGTAAATTGACTAGTCGCCTGAATGTTTTTCTCTTTTGGACGCGTAAATCAACTATATTTGTTTCAGCCATGTCCATGGCTTTTACAAGCCATGGACATAGCTTAACCAAATAAAAGGAAATGAAAGGAATTTTATACAATACTTTATTTTTTATGAAAAATTAGCATTTTCCAAATCAACTTTTATTTTTTGATTAACGCGTTCAAAGGGTTAAGGTTCGAATAAGCAATATAAATTATGGAATTTTTATAACACCAATTTTCAAGTAAATAGGTAAATGTTTTTTTGTAAAAACATCAAGTATCACATAAAATCGTTTATATTTATGAAAGAACTCGAGAAAGAAGACACAAAAGTGTGAAAAGTTTGGATGGCGCAAGTCAATAGTGGCATATCTTGTATATATATGTTTTTCAACTAACCTTGAACATTTAAAAGAAGAATAAAGCAATTTGTTACATGATGGAAGGAATAAAAAATTAAATAAAAAAAAACAGTATTATTCCGATATGTCTTACCTGATTCTTTACACTTGCTAGTGTAAAATCTAGTCACTTCTTCTGCACATTCGACAACAAAAGAAAACATTGATCTCATTTTAGATGATGTAAATGCTGGACTCAAAGTTGCTCGCATATCTCGCCATCTTTGACCTTAACAATATTAAAATATTGATGACAGGAATCTTACCAAGCATGAAAATTAATATTTTATTTCTTGGTATTTTCATTACCTCTTAAAGCAAACAAATGCTTTGAAAATATTGAATCATCAAAATCAGTAAAACTTCGGTGATCTACAAAATGATCAAAATCCTTTATACATACTTTTTTTATAAGTTCTATATCTTTCAACATTATAAGACCCCTGGTAAACTCAAAATATCCAACATATCTGAAACAAAATTATATTTAAAAATATTGGCTCCGATATTTTGTGTTTTTGTGTAAAGGAAAAATCATTTACGTTAGGATAAGACATGATTTACATATATTTAAAGTGTATTTACTATATTAAAAATACAATTATGCCTTGCATGACGAACGCCAGTCCAGGGTAATTCTTAATATCAAATAAATATTAAAGTAAGAAACACAATTTTGGTACCCCTGGGAATTGAACTTGGGACCTCCCAATGGTATGGTAGTCGCGGTAACCACTACACTAAGGCCTGTAGTACAGGCCTTAGGAAATAAAATGGATGACTGGGAAGTGACAGTATATTTCTATTCATTTTCCTAGAAATGAGGGACATATTTATTTTTTTAATATTTGATGAATTCTCTGAAAGTCTAAAATATGGACATCATAAATTATTCAGAATAGGACCTTTTTACACCTTCGAATTTCGTAATGTCACAGTTGTGAAGATTGGCAGGGCATTTTGTAAAAAGGAGAGAGTTAAAAAAGAAATGCGTCCAATACTTTTGACTTCTTATGATGATAATCCATCGGTGAGCCTTTTAAAATATTCGTATTTTTAAAAGAGAAAACGTAAATGAAAACATAATCATTATTAGAATTATACAACTTACTTTACGTGTGGCTATTAGAATCATAAAAATATGCTGTAAATATTCAATATATTTAAAACAAAACATTGATTTTTAAAATCCTATTGTACTTACTTTTCTCCGGGAAAAGCGTTGTAGAGTTTTGATGTTATCGTTGAAAAATGTTCCCGTCGAGTCAACATTCCAAACGTATTCCCAAAAAAAGGAACAGATGGCTTGATGTTTTTGACTCCAAGTCTCTCAAAATGCCCATAAGCATAGTTTCCATATATAAGGGCACAAACGATAATACTTGCTATCATAATTCCCCACTCCCATATGGAAAAAGACATTTTCTGTGAAGGAAGAACACTTTACATATTTCATAAATATTTAAATTTTCAAACAAAAGTACTTCTCACTACTAAGTGACGGGTCAGACATTGGACCAGCTAGTGTGGAAACACACTCACATAATATCTAATATAATTAATTAATTATCAGTTAGTGTGGAAACACACTAACTGATGAAATATTCTTTCCAACTTGTAAAACCACATAATACGAGAAATCTGAAATTTTATTTTAGTATTTTAAGTTTGTCCAAACATTTTAAGTACACTAATACTAGATTTATTTCATCAAAGGATTGCTAATGAAATGAAATATATTAATAACATTAATATTATGATTAACCGCGGGGCTTTAAATCGACTCTATAAGCATCAAATATTATTACTGGTTTGATCAATTTATATTCATGATTTTTTAGGAGAAAAATTGGACTCTATCCATTTATTTGCATTTATTATGATGCTCTATAAAATTTAATTAGCACTTTTAATGTGTACAAAGTTCAAAAAATACGAATGACCTAAACTAAAATTTTATTTTAGTATGTACTAAAATTTTTATTATTTAAACCGGCATATTTTTTCTCAAACGCGTACCTAATACACTGCATAAAATATTTTTATGCACTTACAATATTAAGTTAATTTTTTACTTATTCTAGTATAAAAAAAGGGTGTAATATAATATTTTTTACATTTATTCCTAAAGACAAAATGGTTGAAATCAATGCAAGTTTTTTTTTTATTTACCTAACGTCCAAGTGACTGAAATCTAGCTACATCTTATGCAATACCGTTTATCATGTCCCTACTCAGGCTTCAACTTTATAAGTTTCATAGCTTATGCCTACTTGTGAGTAGTTTTACTATTTATGTTTAAAGTTACTATAATTTCATGTAATTCATGAGTGAAAATTCTAGGCAAAAACACTCGCTAAATCAATGCAAGCAAAGCTTTTTTTATTTAAATCTAGAAAGCGCTGGAATTACAACACACACTGATAAATTTCAAACGATGTTTTGACAGTCAAATTTCCCGCTATTATTATGTTTACAGACGCAACATGTCATTATTTACGTACCAAATATCAAAGAAGTGAGCCTCAAATTGTGTATATACATATACCATTTATTTAGACACACAAAAAATAGATTTAAAAACAAATTTAAAAAACCAAACCTTAATCTGGTATTTAAGTCCAAGGTCCTTGACATATTGATATTTCGTCCTGAGAGTTAATTTTTTTTTAACACAATAAAACACAGGAATTTAAATATTTTTTTAAGGCTTATCATATCTTGTTATTTCCTGTGACTGGAATGGAACAGTGAGTAAATATTGTTTATCTAAACAAAATTATACCTACCGTCAGAGGTTATAAGAATATATATTTACATATAACATATATAAGTGTCAATTGAAATAAGTATAAAGATAGGTATTACATAATATTTAGTACTAAAATTTACGTCAGAACTAGGTGGGTACACTTGTTTTTAGCACTACATTGCATAACTGCGAGCAAAAGGGCTTTGAGATCTAAACTATGCTCTACCGCCCGAATCTTAACATCTCAAATTACCTCTTTTTTATTATCGATGGACCGGTATTTTTCGCGCACCTATTTGTTTACGTCTTTAGCCAGGTAAACTTGAAATATAAAAGTGAACCGTATAATCCGCGAGTCGATCGTCGATGTATAGGTATTATATGATCAGCGATTCTATATCTTTTTAAAAATATAATCTCCGCGATTAAAACTGGGTAAAAATATTGTTTTGTTTATTATTTTTTTATTTGTTCAAATAACCTTTGATTCAGACATCTATATGATTTTTTTTATCTAAAATAAAGCACGAACCAATATTTTTTCGGTTTATCTCTGTATAAATGTTTTCTTCTAACAATGTTCCAGTCATCCTTATAATTTAACAAACGAACAAAAACAATTATAATTCATATTGATTGAACTTTTAAAACGTAATGAAATAAAAATAAATATATTAAAAAAAAAAAAAAATTAAAAAATATATATATATACATATATATATATTATATATATATATATATATATATATATATATATATATATATATATATATATATATATATATATATATATATATATATATATATATATATATGTATATGTATATATATATATATAAATATATATATATATATATATATATATATATATATATATATATATATATATATATATATATATATATATATATGTATATATATATATATATTTATATATATATATATATATATATATATATATATATATATATATATATATATATATATATATATATATATATATATATATATCTTCTCCTTCTCTTCCCCATCTAACTTCTAACTCTGTCGCCAAGAGTTAGGCCTGCAATAGGTCGTAGAGTCTTCATTTCCGATGTCCTAAGAAGGCTTTTTGCTCTCGCAGTGTCGGCTCTTGTTGTCCTAAAACAAGTTATCAAAATAAAAATTCTGAAAAAAGTCGCCTCCCCCTGTGCATAAAATGTTTTTTACATCCTCCTTCTGACTAAAATTTTTCACATCCCAGCAGGTTACATATATTTTTTATCAAAATGAAATTAAAAGCTGAAATATTATTTTGTGAAATAATTGTCTCATTTTCAAGTTTTAAGCTGGCAAAATAAGTAATTTTAGAGGTAATTATATGAATTAAATAGCAGCAGCAGTGTTTTATATATGTGCATTCTATTTATTAAATGATAGATGATCAATACTGATAAATAAAATTTATAAAGTCTACAATGGCCATGACAGTCAGTTTATTATTAGCTACTGACTATGGCATTGTCTGGATGTAATACCTACTGTGACTGACAAGTATGCCGTTGTAAGTCAATGAGATAAGTGTTCGGGGGAACGTTATTATTCATTTACACTTGACACCCTAAAATGTCTAGGGCACAGAATCAGAAAATGCGCCCTATGCAGCAGCAGCCCATTGTCACTGATCACCTTGTCTTCATGAAAGTAATAAGGTGTGGATAAGGGTTAGAAGAAAAATAATGTATGTAGGTGCTGTAATGTAACCAATTAATCTTGATGTAAACATAAATTGAAATATCATGTAAGATTTGGATATCATTTTTCATATTTTTTTATTATTTATGGGGCCTAGAATGAAAATATTCTAAGACATTTCACTAAGCTTCTGAAATGATTAAATATTAATTTCAATTTATTCTGATTTCCATTAATTTGCAAAGCATGCGCTATATTTAAAAAAATGAACTCCTCGAATTGTGTTTTAATTTTATATTCAAAGTTTGATAAAAGCAAACTGCATTGCAGTCTTGCAATGACGGCCATGTCTAGAAGAAGAGGACACCCGCAGATGCACTGAGCTGATAACCTTGAAAAGGAATACTGGATTGAGGGATGGGGACCACCCAGGATAGGAATCGCTGGTGGAGTTTGAGGAAGATCTCCAAAGCTGGGTGCAAAACGGGGCCTAAAGTAAGTATGGCCAATCGTAAAATTGGAATGTAGTCATCTGTAAATAGAACTACGTATTTCACATAAATAATACATTTTACCATATTATGCTGGTCCTTTGTTATTCTGGGGTAAGACTATAAAGAAAATTTGTTAGAGATATTTGGATTATTTAATTTCTCAATGTGTATTTAAACCTCCTGATTCTAAATACAAAATACGCCAGGCAATCAGACGAAATGCTTTAAATTAGGACTTGCAATGATATACCTTTTAGCCAAAGTATATAATATGACCACAATACAATATATTATGTACCTACAGACACATGTAAACACTTATCTCAATTAAATATTAAAAAAGAACCATCCTCTTTATTACATGTTTGTATAAAGTACAGGGCTGGAATCAAGGCCGAATTAAAACCTAAAAAACTTAATTTAGTTTTATATATTTGTTTTTTATTTCTTCATTGCATGTATTTTCATTCACTGTTGCATTTGCGACTCAATATTTAATATGTTTAATGTTTAATTTTTTTTTACATAGGAACTATTAAAAACTTCATTTGTTCTGTAAATATGTAAAATGTTTTAATCCATTCCAAACTCCCAAAAAACTACCCTTTTAATATTAATTTGTGATAATGCATAATAACGAGAAGCCATCTGAAAACTAATAATTTGTTAAGATAAAAAAATTTGAAATATATAAAAGGTGCTTAAAAGAAATTAAGATTCTAACTTCACAAAAAATCTATCCAGTGATAATTTATGTATATTTGGATTTATTAATGACACAGAATTAAGATATGGCATTAAAAAGATTTATAACACAACAGAGACCATTTTTTCTCAAATTTCGGCACACAATTCCATTTCACACATATTTCGTTCATCGAGGACTAGAAAAATCATTCTTATATGAATATATGTCTATATGAGGTATCTATTTTCTCCATCACTGTATTTGTTTACTCGCTATTTTATTTCTTCCATATGATTTCTTGGTTGTAACCAAGTATTCTGTTCGCAAACTGAGAGACATTTTGTCTTCCGAATTTTCTTCATAGCCCAAATTATTCAAAACCTTTGTAATGCAATTTCTTTATAAGCCTTGCACCATTACTCTATAATGAATATACAGACTAATTTACTTGAATTACATTACAAAGACTAACATGTAATTATCAATGTAAAGACTTTATTGTAAATTAATATTGACATAAAATGCAATTAGTATGATATAATTGAGCAATAATTCTACCCTGTGTTTAAATGTCCTAACAACAGATAAAACTTAATTCACAACATGTCAGTATCATACGCTATATTGAACAGTCAAGTTTAGTGTCAAGAGGTGGTAAACAGTTTATTTTATATTATGAAGCATCGCGAGATAGTACTTTCATATATATTTCATTTGCTTTCTAAACTCATGATGAAATTAGATTACCGAGAATCAAATCATTCACATACTACTATCAAAAACCTATTATTTTTATTTTCAAAGTTATTCATCCTAACAATATTGATAATTTTGAGTAAAATTCTCAAGGTTTTAACAGAAGTACCTAGAATATTTACTTAGATCTATTTTTTAGTATTTTAAATACATATTTTTTATGTGAAGAGTTTAGGATAAAATTATTGTTTTTTTTAAACGGGCTTAAATTAACTGGGTTATTACTGACTCCCTTGCTTTTTTTTACTTACTATTTTCATATGTAATATGTATATGTATGTATATTTTTATGGACTAGAATTACAGTGAAAATATTTAATTAATAGCCAATTACTTTAACTTTACTTCTGGACTTTTGTTTCTAACGAAATTGGCACTTTGGGACTGGTTGTTAATTAGTGTTTTCAGGAAATTTATGATACTGTTAAGAAAATTTATGAATATTTAGTTTTTTTAGCAAATAGCGGTAAAGTTAAAGTTATCTACAATACACAGTTAACACATCTTTTCACTGCGATTCCAGCCCTGATTTTGACACATTAAATTATGATGTATTATATTATCAATAGCATCATTAAATATTTATTTTTATCCAGTATTTGTGTACAAACATTTGGCCATACCCAAAATATTATTTGGTGTCTTTTTTTAAAATTATTTTTACAAAAATGTTAAATATTAACAGGACAGAAGAATTTGATACTTTCAACCACAATGTGGACGATATCTTGGTTGGATGTGACATTATTTCTCTTGGGAATTGTCACATTGTTAATATATTACTATGGAAAAAAGGGCCATGACTTTTTCAAAAGAAACGGAATAAAATATATCAAGACATATCCCTACATTGGCAATATGCTTCCATTGGTCATGGGAAAGCAGCACTTGAATTTCATTATTCAGGATGCATACAATAAGTTTGCAAATGAAAAGTAAGTGCCTTATACTATTCTTCTCTAGCTGAAAAATCACAACAGGCATAATAGTTACTTCTTTTAACTCTTATCCGCACCTAATGATGCATAAACCACTGCATCATAAAGAAGAAAAATTATCTTAATCGTTAAATACACAAAGGAAAGGTGATAAACCCTGCACTACAGGGAAGTATTAAATAAATATCAGGAATGAAAAATCACAAATGTTTATTTTCACCCTCCTGGGAGTCGAACCCTGACCTCCAGCATGGTAGCCTAGCTATATTACAGTAAATATATATTGTTAGGCTGTTTCTGTAACACAATAGGGCTATTTTATCACAACATAGCCGGGCATATTTCACAGTTAATTTTATACATTGGGATTCGCTTATTGTGATAATTTTTTAACCAATTATACTTATAACTAAAACTACCTGCTAACTAATGTTACCTGCTAACTAATGCTTAATAGCAGAAGATAAAATAAAACATTTTTTTAAAATAATTATTTTTATTTCCGGATTATTTCATTTAAGTATAAATATATTGATAAAAAAATCACTTATTAGTCAATTGTCTATTTTATTTTAATTTAGTGACACTTTAATGATTTCTATTTGACTATTTATATAGTACCTCCTATTTAAATATGCCTCCTCCATTTCTTTTCCCATAAAGAAGTTATGTCCTTCAGCTTGAGCTCCTTCAATTATGTCATCCGCATCCTATCCATCATATTCTATTCCCATATCCATGAATCTGAAGCCATCGTCTGACCACCCTTCCTTCATAAATAACGATTGAGTCAACACTGCGTCGATTCTTTGAGGTGCCCTATGCACCACTTGGATGCAGATAAAAGTCAAAAGAAGACAATTGTTATATTATCTATTTGATACAAATTTTGATTCCTCTATAATTATTTTATATTTTTCACTCACTTATTAATTGTAGGTATACTGGCAAAAAACTTTAACTAGAATATATGAAATTTTCACTAAATGATGCGTATTATAAAGTTTTGAACGTTCTATAAACTGGAAAAACACATTTAGTAGTTTGAAATGTTATATTTATGTGATTTTAAAAGTAAATTTAAGTTTAATAGCGGGTATTTTATGCCGGCTAAAAGCTTTCAAGAACAGGGATTATATTATTATTAAGGATTTAGAGTTAACGTTTTTTGCCCATTTACTTATGATATGGTACTTTACGAAATTGGAAGTTATTATTTGTATTTCATTAAGCATTTTTAGTTTAATTTTATTAATGTCATTTTTCACAGGTATTTTGGCATCTTTTTTTTCCATTATCCGGAGCTTGTCATCAAAGACTTGGAGTTGATAAAACGCATAACGATAAAAGACTTTGATCATTTTACGGATCATTTACAAATAGCTGATGAGAAAGATCCTCTTTTTTTTCACAATCTATTTAGTCTTAAAGGTAATCCAGCTCACTAAGCTAAGTAAAAATTTCTACGATTTAAGCTAAAATTTAAAATGTGCTCAGATCAGATTACCATCCTTAGTCATGATAGCAAGGAATCACAGATGAATAAATATGGGGCAGAAATGCAGAGCTCTCGATCCAAATAAAGTCCCTATCAATGGAGAGGTCCACTAATAGATTTATTAATGTCATTATTACTGTCATTCTTAGTATTAGAACTTGGCAGTAGATTTAACATTTTTAAATATTTGTTGACATGCATGAAATATTGTATGTTAATCTGACATGTCACATATCGCTCACTCCTTTCAAGAACGTCATAAATCAAAAATTGACAATTTTCAGTTGTGTATGTTTTCGGAATGCCCAGAAAATGTACTATATCCCAGTAAACGAGGCATATTTTTAACTTAATATTTACCCGCTACAAGGCAGAAAGTGTTGTTTTTGAATTGTGAAGATAAATGTATGGTTTAATTATTTTTTAAAATAAACCAGTTATTTTTCAAATGAAGAAAAAAACCTTCAAGTTCAACCTTAAAATATCTGTTGCACAGTAAAAAGTTTAATAAGTGGCTTGATATTTATTTTTAATAAATTGTTTTATATTTTCAAACTTTAAAAACGTTCTCCTGAAAAATCAAGTTTTTTTTTATTTATGACGTTTTTGAAAGGAGTGAGCGATATGTATATGTATATATTTTCAAAGGAACTAATTTTTAGGTCAAAGATGGCACCACATGCGAACTACATTAAGTCCTGCTTTTACAAGTTCAAAAATGAGAGGAATGATGCCATTTGTGACAGAATGTTCGGATCGTTTTATCGAATACTTAAAGATTGAATGTCAAACTCCAGGTTATTTACTTTCTATATATTTTTAAGTACGTAATGCAGTATTTAAGATTCAGTTTGAAAATGCCAATTTAATTTTTCGTACCCTGTATTATCTTTCCACGGCCATTTTTTCTTGAAAACTTGCTATTTCAAATCAAAATCAACAATGCATTTTTGGTTTTCTTGGTAAGAAATCACGTGAATTTTACTCAATACACCATTCTTTATTTGTTTAACACAATAATCAATTACAATAAAAATGAGTTGTTCTTGGATCAAATAAAACGTAATTCATTAATTTTCCAGGACAGGAACATTTCGAGATTGAAATAAAGGAAATGTTTACTAAGTTTACTAATGATGTTATCGCATCTTGTGCATTTGGTATCCAGACTGACTCATTTTCTGACCCAAATAATGAATTTTTCAAAATGAGCACCAAATTAACAAACATCGAGCTAAAGGAAGCATTGACATTGTTTGTCTTCAAAATTTTTCCCTTTATACGAACGGTGAGCATTTTAAAATCTTGATATCATAAAAGTCGAAATGTATGTTTTCAGGCCATTATTAAATATTTAGCATTATAATTGTTGCTTGTTTCTGACTATTATATATAACTGCAATTGACAAAATGACTTTGTTAAAATTCATTAGATTGAATAAGAATAAAACAGTTATGGATGTCTTTAGAAGTTATAACACAATAGGTATTCACCAATTTCACTATCAAGATAGCAGATTAGTCCGAGATTGATTTCCCCTGGAGATTTTTGTTTGTTTTTTTTAAACAATAATTCATTCATTCTATATCACAGATTCTTACCTATTCACTGATGGAAGACAAGATAAGCAGCTATTATAGAAGCACCGTGATGGACATTATAAAACAAAGAACGAAATCTGGTGTTATAAGGAAGGACATGATACATTTATTGATGCTAGCCATGAAAGGCTCCTTACATGATGATGAGCATCCAGACGGTCACAATGACGATTCCGGATTTGTAACAGATCACGAATATTCCAAGGAAAATACCGTGAAAACTGGTAAGCTTAATTAATTATTGATCAATCACTTTCATTTCTGGAGGTGACATTCATCACGGCTGTTTGGAATCTGGAGATTCGAGTGAAACAGGAATTTGATACTCAGTACTAGTCTTCGCTTCCTTGGCGCCTATTTTTTATTTTACAAAAAATTAAACTTTCGTCCAATCTCATATTGATAAAAAAAGTCATTAAACTACCTCGACCCTGCTCCCCTAAAAAAATCCATCTTCCACCGTGTCTTTGCTTTCCTTGTATATAAATAATTTTCCAATAATTTACTTCATGTTCACATAATCTGTAAAATTAGTATTTCTTATTCGACATACGTCGGCTGTCCAAATTCAAAACACAGTAAGGGTCATTTTTTTGGAGTACGTTTTTTTTGCATTTTTGGACTAAGTAGATTCTACTTAGTCCAAAAATGCAAAAAAAAACGTAATACAAAAAATGTCCCTTACTATGTTTTAAGTTTGGACAGCCGACGTGTATATTCAAGATTTTGTATTTTCCAATATTGGAAATTTTTATGCATTTTTTTTCTCTCGCTAAATAACACTAGTGATAAGATCATTATGTCGCTTGATATGTCTTCTAAACTTCCTGTTTTCTATAGTGTCCAAAAAATTTGTTTTTCATCCATTCCAAATCTAGGCAAATGACTCTTCTTCTGCGTTCTTGTCTTCATTGCTGACGGCCGTGACCATCCTTGTTTTCAAAATTTTTGGGGCATTTGTCTTCCACCTCATCCGACACACCGCCATCTGCATCGCCCCAACTACTGATGATGAAATGATTACATAATACCCACAAATGGCGTTAAACTGAGATATCAGAACCACAGTGTTGATTTTAACTGCCAAAATATCCAAACAACAATATAAAGAAATTAAAGTTACAATATAAAGAAATTTAAATGCATATATATATATATATATATATATATATATATATATATATATATATATATATATATATATATATATATATATACATATACATATACGTCCGCCTCTGTAGTGTAATGGTCAGCACGCTCGGCTACCGTTCTGGAGGTGCCGGGTTCGATTCCCAAGAGGGTTAAAATAAATATTAGTGATTTTTTCACTGTCATATTTATTCAATATTACCCTGGACTGGTACCTGAAGCGGAGGGCTGATCACCTTTCCTTCATGTGTAAACGATCAAGATAACACTGCGTATATATGACGCAGTGCCCTATGCACCATTGGGGTGCGGATAAGGGTTTTATATATATACATATATATGTATATATATATATATATATGTAAATATATATATATATATATATATATATATATATTATATATATTTTTTTTTTATTTATATAAACAAAGGTTGTTTGTGACAAATGTGTTAATATTCTAATATTCCATTTTCTTTTAAGCCTGGACTGATGATGAAATTACAGCGCAGGCTGTGATATTCCTGTTTGCTGGATTTGAGACAACCTCAACTCTTCTGTCGTTCATGTGTTACGAGTTAGCTCTCAATACAGAGGCCCAAAATCAACTCAGAGAGGAAGTAGATCAATATATTAGTGAGACAGGTTCCATGATCAAGTATAACGACATACATAACCTGACTTACTTGGACATGGTCACTTCAGGTAGACTTGTTTATTTGTGTTTCTAAGTAAATTTGCTAAAATTATTTTGAAATTAGAAAAAAAAATCTTTAAATAGTTTAAATATTTTTTTGTTTTTTTTTTATAAATCTTATAATGCAACAAAAATCATCAGAAAAATACAGTGGAATCTCTTATAATGAGCTTAATTCATTCCAGAATCTTACTCGTTAAGCGTCCCGGATCATAAGTTCATGTTGTAAAAAAAGGACTTGTCCTTTCTCTGTAATTATTTTTTGACATTTCATCAAAGATGAAGAAGAATATGGAAGTCTGGGCATTTACGGGGCTTACGACCGTCATAGGCTGGTTTGAGTGATCACTTTACACACGTGTAACATTCACCAATTCTACCCATTATTGACAACCACACTACTCAAATTCTTCGAAGTTCTATATATATGAACCAATTTAGAAACTTTGTTCTTGAATTTTGAATTTAATTCATTTAACCAATTTAGAAACTTTGTTCTTGAAACTTTGTTCTTTCTCTGTAACTCGCTATGTGAAATTTCGAAAATAAAAAGTGAAAAAAGGGTGCAACTTTTCACTTTTTATTTTTATTTTTTAGTTAGAATCCATTGTGCGATATAAAGAATAGAATATATTTTTACATTTATATTTTTTATTAACAAATCCCTGGACGGAAATATAAATTGGAAGAAAATAACATACTTTTTTTGAAAATAGCTTAAAACTTTTTTTTTACTAATAAATATATTCATTTTGCATCCTGGTCACTTACAATACTATAATATTTCTATTATTGAGAACCTATTAACAAAAGTTTTTTTAGATTTCCGAGGTAAGGTACATTAAGAAAAAAGATTTTAGCTTGATTTGGAATTAAACTCCACGTACATAAAAAAATTATGCATAACATCTCTGAAAAACAAATAATTGTTTGTTTCAGAAACTCTAAGGTTATGGCCTCCTGCTGGTAATTTGGATCGAGTGTGCGTAAAACCCTTTACTATACCTTCTTCTACTGGACCATCTTATACGGTATATTATAACTGTCTTTTCCCAACATATTATAGTAATTATATATATTTTTTAAAACAGTTGTAAAACGGTATTTTAACACTGCTTTATGGTAATTATTTTAACTTTAAAAATCCACAAAATATGTTTCTTAAATTTAAAATAAATAAAACAAAAAAATTTAAATGTCGAAAAATTAAAAAAATAAATAAATACAAACTGATTTTTACATTTTAAAATATAATATTATCTTAATATCAAATTATATGTTTTATTCTTTCAGATTCAAAAGGATGAAATTGTTTGCTTGCCAAGTTATTCAATACAAAGAGATCCAAAATACTTCTCTGACCCAGATAAATTCATTCCGGAACGATTTTCAGCAGAGAACAAATCTTCCATCCACATTTCAGCATTTCTTCCTTTTGGCATTGGACCTCGAAGCTGCATCGGTAAGCTTTATATTTATTTCGAAAAGTAAGCTTTATATTTATTTCGAAAATCGTCAGAAGACGGTTCTTTTCACAAATTGGGGATGATTATTATTTTAGATTTATTGATTATGATTCAAATAAAATTGGTATAATAAAATCCAGAATGTTTGTATGCATTCATATATTTGTCTAACTAAAGGCTTGAAGACAAAATACTCTATCAAAATAAAGTTTTCTTAGATTGATCAGACATTAATTTCTATGCATATTTATAATTTTTATATAAATATATTGTTATTTTATTTATTGTTTCGGCATTAACTTTGTGGTAAGACATGTTACAATGATTAAAGAAAACACTTCGTTTTTTACCACTTGAGTTTTATTATAGACTACATGTTTCAGAAGTTAAACTTCCATCATTCAGGTCTGTATAATAACTTATTATACAGACCTGAATGATGGAAGTTTAACTTCTGAAACATGTAGTCTATAATAAAACTCAAGTGGTAAAAAACGAAGTGTTTTCTTTAATCATTGAAATATATTGTTTATTGATTTTTGAACCACTAACTTTGTGATTTTCCATTTTCAACTTATAAATAAACTAGATGAAGGAGTCAGGAATATTTGACAACTGAAATTATCTGTAATTGCTGATCAACTCAAAAAATAGTAGATTTTTTAAAGCAGATAGTCAGATAATACACTCATGTATACGGTATTAAAAATATTATATTTTTCAGGTAATCGATTTGCCCTTATGGAAGTGAAAGTAATAATGTTTTACCTTTTGGCCAATTTTGAAATCGTACCGACACAAAAAACACAAGTACCCATGGAAATCAAGAGCCATCCTTTTAATTTGCATGGTAAAAATGGAATCTGGGTGGGATTGAAGAAACGAGAAAGAGCAGTCTAAGTCAATTCATATAATTTATTATAATTTGTTTGGTTATTGGCTTCAACCATTGATAGATTTTTAAAGAAGTTAGTGACACTCAATACAATACAATGGAAAATAAATATACATATAAGAAAACTTGAAAAGGGACTGTGTACTGTTTGGTGAGTTCTAGCAAAGTTTCCGCAGCCTAAATTTGCATTCCAGCTTTATGGTAACCAAGTTTTTTTTTAAATATGTTTTATGATTTTTTTTTATAATAATTTTATTTGATCTAATTTTGTGGGAGAATAATATAATAATTAAATAAATGATTGTTAACCATGATATGTTTTTTTTTTCTAATGTACATAGCATTTTTTTTAAAATGAAAAGTACATTTGTATTTAAAAAAATACGAATGAGTCCAGAAAAAATAGGTTAATAGAAAACCAGTTTAGTTATAGTGAGATGAAGAATCAAAGTTGCTTTCATCGCTTGAATTCATATACTTATATTATGAAGTTTTTGCTATCAAATGTTATCAGAAGCAATTTATTTTCCCAGTATTTTGATTACCTTTTCCTTTTGTATTGGTTTATGGTCAATATATTTTACAAAAAGGAATTATGCACGCATCCAAATCAAAGGTTTGATGCATACTGACCACAGATTATCCTAATGATTAACTTCAAATTATGGTAAAATCCATAACCACTAAAAAAAATGCTCTGCGTCTTGGGAAGCATTTACAGCGCTTTGACTTTTAGGTAGTCGTATACATTAACATATTGCCCTTCATATAATTATAATACCATATGACTACATTACAAGGTTATAGTGCTTCATATGTCCCATTGAAATGTATCAGTTTATTTGTCAGTCACATCTAGTTGGGAATAGCCAATGTGCATTATTGATAAAACACCACATATATTTTTTTTTGTTTTTAAAAATCAACAATTAATTAAAAGAAAGAAATAAAATCATCTTAACTATAATCAAATAATGGTTTGCATTACAAGTCAGAATTTAATATTTGAAAAAATGAAGTTATTACGAAAATAATTAAGGATCCATCCATCCATAGATGATTTAAAAACTGCATGCAACAGATTACCTTATGGTTATTAATAATAATTATTAATAATTTTGTTATTTATATATATTTTATCACATAAATAAATGTAGAAAGTTATGATGATAAAGTAGGTACTATTAGGTAGAGGAGACCTCTATAGGCAGTCCGTGCATATTTCTGGTATTGCCAAGTACGTAAGCACCACAATAATAAACATATATTTATAAAAATAAAGTAAAGAGTACTCAAATAATTTATGACGGAACTGCATGTTTCCGCTGGTGTTAGTTTTTATAAGTGCTACTAAAATACTTATTGCTTATATTATTACTTTAATTCTCTTGGCTTCAATCCAATAAGTAAACCATTTGCAGAGTGGAGATTAACAGTGCTTTTAGAAATGACAGGAGGTATCTCAGTATTGGCTGTAACAACCACTTCAAACTTTCGCAGAATCTTGTATACTATAGACTTAACGACCATGAGGGCGAAACGGGAACCTTAAATAATAAACAAGAAAACAATAAATAATAACACAATTTGAAGATATTACTCCTTTCTACCTACCCGTATATCATTACTGATTGCAGTGGTAGCTAATGTGGTCACAAAACATATTTGCCATAGTTTCTTACTTTTTCTTATATTGAGGAAGATTTTAGTTTATTTGAATCATAAAATAGTGTGATTCAAATAAGGATTATTTAAGGAGGATTGGTGTTTACTTCTTGTTTGTCAAACATTTAAGCAGCGAGTGGAATATTATTTAATAACACCCTGAATTGCTTCAGTTATGTCATTTGTATCAAATATATTTCACTTTCATATCCATGATCACATTACCTTCATATAATTGAATGATAAAGTTTAGAAATATTTAGAAAAATATATTACCTATGCAGTTTCTCGGACCAATACCAAAAGGAAAGTAGGCATTCACATTAATATTCCCTTTGTTTTCATCTGAAAATCTCTCGGGATCAAACCGTTCCGGATTAGGATAATATTTGGGGTCGTGATGAATGGCGTACACGGGAAACCAAACCACTTCGTTTCGAGAAATCTGCAATAAATATATGGCAATTTTAAAGATATACAAAACGTTTAAAGCAACATTAACCATTCTACTTATGAAGGAGTAACTACATATTGTAGTTTTAAAAACTTTCAAATGACGTATTAATTACATGTGTCAGATATATTTGTATCAAGTATCTACTTTATTAGAGAGGTAGAAACGTTATATATAAGATGTTCTGTATATTTACCTATTTTGTATTTCAAAAATGTATTTTTGTAAAAAAAAAATTAAAAAAAAATAAAAAATAAAAAAAATTCTCATTTTAAATACAAGTATCAGTGCTGCTGCCTGTTAGAATTTCATGTTTGAAGTAAAACCTTTATTTATGTAATTTGCATAGGTTGAAAGTGTTAACAATCAAAATAAAAATGCTAACGTAAATTATTGATACTTACTGTGTATTCCACATCACTTGTATCGGTTGAAGGTGGAAGATTGTAGGATTTAGTGCAAAGACGATCCATAACAACCAATGGTGGCCACATCCGTAATGATTCTTTACAAAATTTTATTTACATTATTACTATACAGGTTTAAAAATGATCTGATTGGTTCACTGAGTGAATAAAATATTTTTACTCAGGAGAAATAATGGATTTAATATACTGTACATATCAGGTTATTCCATTCAATTTTATGACTTTTACGACAGCAAATACATTACAATTAGCAAATAATTTATTTTTTCTTCAGTAACTCCTGTCTATCCAAATAACCAAGATTATCCAAGGAATTATCTCTCCATTTTGAGGATGCACTATCTCTGATGACCTTCAACATATCGCTCACTCTTTTCAAGAACGTCACAAATCAAAAAACTTGATTTTTAAGGATAACGTTTTTAAAGTTTAAAGATATAATTCAATGTATTAAAAATAAATATCAAGCCACTTATTGAACTTTTTACTGTGCAACAGATCTTTTTAAGTAAAACCTGAAGGTTTTTTTCTATATTTGAAAAAATTAAATATATTTAAAAAAAATAATTTAACAATACCTTTTCTTCAAAATGCAGAAACAACACTTTCTGCCCTGTAGCGGGTAAATATTAAGTTAAAAATATGCCTCTTTTGCTGGGATATAGTACATTTTTTGGGTATTCCGAAAACATGCACAACTGAAAATTGATGATTTTTGATTTATGACGTTCTTGAAAGGAGTGAGCGATATGTCTGAAACATAACTATCTATCCCCAGATCCCGGCTGTCTATTATATCATTCCTTCTTTGCATCTTCTTTCTCTCTCCCCTTAACTCTAACTAACTAACTAACTAACCATCACGCTACTTCCCCGCAGGGGAGAATAGAACGCTACACCACTCTGTCTTTGCATACATTCTTCGCCTCTTCCACGTTCATGCAATTTCTCATAGATACCTGACAATTATTATGACTCCTAACCTGACCACTTTCAAGTATATGGCATATCTGATTGTGCCAAGTTTTTCTCGGTCTTCCTCTGCTCTCCTTAACTCAATTTCATCTATTTACAGTTTAATGAATAATTAAGCATTATCAGCTACTTATTTCAAATATACAACCCTTATCAGTACCAATGAGCCCACTTGTGTACATTTATTCTGTACAAAAATTGAATACATATAAATTAATTAAATTTAACAACCTGAGACCACCATGTCTAAATATTTGAGTTTCGGCAAATCGAAGTATGTGAATATGCCATCATTTGCCGAGTCAAAATGATCGATTTCATCCAGCAGTTTAGTTTGTACATCAGGGTTCCTTGCCAACTCGTATATAAGCCAAGACAGTGAGGTAGATGTTGTTTCATAGCCTCCGAGAAAGAAGAGAAAAGCTTGGGCTGTCAGCTCATCATCAGTCCAAACTAAAAAAATAAATATTCAATTAAAAATGATAATAAGGAATACACATTACAAATTTAATTAATATCTACCTCAACATTTTGAGTGTGTCCAAATACTTGTTCACAAGTATGAACAAGTATTTGGACACACTCAAAATGTTGTAAATAAATTATCTGGTCAAATTATAAGCTTAAATAATAAACATGAAAATGATATTTTCTGGCGTTTCTCGCCCAGTTATCCAGGATTCGGACCTCACATACTAATATAAGAGTTTCTGCTCAATAAAAAGCTTCTTTTCATCTCACCAATGGATGTCTCTAGTAAAGTTCCAGTGATTCAAGAATAATTTTTAAAAATTGGTTCATATATATAGAACTTCTAAGAATTTGAGTAGTGTGGTTGTCAATAATGGGTAGAATTGGTGAATGTTACACGTGTGTAAAGTGATCACTTAAACTAGCCTATGACGGTCGTCAGCCCCGTAAATGCCCAGACTTCCATATTCTTCTTCATCTTTCATGAGATGTCAAAAAATAATATCTACCTCGTTTCACAACACGTTTCCCAATGGCCGACTCCTCAACGGTCGCGAATTCATCTTGAGATGTGGTGTTACTTGCAGATTCGTATTTCAAGGATCCCTTCTTTGCTTCCATCAACAGGTGAATCATGTCATGTCGTACTATCTTGTTCTGCTCTCTGTGTTTCATTGTCCCTTGCACAATATTTGTGAAGAAAGCTTTCATGGTTGGATTTACTATTGGAATATCTAAAAACTATAAAAAAATATGTGACTAATTTTTTTTTAAATATTCATTAAAATAATAATTGAATGGTGATTAAACATAAGATTTCTTTTTCATATCATTTCTAATTATTTCAATTATTACGTTCAAAATCTCTTATCTCACAATCAAAAATAATACATTTGTGTTTTGATTTATGATCAAATAAATATATTATTTACAACACTTTCCATAAAAAAAGATAATGAACATTAGATCAGGGGTTCCCAAAGTGTGCGCCGCGGCGCCCTGGTGTGCCGTAGAAAGTAATGAGGGGCGCTGTGAGTCAATCCTCTATCGTTATCCGAAACCACAAATTTTCTCTTTTTTTCTGTTCTCTGTTTCAATTCTGAATTAAGAATTCAGAATATAATAAAACTCAATATATATATATATATATATATATATATATATATATATATATATATATATATATATATATATATATATATATATATATATATATATATATATATATATATATATATATATATATATATATATATATATATATATATATATATATATATATATATATATATTTAAATATATTATATATATATATATATAAATTTATATATATATATATATATATATATATATATATATATATATATATATATATATATATATATATATATATATATATATATATATATATATATATATATATGTCCGCCTCTGTAGTGTAATGGTCAGCATGCTCGGCTACCGTTCTGGAGGTCCCGGGTTCGATTCCCAGGGGGGTCAAATAAATATAAGTGATTTTTTCACTGTAATATTTATTCAATATTACCCTGGACTGGTACCTGAAGCGGAGGGCTGATCACCTTTCCTTCGTGTGTAAACGATCAAGATAACACTGTGTTCATATGAAGCAGTGCCCTATGCACCATTGGGGTGCGGATAAGGGTTTTATTATTATTATATATATATATATATATATATATATATATATATATATATATATATATATATATATATATATATATTTAAATATATATATATACATAAATATATATATATATATATATATATATATATATATATATATATATATATATATATATATATATATATATATATATATATATATATATATATATATATATATATATATATATATATATATATATATATATATATATATATATATATATATATTTATATATATATATATATATATATATATATATATATATATATATATATATATATATATATATATATATATATATATATATATATATATATATATATACATATATATATATATATATACATGTATACGCAAATAGCTTACTAAAGTAGGGCGCCAATACAAAATACTATACTTGTAAGTGCGCCGCAAGCTGAAAAAGATTGGGAACCCCTGCATTAGATTATTAACTTAACTTAACTTCAAAAAATCTAAGATAGTGTCACCTTAAAATAATCAATATTTTATTCAAACAATTATATACATACTTTCATGAATCTAGGAAAAAAGTTATACATAAAGACTCTGAGTAGTTTAATTCCCCCAAAATCACAGGCTTCTTTTACATTTTCAAAGAATTCATTCTTTTCATCCGAAATGGACTGAACATTTAATCCAAAAGCGGTGCTAGCAATTACATCATTTGTGTAGTGAGAAAATAATGTCTTGGCATCAACATCAATAACACCTGAAATAAAACAAAGCATGATTATTTAAAAAGAATATGTTTGAAAAGAATTTAATACAATCGGAATGTGGATTTGATTCAGCTTCTATTTATCTTCAAATTAAAATTTTTGTTTACTAAAAGGATTTATCAAAAAAGCTACTGTTTCTATCTGTTTTGGCATATTTTTTTGTTTGCCTAAGAGTGGGGAAATGATGACTCTCCTAAAATTCAAGACCACATGCATGACAGCCAAATGAATAAAAATATAATCCCGACAGACCATTGAATCCCGGTTCTGTCGTTTTCTTCTTCAGATGATTGACTAAATTTTCGGAGCACTCCTGAACAAATGAGAACATGTTTTTGATCTTTGAACTTGTGAATGCGGGACTCAATGTCGCTCTCATATCATGCCATTTTTCACCTGAAATGAAAATCAAACTTTTGAGAAATACTTTAATTTTAAATTCATTTATTTTTTTCTACTTAAGGAACTGATACATTTTAAACGTTTGACAATGTTTTACTTCTCTTTCTTTGTCATAAAAAATATGAAGTATGGCAAAGAGGGTAAATTTCCAAATAAATCATAAAAATGAAATATATTCTCTGATTTGTAAACAAATGTTAAGCTTATTTTAAGCATTTCTTATTTTCTAGGATTTTCTTAATTTTATAGAAAATTAAGAAAAAAAAAACATATTATAAAGACTGCTTATCGTCAACTTAATACTCATTTTAGAGTTAAACATTTGACATTCACTACTGTCTATGGAATTCAAAGTGTTATTCTTAACATCCGTATTTTGAATACCTCAAAATGGATTTAATTTGATTTTATCATATGCGTTACCAAAACGTAGTTAACACTAAAACAATATTGAAAGATCATCTGCAAAAATGCAAAACCTTAAATAATAAATCAGAGAATACTGAGGGACTTTACCTCAATCACAAAGGAATTTAAGTTGTGTGGATACCTTTTAATGAAAGTAATATATTTCCAAGTATTGGATCAGCTTGTTCATCCATGTAAATTCTGTGGTCAGTAAAATGGTCGAAATCTTTAACACTAATTTGTTTGATCAACTCCACATCTTTTAACACTACCAATAACTGTGATCCTTCTAATGCTCCAAAATATCTGTGGAAAAATAATCAATTCTGTAAATTTGATTATTGCATGATATAGATTATATAGATAAATGTATGGAAGTAAAGCATGGGGTTGGCAAAAGACTGATGAAGGTAGACGAAATACAGTCCAAATTCGTTCTCTCAGACAAAAGTGCGGCAAAATGATATATCATAGATGTTCGGATGGTGATATAAGGAAGGAATGCAAGGCTGAGATAAGCGTTATTGATAAAATGAATTAAGGTATGGTAAGATGATTTGGGCACGTGAATTGAACAAGTGAATAAAAAAGAGTAAAACAAATTTACGACGCGAATGTAGCTGGTAATAGAAACAGAGGAAGACCGAGGAAAACTTGACATGATCAAGTATTTAAAATACTTGGGAATGGTCAAGTCAAATTGGATCCAAAGAAATTAGATTGCCGTGATTCTAATTTCATTACAGACTACTATTGAAAAACCGTTTTTTCAAAGTTACTGAAATTTACAGTATGAAGCGAAATCATACCATTATTTAATATAATTTTACAAACACATTTCTGATGGATGAAATTATTTTAATAAAATAAAGAGATAGGGAGGTACTTACTTTTGATCAGGAAAGTGGTCATATTGTTCTTGAACAACCTCCATCAGATGTTTTCTTTGAAGAATAACATCAATAACACCTCCAATAAATGGAACACTTGGTTCAATATATTTTATTCCTCTTTTCCTAAAAATAGTATATTTCCACTTTCCATACAAATAGATAACAGCTAGTAAAAGGCACACGCCAATTAACCACACAATCATTGTTTCAAAATAATATATAAATCAATGGTAGAAACTAAAAATTTAAGTTAAAAAGTCTGTGTTTTGTACAAGAGCCTATACAAACTCTTCTCAGAGCTGTTGATATGAAAACACTGGGAAAACGCCCAAACAAGCTCATCAATATTGGTATCTCACATCATACTAATACACTTTTATACTTACTTGTATATATGTACAGTGTACCCATCACACATGGCCAATCAACAGTGTTCTTCAAACTTTGGTTTTGTGCTTTGTAAAAAAGTTAAATTTCACATATTTAATATTGATAGATACAGTTGCGCCAGTATTTAATAGTGTCTGTATTTAACTCCTCAGTTTTCTTGTTTTTCAAAGCGCCCCTTAAAAGCCAAACTTTTATCAAATTTAATCCCAAAAAAATGGTTTTTATAAAAAAAAAATCTGTTTCATTATCCCTAAGTATAAGGAACTTCGACGAATGATTTTTTTCTCCAATACATTTTGACTTTTAAAGCTTTTCAATTCATTCTGTGTATCAATCATTATTTTCGAGTTTTCAGAACACCATTTTCAAACAACAAATTACAGCGAATCTAGTATCATATAATTTAAAATGTCCCATTTTACATGTGGCCTGAAATAGATAACATTGTTATTATGATTTATTTTGGTTTAAAATGTGATAATTTTCTTTATCATGTTATCTTATCTTTAAAAAATTATGAGTATAATTCTATTTTTCTGACTGCTATCCGCTTCCAATGGTTTATAAAGCTCCATATTGAATCAATGCGCTGTTAACTTGATGGTTATAGTATAAAGGCAAGATAAATCACCCTTGAGATCCAGATTCTTGTTTACAGGAGTAAAATATGATTAAAATGATACAAATGACATAAGTGAAGGAGAGCAGGGTGAAGGACACCACTATTGTATGATAAAGGTAATGGAGGAAGATAATTGGAAACTATCAATTGAGAAGAATAGCAGCGACAACTAGGACGCTTGGAGTTGCTTACCCATACTTGTATAAAATTGTATAAGTTAAACATCATATATAAGTATTGTCAAGGTTTAGTCTACGCTTTATGTGTTAGCCCATGGTAACGTGTAAATCATTATGGTAGATGTAAAAGCACTTATGGTGATCCATTTGATTGGAAATTTTGTATGGATAAATGATTTAGATACTTAATTTTTTTATCTGTGGGATATAGTCAATGTCTCCAATTTGCTTTTGAATGATATAAATATTTCGTTTAATATCCATAATAATAATAAAAAAAATACTGTTCATCTTAAAACAGTTTGAGAAAAGTTTTTTTTCAGAGTTAATCCATCGTAACCATTGATAAATTTATTATACATATTATGGTTGAATATTAATTCTGGGTGTTCGTAAATAAAGACCTACTACCACAGACATCTAAATATATCTTATTACTGAACTAAATATTTGTACAAAAAAATAGTAGAAATCGGAAAATATGAAAACTGCAACATTGAATTATGTTTCCTTTCGCTGTTTGTATTGAAATCGTAATGCCATTTTAAACCTATTTTTTGCAAAATTTATTTGTATGAATATTTAAATGTTAATTAACTAACTAATACTTACTTTTTATAGACAGACTGCATATATGGATAGTAATAAAATTTTATATCAGGAATTCGGAATAGGAATTTTATATTTTTTGTAAAAAAACTTTTTTTTTAAAATCATGTTTTATATATTTAGAAATAAAAAGTTTCACTTCCATTCATCTCAGAAAATAACAATTCTACATATCTCAGATAATAACATTTCTAAAGGTGGAGGCCGACCGGAGCATTTTGTCGTAACATAACGTCGTAACATCGCTTGCGGCGAGCATCAGCGAGCTTCTGAAACTATGGATGGAGCGCTCGGCTTGCTGTACTGACTGCCTAAATGCTCGCATCGTAACATGTTACGTTATGATGAAATGCTCCGGTCAGTCTTCACCCTAATTCACATATAATATTTTTCATACAAAAATAATGTTAGTTTACAATGACTAAGTAATTATTATTATTATTATTGAAGACGTCTGGTAGAAGTGGATGTAGTAAAAAGTCTTTTAGACATTTATTCTCAAAGCATTTAAATGGCGGCTGGTTGAGTTGGTCAGGAAGATTGTTTCATTATATAGAAATCCGAAGATCGGAGACTAATAATACTGATCACTACTGATCTATTACAGACTCAGATTAACTAGAAGAGGATGCGAGAACGCTCTCACAATTTATATACTTCCTGATTTATCCTAAATGTACAAGTCTTAAGTATTGAGGGTCCTATCCACAGAATGTCGAATTCTATTTGTTCATTCATATTGTTGAGTGGTTTTACAGCAATTATATAAATGAACTAAATAATAAAATAAATTGGATAATTCAAAATGATTTTAGTGTAATTATTATGTTACAATAGGTATCATAGTTTTATACAAAGACTATAACTAACACAAAGTGTAGTTGAAAAATATTATTATTCTTCTGCTAAACCCTCCTCCTCACCCAGTGGTGCATAGAGCACTGCATCGTTTTGATGGAGTGTTATCTTGATTATTACTAACATAAAAGTAAGGTAACCAATCCTGCGCTTCAGGTAATAATAAATATTTAGGTCCAGTGTAATAATAAATAAATATTAAAGAGAATAATCTTCTTCTTCTATGCATGTCATGTCAGGTCCCCTCTGATGGCGACTATCACTTGAAAGTAAATGCCTTGAGCAGCTTTAAACAGCGCTTCGACGGTCCTGATTCCCATTCGATCTCATATACTCCCGAGCCAATAGATGAATAATCACAAATATTTATTTTAATCCCTCTTGGGAATCGAACCGCGGGCTTCCAGCCTGGTAGATAAACTCACTATATGGAGGGGGACAAAAAATAATTATTACTTATAGTTTCTCCCTCAATTTCAAACCAACCCACACACCGTTCTCTGCATACATATGAAAAGTATTTCTTGCAAGTTTCAGAGGAATTTGAGTCTTAGATGTAGCAACAATATCAAATTTGGTCAACATGCTGAAAACAATCGCTTTCATAATCATCAGGGCAAACCGAGAACCTGGAAAGAAATTTTACAGAATAAATTCATAAAAATAGATTACAACATTACAAAAATTCAATGCAATAAAAATATAATATTTATCCTACAAATTAGCAATTTGCTTTTTTTTCTACCTAAGTAGGTACTCGTGAATGTATTAAAATGTTGCCATGTTAGAACTAATTCATTTTACTTCTGCCACACTGCCCTTGAATGCCAACATGATATCTTTTTATTACTGTCAGGAGTTGAAATTGTGTATTTCATTTATTTATTTTTGTTTTCAAAAATGCCAAAAACCAATTGTTTGTAAAATTAACTTTTTAAACACGTGTTTAATTGGTCAATGAATGCCAAAAGAAAAGGGGCTTAATTTTGCCCATTGCCTTTTTGTTGCAATATTAAAAAAATAAAAATTCATACCCACAGAATGTTTTCTTTATTTTTCATTTCGTTATTGGTATCTTCATTAAATAAACACAATCTGTATTTATTGCCAGAAATAATCTATTTTTTTGCTTAGTTAAACTATTTTATATTGTAAGCATAATTAAACTATTTTATATTGCGAAAACTAGCAAAGTCTGAAAAATATCGTTTTAATGAGTTGCCCTGACTGAACTGAGTTGTTCAGAGAATAGTTTTAAACCTTAACTAGAATTTTTTTTAATAAGATTGCTTGGCTTGGTCACTTTTGGCAGTATGCTTACGATAAAATTAAAAAATGAATAGCCATCGGTTATAATAAGCAAAAATATAAAATACGTACCAATGCAGTTTCGCGGTCCGATTCCAAAGGGAATATACGATAGTGGATGAATAGAAGATTTGTTTTCATCAGAAAATCTGTCTGGATCAAACTTTAACGGGTTTGGGAAATACTTGGGGTCTCGGTGTAGACAGAATATTGGAATCCAAACTCCATCATTTTCTTGGATCTGTCAAGGAATAGAATGGACAGCTTACAAACAAATTATTTTTGATAGTATTGTTTCCAATATGAGTTATACTGTAAAGTTTTTACCTCATAAGAATTGGGATTAGACTCCGAAGGAGGGGGTAGAGTAAACTTACTGGAAGCGACTCTATCAGTGAGTATCCCGGGGGGCCAGAGGCGCAGGGATTCTGCAAATAATTATATTTGTATAAAAATATGAGTATTCAACCCGGTCTGTTGATCCAATTCTGCTGCCAAGAAGCTAAAATTTAATTTAAAAAAAAAAAATCCTTTTCGGTATTGCAACATACTATTTTCATACATGTTTTTTTACTATAAACTCTTGATTTACAAAAAGTTTATTTTGGAATCAGATTGTAAAAAACTAGATAAGAAGTAGTGGAGTAAATATACTAAATATTTACGTTCCTTTCATATTTCATGCCATGATTGTACATTTATCTGTAAGATTAAACAATCATTTAAAACAGAAAAAAACAGCGCATAACTCTGTTGAACAATAGACCGGGAAAATCTAACAAAATGTACGCTTTAAAATTATATTAAATTAATATTTAAAAAAATATATATCTTCTTGCTTTTTCCAAACAATCATTCATAATGCTTATACATACTGAATATTATTTCAATGATGCAAAAGTATTATTTGTTTGACAAACAAGGCACAATTCAAGTCATTGTGTTGATATCACAATAAAAAATGGTCCAAATGATAAAAATCAAAAGATTGTCATTATTATTAAGTTATTGTAGAATGTAAATAATATTATATTAAGTTAAGTGTTGTACAAAAGAAAGTAAATAATAATATATATTACGTGTTTAATTTATTGAGTAAATAAAAAATTATTGAATTTAACAAAGGATGGTTACTTACCAGAAATGACCATATCCAAATATTTGAGTTTGGGCAAGTCTTGATATGTGAGGCTATCTCCGGTTTGAGATTTAAAGTCGTCAATTTCATCCTGAAGCCTCTTCTGTATGTCGGGATTCTTAACCAGTTCATAAATCAGGAAAGTCAATACTGTAGATGTCGTGTCGAATCCGCCCATCAAAAAGACTACGGCTTGTGCGACTAGATCATCATCGGTCCATTCTGGAATATTAAGATATTCATTATCTGTGGCTAACATTATTCTAGGGGTTCCTTGCCTTTAATAGTTCAGAGCACAGATTTTAGTATCAACAATCAGAGACTAAAAGGAATGTGTATTTGATTACATATTTCTTTGGTTTGTTTCGTAATATGATTGTTATTTCTGAAATTATACAGTGAATTGGTTTGAATATATATAATTAACAATTACCTGTAAATAAAGTTGGCATAGATTTTTTTACATTCCAATACACAGGACCAACCTGTTGTGGAATATGCCTGTTAGACAAGCTACGTCTATACTGAACAGTTAAGTATTATCAATTGATCTGTTCTGTATCTCCAAAGGAAAATTCTTTTACTCACTCCTTCAATGAAGATTAATTATAAAAATTTTAACTAACATGTGAAAGTACAATTTTTTAATTGACTTTTTGAATTGTTCTTGAATGAATGTTTGATTTGAACATACAAAATATTGCTAAAAGACGGTATTTTCATGGCACAAAAATGGGACAGTCATTTCAATTATGTAATATCAGATAATATTCACATATAAAATCAGTATTGTCAATAACTGGATGGATATCAATAATGCGCCCGTTTACCCTATGTAAATAATGTTAACATGACTCACTTCTTTCAACTTTTCTTGTCCCGATACTAGATTCCTCCACAGTGGCAAATCCCGCGTGCTCTCCAGAAGGAGTGTCGTGCTTCAGGGAACCCTTCTTGGCTTCCATTAGTAGGTGAATCATGTCATGTCGGACTATACCACGCTTCTCTCTCTCTATCATAGTTCCGAGCACCAAACTGGTGAAATATGTTCTTACTTTTGCAGGGATTAAAGTTATTTTAGCAAGCTGAAAAAAATACAGATACTTAAATAAAGTAGAAAAATGATTCAGAATTTTCTTCCAAATGTGTTTTGGATTATGTTTAAACAAAAAGATGGGCATTTCAATTATATTTTAAACTTACACAACTGTAGATGTAATTCATATTCTCCAACTATGTATATTGTCAGACTCATAGATAATTACTATAAGAAAACTAAAACAGTAAATTTCCCCTACTGCCTACTTATAAGTAAACCCTTTTGGTATAATTATTTTCCATAGTTTTGTATTAAATATCATCTTTATAGTGTAATTACTCAATGGTATATCCTTTTTTATTTTAAGTGAGTTTTAACTTATCTATACAATATATTTGTTCCAAAAAAATGGACTTGGCTCACAAATTATTTGCAGATTTCTATTTGACTGAAGTATTCAAAGATGCAAATTATCTGAGGTGGTCCAATGCACCAACACAATGCAGAGGTATAGTAAGTGTTAACACAAACATCTCTGATTCCTATCCGAACACAGATGGTGATATGGTTCCGCATCGGACTGACGCGGTGTTAACTTGGTCATCAAATTTATTCAAGGGAAGTGATCAGACTTGTGCTTCGGATTCATGAATTTAGAAATGAAGTATATTTGAGAGGATATGGATGACGAAAGTGAATGAGTTCAGTAAGAAAATTACTGCTATATGAGAGGGAAATGGAAAAGGAATGAATGATAAGTAGGAAAAGGAGAATAGGTCTAGGGCACTCAGGGTCGTATACTAGTACTCATGCTTATGTAACTTATAATTGGGTAACATAAAATGCTATAATTGGGATTAAATAAAATTATTCTTACCCTCATCTGAACCCAATATAATATAATATAATATAATATATTCTCATAGGAGAATACATCAAATTGAGGAATGGTAAGTTAATTGTTAATTTTATGAAGGCACTGTGATCAGTATTACGCTTCAGGTAGCAGTCTAGGGTAGTACGAAATAAATAATTGTGTCGGGTTGTGATCCCGTGGTTAGTGTCGCGGACTCTTCAGTCAGAGTTTCTCGGTTCGACCCACTCTACCACAATTTGATACCTATTTCAAATAATGAGCCGCTTAGGCTCACAGAAATAGTATGAAATTGAAATATTGGTGTGAATTAAAAAACACATATATATATTTTTTTATTAATATATTAGAGTGAAAAAACATCTAATGTTTATACCTTGAAACTTTGTGAATCTATTATTTAAAGCTGATTTTCTTACTTTCATTAATTTCGGGAAGATGGCTAAAGCCAGAAACGTCATAAGTTTTGTTCCACTAAAATCTGTGGCGATTTTTCCAATCTTGTAAAATTCACAATCCGGATTTTCCAAGGAATCAACTTTCAGTCCAAAAATAGCCGTAGCTATGACGTCATTAGTGTAATGAGAGAATACATCTTTAGCTTCAATGTCAATGATCGGTTTTTCTAGAAAAAAAGGTGATAATTACTGAAAATTTTCTTTGATAATTATAATCTCTTAAAACATATTTTTTCAAACCTGTAGTACACAGTGGAACATAATGATTAGCCATCTGTCTGGAACATTCCTCGACAAATTCAAACATGTTTTTCATTTTGGAACTTGTGAAAGCAGGACTCAGCGTGGGTCGCATATCTCGCCATTTTTCTTCTGAAAATATTTCATTTCAATTTATTAATGTAAAGAAAATTAAGTTTTTAAGTATCTTTAATTAAATATAGAAAATAATTGGTCATCTGAAACTAATCCATCTCATCTAAAATTAAATGGAAAGAAGAAAGTTTTTGATGAGATGTGAGTATTTTGTTAAAAGTAAGTCTTTAAATGCAATTAAATATATTTGCATTTATATCTTAACCATGACAGTAGTAAGATATCCTAACTCTTACTGTCTGATCAGATAAAATAAGTTTAAATGGTGTTTACCTTTCATAGCAATCAAAAGTCTTCCGTACATAGGATCAGTATCTTCATCAATATATCCTCTATGTGCATTAAACGTATCAAACTCCTTGATGCCAATCTGCTTTATTAGTTCCAAGTCTTTCAAAATAATTAGTGGCCTGGGGCCTTCAAAAGTTCCAATGTACCTATGATTATTAAGCATTCAATCACCATTGTTCATTTATCGAAAATCAGAATTTTAGAGTGTTGGCATATTTCTATTATTGAAATTTTTTTATATTTTTTTTAATGTTTTATATTAAAAACTAATTCTATATTAACAACTCACTAGGTGTAATCCTTATCGAGGCATTTATTTATATTATTTAAATATGCTTATGGCGTTTAAAAAATATATATAAAACAATACATTTACATGCAAATTTAAATCTACATGTCCACAAATTATAGTAATATAAAAAACGGCTTTATCATTAGTAAATATGTACATCAATACTGTTGAGCTGAAAAACAAGCCACTCTCTGGGCTATTTGGCACTTCTACATCAGCAAGTTCCTGGTAGCCCAACATCCTCATAAATACAAAATAATTAAGGCGATATCACAGATAATATTATATTCATCAAAATAAGGTATGGGTACAAATGCAAAACATGATATGCAGCAATTATCTTTATATTCACTAATCTATTATTTGTTACTAATCTATATTGCATCATTACCAGCACATAAATGTTCCTACTCCCGTCAATTTCGATTCCCAGTACAAAATACTTAAAAAAGGGTTCAAAATTTCCAAGGTGATGTACGGTGTTTGTAGCATTGTTTGCAATTCAACCAAAAAAGTGAGTTTTTTTGTTAGATTAATAGTAACAGTAATTAACTTTTCACTCGCAGACGGTGTGCAAGCTGTGAAACCTTGTGGAAGGAAACTTGGCACAACCAATCAGAACCTCAAATCTGGTTGTGTCAAAAGTCTATGTATGGACGTAACCAGAGTGTGCGTACAACTAGATGTCAGAATGTAGAGGAAACTAGGAGTGTTTGTCAAGATAGAGGATTGTGGACATCCAAACTACTCTTTCAGAAAGCAGCGTGATGGTAGTAGTGGTCGTAGTAATGTTCCTCCTACATTTCTTATCAGAAGTACATGACCTGCAAACTGGACTCCATCACTTACGTCATCTGTACTCCATCAAATATATCCCACTCCTAGATCCAGAATCTGGAGCGCAGGACTGATTACCTCACTTTTAGATCATTAACTTTCAAGATACATGATAAGATAAATGTTAATCTGTCACGATGCACTGAGCATGACTGGGATAGCAAAAGAAAATAGCTCATTTATAGCTCATTTATAAGTTCATTCATTGAAATTACTTACTTTGCATCAGGGAATTGCTCGTAGATTCTTTGCAATAATTCGGAAACATGTTGCTTATGAAGTAAGGTATATATTCCGACTCCTACATATGGTATTGGCGGCTCCACATGCGGAATTCCTTTTCTTTTAAAGTGCTTATTTAGCCATTTTCCATAAGCAAAGAATGCTAATAATACTCCTAACAGTATCAATCCCACGCCTGTCCAGCAAAATGCCATAGTTTATTCCTGAAGTACAAACATAATCAAAATTATTTGATTTATTTATTCATTTGACGTTTAATTTGTAGAACTCCATTTTTATTTTTGTATTAATTTTTAAATCAAACACAAATTATTTGAGTCTGCTAAGTTGTATTTTATTAACAAAAACACATAAAAAAATATTATTGTGACGGTTGTTTCGCCTAGACATTAATACATTTTTAAAAAATGGAATGAAAACAAGCCAGTTATTAGACTCCAAGTAAATCAGTTGAATAAATAATGCTTTACATACTTATGTAAATCATTCATCATATTTATGTACAATGCACCTTTTATTTCTTTTTTGCTTATATAAATGAATTTTGTCCACCTCCATAGAGTAGTGTTGAAAGCGTTTGGCTACCATGTTGGAGATCTCGGTTTAGATTCACGAAGAGGTGAAATGAATATTAAGTTTTTTTTACTATTACATTCTAAACCACCACAAAAGAAATATAGAATAATGACTTCTGAAAGCTGTGCCATGATTTCATTGATTATAGTGTCTAATTTCATTCCCCATTGGTTTTATTGAGCATACACTTTGTTAATGACTAAAACATATCCTCAGTCAATGTTTAAAAATCAAAATAACAAGAGTTTATAATAATTAATCATAGTAAGATTGAAAAAGAAAATTCTCACACTGTTTCAGTTTGTGTTCAAAGTATTGATTTTAACCACGGAACACAAACACAAATATAAGATCAAATAATACTGAACCAAAACAGAGCCACTCCCACTTTATGGAATACATGCTCACATACACATATGTACTAAGGTTACAATAACAAGCCTAATTTTAGCCTCATGATGGGATGTCAGAATAATGCAATGATTCTCAAACAGTTTTATTTATGATGAATTTAGTTACTGGGTCAAAAACTTAAGTTTATGTTAATTAATATCAAAATACTACCAGTTACAGGATAATTACATATTTTCACTTTTAATGTAGATATTAATATCTTTACTGGGAACAGTCAATATGTAATGAGAATAAATTATTTCTTACAAACTAACCTATTTTACTATTAAATACTACTTATTCACTTACTCTTATATAGTATTACTGATGACTTGTTAGATTTACTGACCTTTTTTAATTGGAAGCAGACCACTAATATACAAGTCTGGTTACATAACTGTCAATAATTATTTATTTTTACTCTTAATAATTATTTATTCTTTATATTTTTTGCATTATTTTATAGACTAATAAAACAGTAATGAAATTTAAATTAAATTTTTCCACCAAAGTTAAAGCATAATATGTACCAATTGATAACCAAGGTCAATTCCAAATTACTGTGTGAGCCACATAAAAATTTATTAAATTTTTAACCTTGACTGCAAATCATCAAGTCAAGGTTAAGTTAAAGGTTTACCAATTTTTTTACACTAGTTTTAACTAGTGTAAAAATAAAATTAAAATAATTGGTACACCTCCAATGTTTATTTACCAATACCAAGGATCTTCAGAGTGCTATACTCAGTACTGGCCCTTCCATTCTAGTATTGACTGATATTTCATGTTTATTAGTATCCCTATTAACTTGTAGACCATAGGTTCCCAAAGTTGACTGAGCCCCAACCCATCTAACAAAAATTTACAATCTTGGTTTTAGGTATGCTTTAGTTTTAGCTTTAGCCTTTAGGTTTAAGTAATAGCCCACCTCTTAGCTTAGATTCTTATGCAAGTGCATGCACACAACTTCATTTGCAATCAGAGCTAAACTTTGTCTTGCGCACAGCGTTCAAAAAGGTAAGATTGGCAGTACATTTGTTGATTCAACCGAGGGTATATAAGCATGTTTGACTACCATGGATTTGATTCCCATAGGGTCAAAACAAATAGAAGTCAGACCTAAAGCTAAGAAGTGATCACCTTGTCTTTATGTAATTGACAATCAAGTTGACAATGCCTTCATCTGGTGCTGTTTCCTATGCATGACTGGGTGCAGATCAAAAGACGAATTGTGTAGTAAGAAAGTTTTCTCTAAAATGTATCAAAACTAAATATTTAGTAGAAATTGAGTTTTTTTATAGATTAAAAATTTTGCTAGTAAAATTTTTTTTAACTCACTGAATATTGCATGAGTCACTTTTAAATAAAACATCAATAGACCCGTTTATAATAATCATATAAAATGTTATTAAAATTTGTCTTTGATTTGTAAAAATCCACCTATAGCAATGAAACTCATTAAAAATTAAATTAATTAAAAATCCACTTATAGCTATTCTCATTAATTATGGTAGATGTGAATCAATACAAAACGTTATTGGGAAGTTCTTATTATATGACAAACATTCTAAGCGTAGTTAAGTTTCAAATTCAATAGCTGTACAAAGGGTGAATTTGGAAAGAGATAACACTTGACGTTATAGTTTTGGTGTACTGAAACACTAAATTTTTTTATTTAACAAGGACACATTTGTAGGTATTTTTAGAAGACCCCGTGTGTGCGTTATAACGGAGGTCACCAATTAGGAAACCCGGTGTGTGTTATTGTGCGGGAAGCCAGAGCAGGATATTTAAAAGAAATGCTTACTTACAGTTGGTTTATTGATATAAAATTCTTCCACTTTAATTACTATTGATATTAACTTATTATACTTTATTTAATCGATTATGGAACTTTGAATTAAATATGAAGCTAAAATATACGTCCTTTAACAATCAAGCGATGGCAGGCGATTCTCGCTGGCGCGCTCCGGTTGGCCGCTTTTGTTGAATCCGCTCGGGTTTGCCAACTTGGTAGTAGCAGTAGTTCAGTGTTGCCAACTTGGTAGTAGTAGTAGCTACCCGCCTACATATTCAATAAAGAGTATGAAATTTTCAGAAATATGTGTTATAAATATGAAGATTTTATTCAACAGTTACTAAACTCAACAATAAAAAACAAAAATTTGCTTATATAATTTTTTTAATGTAAAAATTGTAAAATGTTTGTATTTTTGTAATAAATTACACGTAAACAAAAAATATTAGATGCTTAAGTATATTTTATTATATTTTTTGCCTTATGTTATTAGCAGTTTGTTATAAAAAAATAATAGGTCCTAAAGTGACATGCGGATTCCACTGTAATCGAAAAACTTATAGTTTCTCCCTCAATTTCAATCCAACCCACATTCCTTTCTCTGTATTCATATTGAAAGTATTTTTTGCGAGTTTCAAAGGAATTTGAGTTTTGGATGTCACGACAATATCAAATTTGGCCAACATGTTGAAAACAACGGCTTTGATAATCATCAAGGCAAACCGGGAACCTGTAAAAAATTAAACAGTAAATAAACAGAATTTTAATTTTAAGTCTGCCTCTGTAGTGCGATGCTTAGTGCGTTTAACTACATCGCTGGAGAACCCAGGTTCAATCCCAAGGGCGGTCAAAATAAACATTAGTGATTTTTTAGCTTTTATTAAATATTACCCTGGACTGGTACCTGAAGCGCATGAAGCCTTGCCTTCGTGTAAGTAAAAATTAAAATAACACTGCATCAATATGAAAGTGCCCTAAGCACCATTAGGTGCGGACAAGGGTTAAAAGAAGAGGCCTGTACCGGAAAATAATAGTATTTAGAATGGGGCTGTATTTCTGGGTCAGTGTTGAGGACTCTAGGTTTGAGACCCTACTCTGCCACAGCTTGAATCATATTTTGAAAAAACAAGCCACTTAAGCCAACCGAAAATATCACTTAAATGAAATATTTTTGTTTATCATAAGAACACAAATATTTATCTTTTTGATATATTTTTTCCAAAGATCATGATTTGAAATGCACAAATTTCTTATTATTTTTTGACATCTCAACATAGATGAAGAAGAATATGGAAGTCTGGGCATTTACGGGGCTGACGACCGTCATAGGCTGGTTAAGTGATCACATTAAACGCGTGTAACATTCACCAATTCTACCCATTATAAACAACCACAATTTTCTTATTGAAAAACAGTATTTTAGCTTTGCTCAGTAAGTTTTGTCTACTATCTCGGAACTAGTTTGTAGATGGTGCACTGATGGTCTAATTTAATGTCATGAGCAATTTAAATGTCTAGATCTAGAGTTTAATCTTTTGTTTCTTCCTTATTTCTTTAGATTTTAATAACAAAAGTACAAATTTAAAATATTAGTCATTGAATTATGTTACTGGTTTGTTATCGATAGTAAATATGAATGGTATTAACCAATGCAGTTTCGCGGTCCTATTCCAAAGGGCATGTATGACAATGGCTGTATAGAGGATTTGTTCTCATCTGAAAATCTATCGGGATCAAACTTCAGTGGGTTCGGGAAATACTTAGGATCTCGGTGTATATTGAATACTGGAAACCAGACTGATTCATTTTCTTGGATCTGTAAAAAAAACATTAAACTGTTGTACAAAAGTGATTGACAATTCATTTTAAACATGAATAAGAACAAAACTTATCGCTGTTTTGTCTCTTCAACTGTCATTGAATGGGGTGTGTTTTGGTGACATTTTCAAAGAATAAAATGATATTTTATCTTATATTGGTTAGATAAGGTTAGGATGAGTAAAATAATATTTATCCTCTAATATTGATTAGGTTAGTCTGTTTTGTCTCTTAAATCTGTCATTGTATTGCATGTATTTGACATTTTCAAGAAGAAAAATTATATTTTTTTATCAAAAGAAAAATCTGAAAAATAAGTACATAGTAAATAGCGATTGGACAATAGCCTGTCAACTGACATTTTTTTTGCACCTAGACTTAGTCCTAGGTTTTTTGCACCTAGTCTTCTTCGAATGTCCAGCTCCCAGAATTATTGTTCCACAAATGTCATGTGGTGTCGCAAAAATGTACATTTACTCACGCTCTCCATGTTGTGCATCTTGCCAGCTTTTTACTCATTTGAAAATGAAAATGCAAAACCAAAATTAAAAAGTATGCGCAATCTGATGTGGTGCGAGTAAAAAATAATTGATATGTCGTTGATACATTGATTTTTTTGCTTATTTAAAAGCGTTATCATACTCCTGGTCAATTTTTTACAAATGGTTTGCAGAAAGAAATAGATAATAACATATAACAGTTGGCAATTGCCTATTTCACTACTTACAAATGTAATGTAATTGTTTTACCTCATAAGTATCAGAGTTGGATCCTGAAGGAGACGGTAAAGTAAACTTATTAGAAGCAACTCTATCAATAATTGCTATAGATGGCCAGAGGCGTAGGGATTCTGAAAAAAAAAAAAAAAATTTAATTAATAGAAATCGATACAACAACTTGTACATTATAAAAAAACATAACCATACAAAAATTACACAGAAAACTGACATAACTAAATGATGATTTTTGGCTTAAAACATACTATATATTAACAATCTTCATACTACTGACATCTGTGAAAACAATATTAATTAAAAAATACAATTTTGTAGTTACATGAAAAAATGAAGCTATGTTAATCTCAGTAGCCACCGTAATCAGGCAAAATATGATTGTATCTAGCTTCAGCCTCATATTGAAATAGAATTATCTTCTTCAAAGCTTAAATCGGTTATTTACTATTTAAATTTATTTTATCAATGGTTTATGACTTACATATTTGCTATTGCTATTTTTGAAAATCAATAGCTTTTATGAAAATAATTGTTTCCAATAATAAATAAAAGATGTCATTATTGTACTCCATGATGGTGTAAATGTCACAACTAATTTGAAATGCAGTGATCTGATTAAGTCATAAGATTACACTCGTAATATAATGTATAACAGTATTTCCTTACTTCAAGTTTCACGACCCGTCACAATAGATCACGGGTCACGGTGACATAAGAAGCTTTATCTGGCACTACTATGCATCTAAAAATTGCACTGCACTTGTTAATTATTGAAGTAAGAAAACGTGATTACGTACCAGAAACAACCATATCCAAATATTTGAGTTTGGGCAAGTCATTATACGTGAGGCTTCCTGTTTCAGATTTGAAATTGTCAATTTCATCCTGCAGTTTCTTTTGTATGTCGGGATTTCTAGCCAGTTCATACATCAGAAAGGTCAACATTGTAGATGTAGTGTCAAACCCGCCAATTAAAAACACTACAGCTTGTGCGACCAAATCATCATCAGTCCATTCTGAAATCATATTAAAAGGTTTCCAATAAATTTAAACATAAAATTGATTTAAAATTGTAAGCGAAAATTGTAATTTTGATACAGATAGCATTTGAGAGGTATCGTTTCTTAACAATCCTAATATACTTGGATAGCTTGAGTCTGGCTGTACACGACGGATTCTTCAGTTCTTTGGACACATTGCGCGTGGCAATGTGGATAGCCTGGAACGACTGGTTATGATCGGTAGCTTGGAGGGGAAGAGAGGGAGAGGAAGATCCCCACACGATGGATGGATCAAGTTAAGATAGTAGCAGGCACCTCGGTGGTTGGAGCGCTACGTGCAGCGTAGTGAAGGGATAACTGGAGAAGAGTCATTTCTTCGACAAGGGTCTCAACCCTCAGTAATAAGGACTAAGATGGAGAAGAAGAAGAAAGAAAATAGCAGAAACAGAAGGAGAAAGGGAATTACTATTTGAAAGTCATTTTCCATTACCTGCCATAGTTACATGTTAATACCTCCCCAGAATTCATATCGCTCACTCCTTTCAACAACGTCATATTTCAAAAATTGACAATTTTCAGTTGTGCATGTTTTCGGAATGCCCAGAAAATGTACCATATCCCAGCAAAATCGGCATATTTTTAACTCAATATTTTCCCGCTATATGTCAGAAAGTGTTGTTTTTACATTTTGAAGAAAAGGTATTGTTTAATAATTTTTTTTTAAAATACTAAATATTTTTCAAATGGAGAAAAAACATTCAGGTTTTACCTAAAAAGATCTGTTGCACAGTAAAAAGTTCAATAAGTGGCTTGATATTTATTTTTAATATATTGTATTATATTTTTAAACTTTAAAAACGATCTCCTGAAAAAACAAGTTTTTTGATATATGACGTTGAAAGGAGTGAGCGATATGTGAATATAACTTATATTTACATACATTGTTATTTCAAGTATCAAATTTTAATTCCATGAAAATACTGTTTGTTTTATTAGTATTAATTTTCTTAAATTATTTGTTACTAACTTGACTCAACATACATATGTATATTTTTTCCAGACTATGTAATATGTTTTTTTATTAATTTGATAAGAAATGTTGACAACAGGTTATTCTACCATAGTATGCCAATTTTTATACTCAAACGTCTGTTTTTTTTGCTTTGAGCTTTGGTGAGAAACTACAACTCTCATCTGTAGAACAGTACTGTTAGGATTTGAGGATTTGAAATATTCGATACTTAATTATTATTAGTTGGCCTTCTGAGTCTCGATATTTGCAATTTAATATTCATTACCATTTTTAGAATCATAACATTTCCAAATACTGAGGGACCCTTTTAAAGTAACAATTTTGTAGCAGTTCACAACTTACTTCTTTCTACCTTCCTTGTCCCGATACTAGATTCCTCCACAGTGGCAAATCCCGCATGCTCTCCAGAAGGAGTTTCGTGCTTCAGAGAACCCTTCTTGGCTTCCATCAGCAGGTGAATCATATCGGGTCGGACTATACCTAACTTTTCCCTCAGCATCATTGTTCCGAGGACCAAACTGGAGAAATATGTTCTATCTGTTGTGCGGATTATAGACATTTTTGCAAGCTAAAACAACAACAGAAAGGTTAATGTAAATGTTGTCATTTGATGTCTTGCAATAAGCGATTTAGTATGCATGTTGGCTGCAAGGATTACAGTGGGATATCCCTCTCGAACATAAAGTAGTGTAAATTTTTCTCTCATTTTTGAATATTGATTGTTCAGATTTTATTTTCCCTAGAGATTAGACAAATCTACATGCAGATTTTCATAATTGTTACTTATGCTTCTAATATAAAAATGTGACAAATATTTTTTTTTTTTAATTTCTTCTTCTTCTTCTTTTTGATGGCTTTTCACCCATCTTGGGTGTTATAGCCAGTGTCGAGTTATTTAAAAAAAAATTGTAAACATTAGTAAGTATTTACTTCCACTGATTATAGTGGAAATAAATACAGCGCATTAATTGTCATTCACATTTTTGATAAGGGAAAGTGCAATTAGTTCTATCAAAATTTACAGTCTTATTTCTTATTAGGTTATGTTAGATAGAAAATTATTTAACAAAAATGATACTGATTTTCTAAAACGTTGTATCAAAGAAGGCCCAAGCACTTTGAATGGTATTTATATTTGATGTTGATACCTTTGTTAATTTTCTTACCTTCATTAGTCTTGGAAACAAGGCAAAAGCGAAAAACTTTAAAAGTTGCAATCCACTAAAATCTGTAATGTTTTTACCCATCTTGTAAAATTCACAATCTGGATTTTCCAATGAATTGACATTAAGTCCAAAAATGGCTGTCGCTATGACATCATTTGTATAATGGGAGAATACATCTTTAGCTTCAATATCAAAGATAGGTTTTTCTGGAAAAAAATAAAAGTAATAATTTCTGAAGATTATCCTTGATAATTATTATTGAATTTTTTTTAAAACCTGTAGTACACAGCGGAACATAATGATTAGCCATCTGTCTGGAACATTCCTCGACAAATTCAAACATGTTTTTCATTTTGGAACCGGTGAATGCTGGACTCAGTGTTGGTCTCATATCTCGCCATTTTTCTCCTGAAAACATTTCATTTCAATACAAAAATATAAAGAATATATCTGAGGATCTTTAATTGATGACAAACATCAAGAAAAATTATGGCCATCTATATTTCAGTAGGTCTTCCAATAGTCGAATATTATATAACAATTAAAATTTTTTAAATTTTTTAACCATATTTTCAAAATTCTTATTATGTTATTGTTAATTAATGAAAATTATATTGCATTTATAATTTTCTGTGTTAAAATGAAAAATATAATAAAGGAGTCGATACGCCAACCCTTCAGTTTTGTATCAGCATTTTATTAGATTATCGTGATTCCTTTATGAAATCTGAAATTCTTAGTGAAATCTCAAAAACAATCGGTGAAGCACCATAGGTTAATGGCACAAGATTGATAATTAAATTTACATAATTTTATTAATTTTTCCATATAAAAATGAAAATAAATAAAGAGACATATTACTTTGTGTTTCTCAATTATGGTCGGAAAGTATGGTGTTTACCTTTCAAAGAGACTAAAAGTCTTCCATACACGGGATCAGAATCTTCATCAATGTATGATCTGTGTGCATTAAATGTATCAAATTCCTTTATTCCAATCTGCTTAATTAATTCCAAGTCTTTTAAAATTATCAGCGGTTTGGGTCCTTCGAAAGATCCAAAATATCTAGAATTATGAACATCAGTCCGATTCCATTAAGATGATAATGAATAAATAAATGAGTCAAGCTGCAGTCTCTCACATTAGACATTCATCGTGTTAACTCTTAATGCTTCCGTCACATTCTCGGGTTCAGTAGAGGAACTCATGGCTTCCATTAGGACTCACACATGTAATAACTAGTTATATATAATAACTAAGTATTTAACCTCTCAAGTAGTAATGATATAAATAACATTTCAAAACATCGTTTGTTCATCGTTTGTTCGTTTGTTCAGTCGGTAAAACATCTAACTAGCCGATAAATCATTCAATTGTATTGGATCATCAATAGACGGCGTTGGTAGTCCAAATCCTGCCATAATATGGAAACATTCAAAGAGTAATCTCTATGCCCCAAACGTGTGACCATACGCTATCTAACCTGCTATTTTATGGCCCCACGGTTGGGGCGATATGCACGGAGAGGTTAATCAATAATAAAGGATTTTGCTAGCAAAGATAATAATAACAACTGATCTTGCTTTCCCTATCACTTTGGCACAGCACAATGTATAATCCACAATGTTATCATATTAACTAAGCTAAACATTCTGTCATCTAAAATGCGAATTAATTAATTGAAATTGGGAAAGCCATTTTTTTAACACCCACTATGATCAAACATCCCAAGTTATCCAATATTTTTTTAAATAACCCGCAATGCCTATTTTTTTAGAGGCTTATAAGGCAGGTAGGATAGGCAAGGTAGGTGTGAAAAATATCAGGAAAACCTCAGAAATATCCGGTACAATTAAAAGTAAATATATTTTTTAATTAATTTGCAATTGGCAAGAATCAAACCTACGATACCAGTTTCGCAGTCGAGCATCTACGTAACTATGCCATGGTACTTGTTTTATTATTTTTTTTCCTAAGTCTATTGTACCCTATTTATTGTATTATTCATACTTTTCATAATGTAGACATAAAGGAAAACTCATTGCTTTTTCTTGTTTTTAGTTAAAATTTCTAAATTAATTTCAATAAAAGTAATTCAATGTAGTACACGATGCAATTTTTATTACAGTATGTGATGCAAGTAAAATTAATTACTTGTAAGAATTATTTTAATACAACAAAAGTTTTTACATTTCTTGTCAACCTTTCAATGTTTTCATTCATGTAATAAAAGACTATGAAGTCCTCATCACGTTACCGTGGCTACCATGGATGAGGTGAAAATAATTTTCAGAGGTTTTTGCATTAAATTAACACCCGAAGCTCAGGACTGATAACTTCGTCTTTGTGTAATTAATGATCCAGATAATACTAAGTTGATCTGATGTGGTGCCCTATTAGGTCCAGATTATAAAAATAATAAAATATTTTATGATAAAAATCTTTTCATACTTCTCATTTGGAAACTGGTTGTAAATTCTCTGCATCAAATCAGTAACATGTTCCATTTGCAATAAGCAATATATTCCGATGCCAAAATATGGTACTGGCGGCTCCACATATGGAATTCCTTTCCTTTGAAAATGTTTGTTTAGCCATTTTCCATAAGCAAATATTGCTATCAATACTCCCAACAGTATCAATCCCACATCCATCCATGAAAATAATCCCATTTTTATTTCTAAAGGATAAAAGAATAAGTTAGTACTAAATTAAATATGAATACGGGTTTTTCACGATCAATGTAATTTTTTAAAAATACATAAATGTACTGCATTTTTCTTTTTTTACCAACAAAACCTGAAATGCAATTCCTTACTTTTTTGTTTGAGTATGGCATTTTTATGTAATAAGTACAAGCAATGATTAATATCTTATTTATATTTTAGAACTGCATCAGCATTTTCAATTTTTTTTTTTTGACAACCTGTACATATATTTATAACCTTAAAAAGTTTGATTTATTTCAAAGATTCAACTATAACTGTATATAAGCAATTTATTAAATTGGCAAAACATAGTTTTATTGAATATTTTTATCAATAAAATAATAATACTTTGAAACCATGATAATGAGGTCATGCAATAATTGAAAAAAAATGTTACTTACACTGTTTGTGCTCAAATAATGTATTTTATTAAATATTTACTGCGTTTAAAAACACCACAAGTGTCAGATTAAATAATAAATACTCAGCATAAACACAGCCACTCCCACATTATAGATTACCTACTGAATTATTAATAAAGAGATAATTTATAATCAATGTGACAAGGTCATGTCTCATGTCCAGACATATTATATTACGATTGCACAATCATTTAAAGATTCTCAATCATTTGCTTTTAAGAAATCATTACTTTCAATAAGAAATTGTTGATTTATTAGTATAGGTAGTTTAAGTGTGGTAAATCTTTAAAAATACTGTTTTATTTCAGAATTTCCTGTAAATATTTCAAAAGGACCTTTTCAGACATATTTTAAATATTTTGTTTCATCAAAAAATAAGGCAAAAAATATGAAGACCATAGTACTTTTATTTATTTTTTATAATGTCGAACAATTTTTGTTGTTTAATATGGATAATGGATATGTCAAACTATTGACAAAATTATATTTTTGCACCTTCCAAATCAGATAAACGTAAAATAAATCAAATTACTTGAGATGACACACAAAGGGGAAATTTAAAAATATAAAAGCAAAAAATAAATGGAAGAAAAATATTACTTTTAGTTACTAATTAGTGATAGTAAGTCTTCTTCAGATTCGTGAATATAGGAGTGGAATATGCTTGATGGGATGTAGATGGGGAAGGAGCTCAAGGGGAAGGAAATTACTGCTACATGAGAAAGGAAATGGAGGAAGAATAGAAGGTACTATAGGAGAGGAAAAGGAGTGACAATGACTCCTTCTCTTGGAGTTGCATACCTGTACTCACACTAGCTTGTGCGAGTTGTACTCTGCTTATACGTACAAGCTCCTTAAGGATAAAGGCTCCTAGTGTAAGGCGACCATTTTTGAAAAATTGCCAACTAGAACCTTTTCAAACTTTCACTCTTTGGGAGGACAGTAGCAGTAGAATCAAGTAAATTGCTCAGATTGCGCTGCGGACCAATTTCTGAGAGATGTTTCATGTAGTCAATTTTATTAACAGATAATTTTGACTGTCTTGGATACAGCTTTCGGAATACCAGGACCACTTGTAAAAACGGAACAATAATGGTCATAATATCGTAGTATGACTATTGTCAATACCTACTCTTACTAAAAAGTGTATTACAGTGTAGTACCTATTTTCATAGATATTAATTAAAACATTCTCTCCATTCTATGAAGACTTCTTCAAAAATTAAAGGTTAATAATAATTTTATTTATATTTTTTATTTTACGGTGATTATTTTTGGTTCTAGTTAAGTATTACATATGTATGACATTAATAAGTAAAATTATTATGCTAAAAGACATTTGTACGAAAAAAGTATATAATGATGTCCATTATGTGGAACTACTTACAATAATATAATGAACTAACTAAATAAATTAATATGTTACATGCAATAAAACACACAATTTTAAAAAAAATTATTGTTCTTAGAAGGTCATTTGAAACACAAAAACAACTCATTTTACATGTTATAGTACTCTTGACAGGAACCGAGTCGTGGGAGAGTAGGAAACCAAATGCTGCACTTCAGATATGAACTCTGACACACTACTGTGGAACCACAAGCTGATATCATATAATATTTATTAAGGGATATGCTTTCTTTTCTGCACACCGACCCAGAACCCCTTTTCTGCCACCATATCGAAGATATGATTCTTTAGCTTCATGGGAACTGGAGTTTTGGGAATGCGGATGAAATCAAACTTGGACAGCAAATTCACCATCAGGATCTTGGCTTCCATCAAGGCGAACCTTGAAGCTGCAAACACAATGAATCAATTCCCTTTATTGCAAGACGATACTAATGTTTTAAAGTAAATAATTTTAATAAAATAACTACCTATGCACTGCCTCGGTCCGGCACCAAATGGAAAATATGTAGATGGCTTTATCGAATCCTTATTTTCATCAGAGAACCTTTCCGGATCAAACATGTCAGGATTTTCAAAGTACTGGGGGTCTCGGTGGATGCACGTCAATGGGATGAAAATTATATCTCCAATTTTTAACTGAAATTCAATAGTAAAATTATGATTTCAAGTTCATATTAATGTCGCCATTGATTTGAAAATTAACTATGTGCAAAATATTTACAGTGTCTTGCCAGCATACAGAGGTTCTAAAACTGAGAATGAAAACTATATATAATTTATATCTGAAGCACTAGCTTTGTGATTTTCCATTTTAAAATTAAAATGTAACTTTGTTTTAAAATCACTTTAAATATTTTATTGTAACTTAAAATGTCTACCCGTTTCGAAGCTAACCGCTTATTTATCAAGACTGATTAATAGTATTAATAAGTTACATTTTAATTATGAAAACTATATGTATGACCGCCTCCAAAAATAGCATTTAGTAGCAGAAGACACGTAGGGAGTAGCGAGAAAAAAGACTTTGTAGAAAGGCCTGTCTAACGGTGGTTATAGATAGTATAACATATAAATACATATTATGTTCACTAATTATCAAAATGGAATCACAAACCTTGTGTGGAAGGGATGTTGTGTCATTTGGCGGAGGTAGTTCATACGACTTTACACAGACTCGATCTAGGTTAGGATTACCTGGCCAGAGGCGTAAGGTTTCTAAAAAATAAAATAAAACATAAATTCCAAAAATTTTATAGAATTTACTTGTCTGCCCAAAACTAAGATCTAGATATAAAATCCAGCAAACTATGATATACAACATGTTGTGCATGCCAGTTTTTGCCTTTTCTTTATATATTACTCAATAACTTTCTCAAATAGTTGTTTAAAATATAAGCAAATAAAATCTTACCAGAAACCACCATATCAAGATATTTAAGTTTGTGTATTTCATTATAATCGGCAACTCCGTTGGTTGATGCTAATGATTCATCAATTTCCTCTTGTAGTCTCCTCTGCACATCGGGATTGAGAGCCAATTCGTAAGTCAAGAAACACATAAGATTAGCTGACGAATCAAAGCCAGCAAACAAGAAAATCATCGCTTGGGCTACTATATCATCATCGTCCCACTCTAGAAAGTATGGTTATTATTATGATTAAGTAAAATCAATGAATCACCAATAACATATTTCTGTAATTCATGTGTATAATAAAGGATCTCTTTTATGAGAAACCATCTAAGTCTTCCTCCTGCAAAATTTTCTGCACTCTAATAATAATACAAATTCCATATAACAACTGTAATGGATGTTTTTAAAATTTTCTCAACAGTTTTATTACATTGTTTTTATTTTAATAAATGTTCTTTGAGGTAATTTACTGAAACTTGTGTTTCATTTCTTCGTTCCCGAACTTCGAGACCTCGCCGCGCCGCCAGCCTGGACCGCTTCGCCTCTCTAAACCGATTCACGGACCAGTTTCGGAAAGCCATTTTCAGGGCTATTGTCGGTCAGGTTGACTTGTCGGTCCAGTGCTTGGTTCTTTCCGGCTCGACTTTCTAGTCACCTCCGTCCGTATCCAGTTTACAACTGGGTTCAGCGGGGCTGTCTAGAACCCTCGTCGATTTCGACCGAGGCGTCATCAAGCGGTACTCATGCCACCGCCAAACCGTCGGAACATGCCCCTTCTTGCGCAGAAGACCACAGATTACTGTCTTGTACAGACGGAAGACGTCTCATACAAATTGGTACAAATTACAACCATACGACAAAGCAGAATGTTACTTACAAAATATTGTCCAGAGAAATTAAAGTTTGAATGTTGTGTAATGCGGTGTGTGCTACGCTGTGTGCATTATCCAAGACTCCCAACCATGGATAAAGAGGTTAAAAGCACTGAGATTGTATGAATAGAAACATTCTACAACCAGAGTGTAAAAACAGTAAAAGAAAATTGATCATCTCTTACATACTTTATTTTTTTAAGTTTAATTTTCATACCTATTTTTTTCCCTTTTGGGGACAATTCCACATGAGAATTTTCTTGAGTTACTTTTGAATTAGAATCATCCTCTAATTTTCCCTGCTTTGCTAACATCAAAAGATGTATCATGTCCGGCCTCACAATATTATGGTCCATTCTCTCCTTCATATTTTTAGTGAAGATGTTCCGATAGAAGTCATTCACATGCTCTTTGGTTAATTTCACTGGTAAATTCTGGAATTTCAATAAACTAGGCTTTAATATTGAGCACTTCACCCATGTCGTGGTGGCAGTTGAAATACATAACGCTTGACAAAGACATAGGGTTCATAATTCTTAAAACACAGGTCTTACTTGATTATTTAAATATTTGTATTTTATTTTTCATAAATGTACTAACCCGCATAAGAGATGGACACAATGTATATAGAAGGAACAATAGAATGTCTTTATATGAAAAAGTTGTGAATTCTTTAGTCATCATATAAAATGTATTCTCCCTTTCCTTTAAGGAATTAGTTTTAATTCCAAAACCACAGGAAGCGATTACATCATTAGTGTACCTAGTATATGAATCCTTCACTTCTATTTCCAGGCAATCTTTACCTAAAACATTATTAATATTTATAATATTTGAAAAGTGAAACATGTAATTAAACCATCAGTTATTATTGAGTACTGAAATGATGAACCTTTATCTAAGTTGTCGATTTGTTTATTGAAATCTTCTACCAAGTTATCAACACATTCTTGCATGAAAGGCAACATCGCTCGCATCTTAGAACTGGTGAATGCTGGACTTAAAGTACTTCTCATTTGCCTCCATTTTTCACCTAAAATTAAAATAGGTTTGTACATTGTACCTGGAGTGGATATATGTATGGATACCAGGAAAATAGAAAGAAAATTTTCGAGTATTTTTAAAAAGTTGGTGCTTGAGGTAGATGTTACACATCCTCAAGACACACAAACCTCTCTGTCTTCTGAGAACTATCAGTGACTGAAAGACTCTCAAACGATTCTATCCTACTTTAGGCATATTACCAGAAAGAACAAGAAGTCTTGAAAAGCTGGCAGCAATATGGACATTTGAGAGAAAGCTCACAACAAAGATGGATTTATAAAACAGAGGGGTCAATGGGATATTTTCTAAATGCTGCCTTTAGTTAGGATAAAGGCTGTTAGGAATGAAAGAGAATCATATACCAAGTGTCAAAAATTCAAGTAGACAACGATTTTTACTGTTTATTTTAAAATACTGTATACAAACATAATTAATAATGACATGATCCGCGTGATGAGCAGTTGAGGTAGGCATCTGTGCACTGTCCATCCGCTCACAAAAAATATAAATTGGGGACGGGGTGGCAAGCTGCAATCTGGTGGTCTCTATTCAAAATGTATAACCTGATAATGAATTCAGTGGTAAATTATCCCTCTGAGCTGAATGTGTTTAATTTGTAATAAGACTTCTATACACCCACAAGAAATATGTAAATGTTTTTAATTTAAAAGTAAACCATACCTTTCAAAACAAATATCATTTTGGCAGTTAGAGGGTCCACTCTCTCATCAGTCATATCAATGTGATCAACAAAATGGTCAAAATCTTTCACCATTATTTTTCTAAGCAGTTCTGAGTCTTTTACCAACAACATGGGCGTGCTGAAATTGAACATTCCTACATACCTGGAAAAAATAATGTTAATACTTACATTTACAGGCTCTCTTGAATTTTTAATTTGTCTGTTTAATTAACAGATATTTCTCAGATTTTTAACAACCTTAAAAGGTCTTAGCATTCCTTGTGCGTTTGATCATAAAACATTTCACAGCTGACGCGATAAGGTTTCTTAGGAATCTCATTCTCTCCATTTGTTCCTAAACTACAAGTCACACATTTGATTCCTCTTTCATAAATGCACAATTGACAAAACCCTTTCTTCCTTGTTTACTTTTTGAAGGCAGAGGCATTATAATAATATGTGGTCCAGGGAATCCTCAACAGACGCCTATCTATTTTCCGTGCCTACTCATTTTGATCTATTTTACATCTTTACTATTCCAGCCTTACTGTTTATGAATCAGTTCTATACAGAAATATTGAAAAGATTTCTTTACATGGAAGTACATAGATAAATTTGGTTTTCCAAAATTAGGAAGATTGGATATATTAAAATGGAAGAAAGTCCTGATTCATTATTTTGAGAGCATAAAGTTCAAATTATTATCATAAACTAGGGTAAGGGAATGTAATGTTATTTGTATACATACATATATACAGTACAACACATTTCACAAGATAATTTAAAACAAAAGGATGAATTTAGTCACTCGACATATGATTAGAAAAATTAGATGATCCTGTATTAAATACATGTTTTGAATTTAGCAACCATTGTATAAAAAATAATATAATGTATGAATTACCTGTCATTTGGAAATTTATCATATATAGATTTAAGCAAATCTACCATGTGCTCTTTTTGAAGATAAACCTTTAACATATTTCCTACTACAGGATATCCTTTAGCGTAGTTAAGGCCTGTATCTTTGAAGTATTGAGTTTTCCTCCAATAGTAATAATAAAAAATGCATAGCAACGAAACAACTAACAAAGTCCAGTCCCAAAATCCAAAGGCCATTTTTATTTGCTGGAATTTGAAAAAGATTAATAATTTTCTCATTAATTGTTGCATATTTATCTTTATTTTTTAAAGACCGTAATAAAACATGTAAATTTTTATGTAAATTAGCCTAGCAAGAAAAGCAAAACGCTCTGAACATAGTATTTTTATGAAAATGGTGCTACACAAATTATCCAAAAAAATTATTTATAAGTATATAATTATTTTATAAGTATTTTTTCAAATATATCATCTACAAAAATAAATCAATGTAATTGGATTACCATAAAATACTAGTCGTGTTTGTATTAATTATTATAGATAACAAAGGCGGAAAAAAACACTTGAATCAATAAGGTCCCTTTTAAAAATTGCATACTAAATCTGTCTCCTATTCACACCCAATAGTATACAGGGCACAGTGTCAGATTACCTGGTGTTATCTTGATTAAATAATTTTCAACATTCTATTCTGTAAAAAATATGTGTATCAGTGTATGTGATGAGTTGCCATGAAGTATGTCTATGTAGAATCTATCCAGTAAATTATAAGAGGTCTGAATGATTGATGAGTGCACTAACTATTGCATTTAAACTGCTGTTCTGTTGTACTTTGCAGTATAAAATATGTCTTGTCATGTATTTTGCACATCTTACCCACCTCAATAGAATATTAAAATTGATGGTAGAAAAGAGTTTGAGACCAACTAACCCTCTGGCAGTTTATATAAAGTTACAAGCCTGAGTTGAAAATTGCTATTATGATACTTTTCGCTAGGTGTATTTTAAGCTAACAATACAATTAATTTTAATTACTAAGGAAATAACAAGATACTCACATTTTTTTATCCAGTGTGCGTACTAAATATTTTATAATTAATTTACAGTTTATATTGTGTTAAAATAATCTTTACATTATCATGACTGTCTAAAATACACAACATCAATCTTACATAATACACCCATCCATGATAACCACAACTGGTTTATGAGATCAGTTGGTTCTCAAACCATAATTTATTATTTTTCAACTATTTACAGCTTACTGTAACGTACAAGTATAACTTTAAAAACAGAAAAAAAAATACAGTTAAGACAGATATTAACATCACTATAAAGTGATTTTAGTCAGTATTGATTGAAAATTAAATCATCCATCATATCACTGTACTATTTTGTAGTTGAAATAAATATTCGGTTGTTATAAACAATTTTTTATTTTCAAATATTTAAAATTTAAGATTTTTAAAAACACTTTTTATGCCAGTTATCATTTTAATATTTTACTCAAAGGGCTCATAAGGGATTACGTAAGCTAGCACAAATACTGGTATGCAACTCTAAGTACCCTAGTCATTACAGTTATTATTTTTTCCTACCCACTCTAACATTTCCCTTTCTTGTAGTTGTAATGTCTATCACCATGAGCTTACTAATAAAAAAGGACTTAGTTAACACTATTTTGATCGAATGTGATGCCCTTTGCATCATTTGAATACATAGATGAAGTCAAAGAAAAGAAAAACAATTTATTCATTAAAACTTAAAAATTCATTTAATTTGAACATTTTTTAAAACATCCGCAGTCTGACAGTTTAACATGCACAACAAACCAAATAAAAACTACGTTGTGTAGGTTGGATGTGTGAATTTAGTATGCGGCCCACAGTAGTAAGTAATTCACAGTTGACCTTGTCAGCTCGTTAGGATATACAATCATACTTAAATTTGCCAAGCCAGTTAAATAAATTTAGAATTATATTTTGCAGTCAATAAAATAGCTTCTTTGTTGTCAAGAAAGAGGAATCTTAAAGATGCCGCAATAACTATCAAATTGCCTGTTTTAAAACATTATAATTTTTAATTGTATGGCTCATTGTGCAATATAAAAAATATGTATAAACAAGCAATTAATCTCTTAATAGGTTGATATGTCACACTGATTACTTCATTTTTCTGCTTAATATTTTTGTTTATAAAAATTGACATAGAAATACTGTTTGTAGTTATTCTTACACTATATGACTAATGGAAGATTTGCGCAGTTCAAATGGCAATGGTTGGAACAAAGATGGCAGCCTTAAAAAAAACATTAAAAGGGAATTTATGAACACAACTTTTTCAAAAATCATCATTTTTATTGTTTCACACGTATGCTTCAAATTCCCAAAAATTACATTTTTCCCACACGATGATGTTTGGACCATTTTCACAACCTATAGATTTCATAAATATGAAAATCTAAGCTGCAAGTTGACAGCGTTTACAAATGAACATAAATTCAAACCATGAAGGCAGTGCCTTAAACAGATGCAAATTGTATGCTCCTATACTGATGTAAGGTAAATTATGTCAAGCAGCAAGGAATGGTCAATGTTGACCTCAATGGTGCAAAGGGCACTGCATCATATAAACACAGTGTTTTCTGGATCGTTAACTCATGAAGGAAAGGTGATCAGCCCTCCACTTCAGGTACCAGTCCAGGATAATATTGAATAAATATTAGAGTGAAAAAAATCACTTATATTTATTTCACCCCTCCCCTGGGAATCGAACCCGGGACCACCAGAACGGTTACCATTACGCTACAGAGGCATATTCCCCCTCTTTCAATTCTACTTTTTATTCACCAATTTCCCTTTCCCAACAGCAATCGACAACCAACGGTCTCTGCATCTAGCTAGTTATTAGTGTATCATTCGCTGTATAAGCGCGTCAAAGGTGTTCGGCTGTCCAAACTCAAAACACAGCAAGAGACATTTTTTTATAGTATATTTTTTTTGCATTTTTGGACTGAGTAGAATCTACTAAAAATGTCCCTTACTGTGTTTTAAGTTTGGACAGCCGTGTTCTAGACTAGCATAAACAATGCCAAGCATCCAGTAATTTTCTCTATCCTACTAATTTCATCACACGGTCCATTCTCTTGCATCTACATCCAGGTAGTCATCTGCAGAGCTCGTACACATCTGTTCAAATTTGCTTTGGGTCAAACTTATTGGATTTCTTTAAAACATATTTTTTTCAAATACAATATAATACATGAGTTTTCCTTTTTTTATATATTTAATTACAGTAAAATAATAAAATAATAATTCAATAGAAAATAAGGAATAAAAAAAACACTTTATACAAATATTTTTATTGTTATCTTAACATAGATGAAAAAGTTTATTGAAATGGAGATATGGGTAATTATAGGGCATACAACCTGTCATTGGCTAGTTTATGTGATCAAATTATACACATTGTAACATTTAGCATTCTACTCATTTTAAAACCATATGGCTCAAATAATGTTTTTAATTTGTGTTATTAAGTTCTTAGTTTGTGTTAAGCAGAAACAATTTTTGTTTAAAATAATTGCACTCTTTTTCTGGACTGAGTTACATCAAAGTATAAAAAATGACTCTTTGTCATATTGTTATTAAGGAACAATATCCAAATATTTTATAAAAATTATTTAGAGACATGCTTTCTTTTCTGAACGCCGACCCAGAACCCTTTCTCCGCCACCATATCGAACACAGAATTCTTCAACTTCATAGGAACTGGAGTTTTGGAGACACGCACAAAGTCAAACTTGGACAATAAAATCACCATCAGGATCTTGGTTTCCATCAAGGCAAATCTTGAAGCTGAAACACAATCAATCAGTTAACTAAAAAAATACAAGAAAAACACAACTATTTATCAAAACTGTGAGAGTATTCTGATACGTTCAAATAAAGTATTAAAAAATACCTATACATTGCCTCGGTCCAGCGCCAAATGGAAAATATGTAAATGGCTTTATTGAGCCCTTATTTTCATCGGAGAACCTTTCTGGATCAAATGTATCAGGATTTGTGAAGTACTGTGGGTCTCGGTGAATGTCCGTCGTTGGGATGAAAATTACATCTCCAATTTTTAACTAAAATTTATAAATAAAATTACGGTTTCAAATTTATATTAAAAAAAAGGTTATTTTATTTAATATTAACACATTCATTGTCACTTTCTGGAACACGGAGATTGGTGATGAGATATATGCTGTGGTTTTTTTGTTCAATTGGAAAATATTGCACATTTTGTGAAATTTTTCGAGGTGAATTAAAATCATAAAAAATAATGCACGAGAATTGTTGTGATTTTGAAATCGTTTTGCTGAGTGTCCATATCTGCTTCTTATACAGAGCATATGGAGTCCACAAACCGCCTCCAGTCTCCTCTGTCAGCTGCCATCTTCTTTGTGTTCTGTCAGTTTTACATCCAGTACTTTGGATATTACCTTTTAAATGATATACTGAAGACGAATTTCCGCCTTGTAGAATGAGAATAAAGCAGTATCAAATGACTTTAGTTTTTGTGAGAGACCTTCGTAAGAAAATAGTTCTTTCAAGCGAATGTTTACATTTTTATACTGCGACAGCTTCAAGCTACCTGTGCATTCCTGGATTCAGTCACTTACTCTTAAAGCTATGAATAGCTTTAAGAGTAAGTGACCCCCATCTAGCCATTCTGGGGAAACATGATAAAAGACAAAATTCAGGCATTAAATAATGAATATTATTTTATTAAATTATTATCTATTGTAAATGTAAATACAAACCTTGTGTGTTCGGGATGTTTTGTCATTCTGTGGGGGTAACTCATAAGGCTTTACACAGACTCGGTCTAGATTAGGAGCACCAGGCCAGAGGCGTAAGGTTTCTAAAAATAATTAAAAATAAGAACCTTAAACAATGCTTATGCATTTCAAAAACCTTATGTTGTGGCGGTGTGTTAGTGGTTACATTCTTCATCTTCATATACGAAGAACATGTCTTAAAAGTCTAATTTGTTGTCATGTTTGCTTTTGCCATGTAGCATAGGCATAGGTGAAAAAAAATATAATCAATTATTTACGATCATCGTTTTTTTGATGCAATTTTTATCGTCCGTGTGTAATTACATTTCTTTAGGAAATTTCACAGTAACCACGTGTCAAGTTTGTGATTTTTTTTTCCTTCTCCGTGTTAGACTTACTGTTATGAGATAAAAATCTTTTTCTCCTTAAATATTATGTTAATTTGTTGTATTTATTTATAACATACCTAATTCTTGAAATAACAATGTTTAACATAAAAAATATATGATGAATATTTAACTACAGAATATTAATTAATCATTAACTAAAATGCGGTTTGAAATTTCCATATATTGTATTTCATTTTGGAATCTAGTTCTATGAATGTCTTTTTTTCTGCTTTAAGTATGTAAAATACACGATTTGCAAAATTTAAATGCAAAATTTCAGATCGACTACATTGAAGGGAAGTGGGTCAAACAATTTTTAAACAAATAAAGTTAAAATCTCACCAGAAAAAACCATATCCAGGTATTTAAGTTTTTGGATTTCATTATAATCTATAACTCCATTGGTTGATGCTAACGACTCGTCAATTTCTTCTTGCAGTCTCCGTTGCACATCCGGATTGACAGCCAGCTCATAAGTCAAGAAACACATAAGAGTAGCTGACGAGTCAAAACCAGCAAATAAGAAAATCATCGCTTGGGCTATTATATCATCATCAGTCCACTCTAAAAATAGTTGATTATTGTGATTACAGTCTTGTAGGTTGAATTTATGATAATTGTATTCTAAAGATTATTAGTTTTAGAAGGAAAAATCTAAATTATCAGCATAAAACTTCTGTTGGCGGTGGACTTTGTCATTTACACACTCATTTTACTTTATACAAAGTCATTGTTAGATTTTCCGAAAGCCGAAGACCAAACTTGGATCAAGAGCAAAGGATGTATCAAAAGACATTGTGAACTTGCGTTACACATCTGCACGCCAGTACCTCTTGAAAAAATAACATTTAAATTTAATTCCAATATGGAACTGATTTAGTAACAATATACAAAGATTAAGATTATTGACATCCTATCTATCCCCAATGGTATATATGGCACCACATCGGTTTGATGTTGTGTTAACTGGATCGTTAATAATATAAAAGCAAGAATATGGATTGTAAATAGAGAGATAATAGTTGGTAGGAAAAGGAGAATAACATGCAATTTCTAGGACACTGGAGTTGAATATACATTCATATTCCAGCATGTATAAGTCTGACACGAAGGTATGCGTGGGTCCTTAAGGAAATAATTCAAACCCTTTCTTTTAAAAATAATGTTTTTTGACATTTATGACTTTGGTGTTGTTTTAAAATTTTCTGAAATATACTTATTGGATAACGGTTATAATCTTTTATTGACCTATTTAATTTTTCATACCTGTCTTCTTTCCTTTTTTTGCCAATTCTGTATGAGAATTTTCTGAAGCGATGGTTGAATTAGAGTCGTCCTCTAATTTCCCCTGCCTTGCCAACATCAGAAGATGTATCATGTCCGGCCTCACAATCTTATGATCCATTCTCTCCTTCATATTTTTAGTGAAGAGGTTTCGATAGAAGTCATTCACATGGTCTTTGCTGATTTTCAAATTAAAAAGCTAAAATTTTATACCGTGTTTAACATTTAACTGAACTAGATGAAGTTAATAAATTAAATTAAATTATGTATTTTGAAAATGTCACAAATTTACGAAACACACTTTCACAAGGGAGTGAAAAATACTCAATGAGAATGAGAAAATTTTAGATACTGTTTTTTTTTATATAAAAGAGAAATATTTGTGTTTTTACTATTTACAAAAATACTTCAATTCCGTGCTTTTTCTCTGAGCTTAAGCGGTTCATTATTAGAAACAGGTATCAAATTGTGGTAGAGTGAGTTTGAACTGAGAAACTCTGACTCAAGAGTCAGCGACACTACCACAGGACCACAACCCGACACTAATGTGTTCTTTTTTCTTATAACCCTTATCCACATCCAATGGTGCATAGGGCACTGCATCGAATTGACGCAGTGTTATCTTGATCATTACTTACATGAAGGCTAGGTGATCACTCTTGCGCTTCAGGAACCAGTCCAAGGTAATATTAAATAAATATAACAGTGTATAATCACCAATTTTTAATTTATTTTCACCCCCCCTGGGAATCGAACTCGGGACCTCCAGCACGGTAGCTAAACACGCTGACCATTACACCACGGAGGCGGACAAATGTGTTCTTTACTTAATTAAATTCCATTTGTGAGAAGAGGAGTCATATGTTATGATAATAAGACTTGAGGAGTATTGAATTTAATAATATACGCCTGTACACCAAGATGCGGAGGGTAGATAAAGACAAGTGCCTAATTTATTCAATTATGACCGTGGAGCTGCTGTTGATAGTAATCCCAATTTAATTTCCTGTTATGTCCCACAGGACTGCCTTCAATAATACATACCTTAACAATAGGAGGACACAAGGCATATACTAGTATCTTCAGCATATCTGTATATGAAAAATTTGTTAAGTCTTTAGCCATCATATAAAACGTATTCTCCCTTTCCTTCAAGGAATTGGTTTTAATTCCAAAAGCGCAGGATGCAATTACATCATTTGTATACCTGGTATATGAATCCTTTACTTCTATCTCCAGGCAATCTTTACCTGAAACGTAAGCGATACTTATAATATTTGAAAGGTGAAACAAATAGTAAAATCTTCAAATGCTATTCAGTACTGAGATGATGGACCTTTATCTAAGTTGTCAATTTGTGTATTGATATTCTCCACCAAGTTATCAACACATTCTTGCATAAAAGGCAACATTGCTCGTATCTTAGAACTGGTGAAGGCTGGACTTAAAGTACTTCTCATTTCCTTCCATAAGTCTCCTGTAAACAATGAAATTATAACTTTTATGTTTTTATTCTTGAGGCACATTATATATTGTAGCGAACGATGCTTATTGGAGAATCCCGTTACAAGATTTAATTTTAATTTGTGTTGTAAAAATTGTACCTGGGTAAATGGATTAGAATCATAGTAATGGGTAGTTTGATACATTGGAAATATGGTGCTGACAGCAAATGTTACCATTCTGGAAGAGATGGGTACATTTTTTCTCTCAGTTTGTTATTGGCTCAGGAAAAAAATGAAACAGCTGATGAAGTATAGAGTTATGTGAGATCACCATCTTCAGTTTTAAGATACTACCAAGAAGTACCTAGGTACCTCATTTTAGTTGTTTATTTCCATTGATTTATTATATGCATATTTCCTTTACTAAGTGGTATATTGGAGAGGTAATACCACAAAAATAATAACACATTAGATTTCAAACCTCACCTTTCATAGCAAATACCATCTTAGCCAATAGAGGGTCTACTTTTTCATCGGCAAAATTAATGTGATCAAGAAAATGATCAAAGTCTTTCACCATTATTTTCCGAAGCAGTTCTGGGTCCCTTACCATATACATTGGGGTGGTAAAATTGAACATTCCAACATACCTGAAAAACATATGACCGTAAATTAATAAATTTATGACACCTTTATTACATTACACTTAATAGGTGCACAATCATAGCAGAATGACTATTCTAATAGTGCATTAAGTCCCTTTAAGCCTCGCTTACAGTGATATGGACTTTGAAAGCATTAGTAGTCTTTTTTTATCTTTGACTGCAAAAAAACATTGCATGATTGATTGAATGCCAATAAAAGATTTTAAAAAATAAAAGAAAGGTTTTTTTTTAATAGACGGGTCCGAATGGAAACCAAGAGTTTCTAAACTGGACCTGGAAATATGGCGGGAGCTTTCATATTGTATTAAGTCATAACTCAAACAAGTATTCATAGGTCACAAGACTTTAAATGCTCACACTTTCACTTTTCTTTCTCAAGAACCTCATTCATTTACGTTAACCTTTCCCTTCCGGTGCTAAAATAAAATGCGGTGTTGTCCCGGTCCCCAGTCCTGGTGTTGGGTAGTCACTACACAACAAAAAATTAGCGATTTTAAATCGGAAAAATTCGGACATTCAAAGCTAATCCCCCTAATTAAATATAAATGAAGTCCAAAATTAGAATTATTTAGATTTATTTGCTGAAAACATTAAAAAACCATCTGGCAACGCTCACGGAATAAGCATCGGTCCACTCTTGTCGGGAGTCCGAAAGCTACTGCCGCTAGCCAGAGAACATTGAGCTTTGAGCTCTTCACGCTTGCACAGTGCAAGTATGCAAGAGTGAGATGCGAATAGCGAATATAATGTCGAGGTTGCGTAAATATGTAATGGAGGAATACCTAAAATCTTAGCCTTTTATTTATTATATTTACAGAGACGTTATGGTTATTAGAAGCAATGTGTACAAGGTACACAACACCGGGAAGGGAGGGTTAAGATACCTATAATATAATACATTGTAAAACCTATTGGAAATAGTTTTGAAGAAATAAGATATCAATGATTACCTATCATTTACAAATTTGTCATATATAGATTTAGATAAATCCCGCATATGTTCTTTTTGAAGATAAACCCACAACATGTTTCCTACTATTGGATATGGTTTGGCGTAGTTAAGGCCCGCATCTTTAAATTTTTGAGTTTTCCTCCAAAAGTAATAGTAACAAATGCTTAGCAACGAAACAGTTAGTAAAGTCCAGTCCCAAAATCCCATGGCCATTTTTATTTACTGGAATTTGAAAAATTATAAAATATTAATGAAACATAGTCTTACAAAATCATTCCGGGTAACCTTTGGTGAATATTTTTACCCTAATAACTGGTGCAGAGTACTTGATACAAACATTTTAGTAACTTTGATAAACGTGCAATCCTGCTCTCAGATGGTGCTTAGGTACTGAGTCGGATTGATGGGTTGATCATTGATGACATGGAAGAAGAATATTTTTGTTGGAACACAGATGACATAAATTAAGGAGCTTAGGGTGAAGGAATTCCAACTCTTGATAGTTTTGTTTTAGGTAGAAAATAAAACAGAATTAATAAAATTTATTGATTCAAATATATTCTCTGCCTTTCATGATTTAACCTGTAAAATCATATTAGGATTTACAATGATGCTCTACGTTACCTTAATTAACCAGGTATTAATAGCTTACCTTTAATTTCAAGAATATATTTGATGGTAGAATTTATAAAATTCGCCTAAAAACCAAATACTTATATGTTACTTGATTATCTATAACTTTCATAACAAAATCTGTTCAAAGTTACCCAGATTGAGTTAATTAAATGAGTCAATTATTATTTTAATTAGCATGGTATTTTTTATGTCAATTAGAAATTAGTAATATAATATTCACATCTTTCAATATTTCTAATTTTTAAATATTCATTTGCGAATAAAACAATGTTTAAAAATGCCAAACATTTTACATTAATAAATAATAAAAATATATTTTTCTCTTTTCTCAACCTGGGAGTAGGCAGATACTATTTTGAAATACAATTATTTTTAATTATTATAACCTTTTTCTCTATTGCAATATTTAAATATAAATTCTTACTTACATTATATGTTTATCCAAAATACTTAAGATTTCATCAAATAAAATATGAAAAAAAAAACACACAGTAGTTCTTATATCAAAAATAACAGTTACATAATCATGACTGTCTGAAATACAGGGTCTAAATGATAAATAATACGACCATGCATGATAGCCATAATTGATTTGAAATACACTAGTTGGTTCTCAAACTATTATATTTATGATTTTTAAAGTATTTGTAGTTTATTAAAATAAAATTATAGAGTAAAAAAAACACATTGTCATTTTTTATTGTTAGCCTTGTAAAAGAGGCAAGCTTCATTGAAGCTCAAGTTTGCATACAGAGCACATGGCCTAACAACTGAATGGCCTTTTTTGCTGACAGCTGTGACCTTGGGTTACTATATCCTACACCTCATTTCTTCATTCCTCACAAAGACAAACACCCCATAGCTCAAATGTATTGTAGACATGTATTCTTAAAGCTGTTCAAGATCTTTGGTTTCAGAATGAAAAAAGAATGTGAATTCATATCACAGGAAAAACCATATTGTCACTCTGGGAGACTACAATGCGAGACATTGAGCAATTTGATTATGATAAGGAAGAAGAAGAATTTCTTATTCTTCTTTTTTAAACCCTTATCTGCACCCAATGGTACAAAGTGTACTGCATCATATAAACGCAGTGTTATCTTGATCATTTTCATATGAAGGAAAGGTGGTCAGCCCTCCGCTCCAGGGTAATATTGAATAAATATTAGACTTAAAAATCACTTATATTTATTTGACCCCCCCCCTGGGAAACGAATCCGGGACCTTCAGTATGGTAGCCGAGTGTACTGACTATTACACTATGAAAGCTGACAAATAATGTGTAATTTGATTGAATTACTAAACAATAGTGGAATAATATATTTTTTAAATACAGTGAAATTGATATTCCCACTGTTGGAGGGTAACTACACCGCAGGACAATAAAAATTGTGAATTCTTGAAAAAAAAACTTAAATTGGCAACTAATGAATTATTCTTGATATTTAATCAGTTTTTTGTATTGTTTGACCTTTGTGATGACTACTCGTTACTTTAAGGTTAAAATATCTTACTAACTACTCGTTACTTTAAGGTTATAAAATCTTACTCATGAATTGTACCTAGAAACTGCCATTATATATCAGGTATCAGATTACCCGAACCTTAGAGACCCATAACGGATTATTTATGGTCGAGTGGTGGTGGTATGGTGTTTGTGATGGAATAATAAAAGACATGTAATTTTTTTAATTCATATTTAAGAAGTAGGTTCTTATTGCTTTATTTTAAATTAAGGTATTTTACATTAAAACATATTTATAACATTTAAAAATATTTAATACACAGTGAATACACCTTTATTTTTTATAACACGTAAAATTCTATTATTTAACAAAGCGTAAAGCGAATCTAAAATTTCTGATGTTATTTTTTCTTCCCAAACTTGAATCAAGTTTTTTTTAATTCCTCAATGTTTTTTTTTTTTCCCGACTTTTTTTTTCATAATCGCCCATAAATTTTTTATCGAGTTCAAATCAGGACTATTCCTGGGCCACGTCAACGATTTAAAGCCAATTTTATCATTGAATTCATTGATCTGTAAAAAAAACAATAAATTATTTATCAAGTGGTCACAAAATGCATTAAAAAAATTAATATTTGTACTCACAGTGCGGGCTCTATGGCACGGCGCAGAATCGTCCTGAAAAATCGGGTCCGCGGTATACTGCGTAATATCCTCGATTGTTGGAATAAGATGGTTTTTCAAAACTTTTTTGTACTGGATGGCATTCATCGTACCCTGAACAAAATTTAGAGGTCCCAAACCGTACGCTGTCATGCACCCCCAAATCATGACGTAGGGTGAATGTTTAACGGTTAGAGTGACACATGACGGATGGTATCTTTCCCCAGGTTTTCGATGAACTATCTTTCTGCCGTCTGGACCAAAAAGATTGAATTTTGATTCATCGGAGAAACTAACATTTTGCCAATCCTCCAAGGTCCAATTCTGGTGCTCCTTCGCCCAATCCAGTCTAGCCTTCTTCATTTTGTACGTCAGTAATGGTTTCTTTGCGGGACTTCGTGCTTGGAAACCATGCTCCAACAGCCGCCTGGACACTGTTTTTACTGGAAATGTTGACTGCACCTCTCAAACTGGTAGACTGCACTCTGCGTGTATTTAAGGTGCCGTTCAAAATCGATCATTTTTTTTTATTAAGCGATCATCTCGGGCAGATGTCATGCGCCAGTTTCTTGGATTTTTTTAAAATAAAAACCTCACTGCACCTTCTGAATACCTAACTTGACGAGATATTTTACAATTAGATATGTTTTGTTGCGACTATGTGATTATTTTGGATTTTATCGCAATCGACATTTTCTTTGCACTTTCCATGATTGTTGTGTTATGTTCACTGAAATGCGGGTAAAACAAGACTGTTGAGACATTTTAAAATGAAAATATTGTAGAAAGGTGACACATAGTGTCCTTAATTTATCGAATAAAAGAAAGAGGTATCGATAAAGGATTTCCTCAAAAAAAGGTTCAGTGAAGTCAAGGGGTGCGGTAGCAGGTCAACTCGTAATTGTTTTTGGCTTGCTGTGTATGTGTCAATTGACAAACAAGGTCAATTCCAATTATGAGGAAGGTCAAGATAAATAGTAGATTATAATTTACAGATCATAAAAACATATTGTCAAAAATTGTAAAATACTTTAAAGGGAATAAAAATTCATCTTGATTAAAGATTTTTATTGACATTTATAATATATATTTATTTATTGTTAAAACATTTTTTTATTACAAACACAAATATTTAATTTTTTATCTATTTTCTATGTGTGCCTACTGTTTTATAAAATATTTAAGTTGTGACAGAGTGAGGGATCGAACCACAGACCTCAGGGATAGAAGCCCACAACCCGACTCAAATTAATTAAATATTACATAATCATTGTAACTTACTTGTTTGTATAATAAGTACATCCCATTAAAATTAAACTACATATATACTTAGCACACTTCTAATTGATTGATTTTAAAAGTATGATTAACACTAGGTAAGCACTAATAGCTTGTTGCTAGAATTAGCGCTTGTTATTAGCACTTCTTATAGAAATATTGGAGAGAAAAATAACAGACCATGTAAAGAATTGAGTTTCTGTCATTATTTTGCCATTAGTTTGTGAGACTTACTATTTATGTCATCTACTATGTTTTCAAACCCAAATATGTAGCACTCGAAGCAGAAAGTGCCGGAAATTAATTATACCAGTTTTAAAGAAATAGTACCAATTTTCCGAAAACATACATACTCATTTTTCAACATACAACATCAAAATCAAATAAAACAAGTAAGTTTGTAAGTCAATATGTATAAATGAAAATTAAAATATGCTAAAATATTTTACAACTTTTGTTTAGAAGGAGGCTTTCTTTTTTGGATGCCGACCCAGAACCCTTTTTCTGCAACCATATCAAAGAAGTGACTCTTCAACTTCATAGGAACTGGAGTTTTAGGAATCTGGATGAAATCAAACTTGGACAGCAAGTTCACCATCAGGACCTTGGCTTCCATCAAGGCAAACCTTGAAGCTGAAATTTAATCAGTCAATTATGTACCTACCTACAATTCTTTAACAGGGACCAAAATAACATTTATTGTACCTAATATTGGTTTAGAAATTACAAACAAAAAACAATTTTTATTATGGATATAAATTTAAGCGTTATTACACCATTTTATTTGCACTTTTTCATGATGTTTCAAATCATATTTTACTGCCAACGCTGAATGTTTCAATGAACGTTTGTCATTGAATCACAACATTTTTAAATATTTTAGTTATAAACTTACTCGCACAAGACAGGGAAGAATGGAAGAGAAGAACAGAAGAAATTGCTACAAACCAATCCCAGGATTGAAACCAGAGAGAGAAACTTACTCGAACATTTTATTTTATTTTATTAGTTTCTAAGGATAAAATACATTGAATAAAATGATAATTAAGTTATTATATATGGATAAAGCCCCTAATAATAGAATGGCAAAGGAGGTGTCATTTGTTGCTCCAAACCAATCTACAAGATTGAGACCACAGAAGAAGATAGTCCTTTATCAAAATGTAAGACTCGTTACCTTTCAATATAATTTCCTCCTTTTATTCTACCCTAAGACGTTTTTGTAAAACCAAAATGGGAGGCACTTTAATAATAATAATAATATTTTTAAATAATTTATATATGTAGCTCCATTTTTGTAAAATACTGAATTAAAAGCGCTTATACAGGTGTAGATTATGATATGAAAATGATAATGGTAGATAAAAATATATATGTTAAAGAAAATTGTCATCTTTATTAAACATAAAAAATATATTGAACAAAGCTGAGTCTAGGAGGGGCGGAAGTGGAGCCGCCATATTATTGCGACTTGAATGCATGTTAGCTTTTTGGTATCAAACAATGTAAGGCATATAATTTAATATTTTAAGTTGGTGTAGATGTGTAAATAATGCTAATAATGGTTTGGACTGCCTCTGTACTGTAGTGGTTAGAGCATTTGGTTACCATGCTGGAGGTCCCCGATTCTAATCTCAGGGGGGGTCAAAATAAATATGACTGACTTATCACTCTAACATTTATTTAATATCACCCAGGAGTAGTGCCTGAAGCGCAGAACTGATCATCTTGCCTTCATGTAATTAACAATTAATGTAACACTGCGCTATGCGCTAACAGTACGCTATGTATCATTTAGTGTGGTTAAGGGTGAGAAGAAGAAGTGGTGTGTAGTGTTGTTTGTAAATCGGTGTAGCGGTTTTCCTGATCATTAAAATATCTGACTAAAAAGTATATGTGTTTTAAATAGGCATTCTTTAAGTTGCATTAAGCATTTTTACTTTTTTAAAAGAAAGTTTTACCTATACATTGCCTCGGTCCTGCACCAAATGGGAAATATGTAAACGGCTTTATTGAACCTTTGTTTTCATCAGAGAATCTTTCCGGATCAAATTTATCAGGGTTTTTATAGTACTGAGGATCTCGATGAATAGCAACAGTTGGAATAAAGAGAGTTTCTCCAACTTTTACCTAAAATTTAGCAAGTAAAACAAACTATAAGTTCTTTATCTATATGAAAATTTCATTGTTGTATAAAAATTACTTTTTTATAAAATAACAAATGTGATGCTACACCTTTATTTCTTCTGGTTAAATGATAAATTGTCATTGAAATTGAGCAGCATTCTAAGTCACATTTTCTTTCTCATTCATATAATACCGAATACAAGTATTCACTACTTCCTCATGTTCATGAAATAAATGTGCATCTCTTTATATCGTTTTAGTTTCTATGCGTGATAAAGTAGAGAAACTTAAATTTTTCTTTAAATCAGTGTGGAAAATGACTTTAAAATAGATCAAAGATGAACAGTATTCTATGTCACATTTTCTTTTTCAATTTGTTTGATGCCAAAATTAAATATTTACTACTTCCGCACGTTTCTGAAGAAATGTGCATCTTTTAATTTATTCTTTATGCATGATAAGGTTGCCATGCTTCAGGATATGTCCTATCATCTTCTTGAGTCTAAATTATATTATGTTTATTAGAAGTAAATATTTAAATAAATAAATAAAGGATATAAATTCAAACCTTGTATGTTTTAGTTGTAGTATTATTTGGAGGGGGAAATTCGTATTCCTTAACACAAACTCTATCTAGATTAGGAGCTCCAGGCCAAAGGCGCAAAGTTTCTGAAATATTTACGATTATTATATGTTGGTTAGTACTTGAAACTTTCGACCCAACCAGCGCATTGAAAGGGTCGAGAGTTTCAACGCGACTGTAAATGGCAGCCTTCAAAAGGATCTGGGAGTACGATTAGGACTCGCAGGGTCCCCATTTAACAGTATGAAGGCTGTCTGGAGATCGGATTTATACTCGGTGAAGACCAAATGCCGTCCATACAATGCCTGCATTGCTCCTGCTCTCTTATACGGCTGTGAAACATGGCACCTTACAAGGGCCCAGAGCAGCCGTGTACTAAGCTTCGAGAATAGGTGTCTGCGGAGAATTTTAGGCGTGCAGTGGTTTGACCTTGTGAGGAATGGAGAGATAAGGCGTAGGACGCAGCAAATCTTGGTCACAACTGTCGTCAAGAAAAGGCGATTCAATTGGCTTGGCCATGTACTCCGCATGCCTCCTGAGAGCCTTAATCAAGCTTGCCTCTTTTACAAGGCATCAGGTTCGCACCGCCCAGGACGACCACTGCTGACAATTCGTCGGCAGTTCTCGTCAGAACTTCGGGATGCGGATCTGACTTGGGAGGATGCAAGGGAGCCGGCAGCCAACAGAAAAGCCTGGAGACAGTGTGTGGACTCCATATGCTCCACCTAGGGAGCGGATATGGTTTAATTAAAAAATATTATATGTATCCATATGGTATAAGCAAAAGTGCGACATAACAATAATCGAAAACAAAAATATACAACGTGTTCTATGATAACTTTAATAAACTCGTTTTTACAACATTTGTCATTAATAAAATCAATATAATAAATGTTTTTTTATTACATACGTCTCTCAAGCATATAAACATATTATGAATATGAAAATTTATTCAACTTTTCCTTATAGT